>NC_058522.1:359794861-360099194 GCF_904849725.1 Hordeum vulgare subsp. vulgare
TTATGAGAAACTTGTATTTCCAAAGAAGTGAGTGGGAGCACTATAGAATTTCTGATAAGTATATGTGGTTGACATATTGTGGATCAGAAGTAATGTAGAATTTCTGTAAAACATACAAGGTTGTTTGAAATGATTTTTCAAAGGAATACCTGGATTGCGCTACTTGAACGTTAAGCATCAAAGATCTATGGAGATAGATCGAAAGCGCTTAATGGAAGTTTCAACAAGATGCATGCCTTGACAAGTTTTTGAAGGAGTTCAAAATAGATCAGCAAAGAAGGAGTTCTTGGTTGCGTTGTGAGGTGTGAATTTGAGTAAGACTCAAAACCCGACCCCGGCAGAATAAAGAGAATAGACGAAGTCGTCTTCTATGCCTTAGCCGTAGAATCTAAAGTATGCCATGCTGTGTACCGCACCTGATGTGTGCCTTGACTCAAAGTATGTTGAGAGGTACAGAGAGTGATCCATGATTGAATCACTAGCAGCGGTCAAAATTTATCCTTAGTAACTAATGGACTAAGGAATTTTTCTCGATTATGGAGGTGGTTAAAGAGTTCGTCGTAAAGGGTTACGTCGATGCAAGCTTTGACACTAATCCGAATAACTATGAGTGGTGAAACGGATTCGTATAGTAGAGTAGATATTTGGAGCATTTCCGAATAGCACGTAGTAGCAGCATCTATAAGATGACATAAATATTTGTAAAGAACGCACGGATCTGAAAGTTTCAGAACCATTGACTAAAACCTCTCTCACGAGCAAGACGTGATCAGACCCCATAACTATATGGGTGTTGGATTCGTTGGAATCACATGGTGATGTGAACTAGATTATTGACTCTAGTGCAAGTGGGAGACTGTTGGAAATATGCCCTAGAGGCAATAATAAATTAGTTATTATTATATTTCTTAGTTCATGATAATCGTTTATTATCCATGCTATAATTGTATTGATTGGAAACACAATACTTGTGTGGATACATAGACAAAACATTGTCCCTAGTAAGCCTCTAGTTGACTAGCTCGTTGATCAAAGATGGTCAAGGTTTCCTGGCCATAGGCAAGTGTTGTCACTTGATAACGGGATCACATCATTAGGAGAATCATGTGATGGACTAGACCCAAACTAATAGACGTAGCATGTTGATCGTGTCATTTTGTTGCTACTGTTTTCTGCGTGTCAAGTATTTATTCCTATGACCATGAGATCATATAACTCACTGACACCGGAGGAATGCTTTGTGTGTATCAAACGTCACAACGTAACTGGGTGACTATAAAGATGCTCTACAGGTATCTCCGAAGGTGTTAGTTGAGTTAGTATGGATCAAGACTGGGATTTGTCACTCCGTGTGACGGAGAGGTATCTCGGGGCCCACTCGGTAATACAACATCACACACAAGCCTTGCAAGCAATGTAACTTAGTGTAAGTTGCGGGATCTTGTATTACGGAATGAGTAAAGAGACTTGCCGGTAAACAAGATAGAAATAGGTATACGGATACTAACGATCGAATCTCGGGCAAGTAACATGCCGAAGGACAAAGGGAATAACATACGGGATTATATGAATCCTTGGCACCGAGGTTCAAACGATAAGATCTTCGTAGAATATGTAGGATCCAATATGGGCATCCAGGTCCCGCTATTGGATATTGACCGAGAAGTCTCTCGGGTCATGTCTACATAGTTCTCGAACCCGCAGGGTCTGCACACTTAAGGTTCGACGTTGTTTTATGCGTATTTGAGTTATATGGTTGGTTACCGAATGTTGTTCGGAGTCCCGGATGAGATCACGGACGTCATGAGGGTTTCCGGAATGGTCCGGAAACGAAGATTGATATATAGGATGACCTCATTTGATTACCGGAAGGTTTTCGGAGTTACCGGGAATGTACCGGGAATGACGAATGGGTTCCGGGAGTTCACCGGGGGGGGGGCAACCCACCCCGGGGAAGCCCATATGCCTTGGGGGAGACACACCAGCCCTTAGTGGGCTGGTGGGACAGCCCACAAGTGCCCTATGCGCCAAGGAGAAGAAAATCAAGAGAGAAAGGAAAAAAAAGGAGGAGGTGGGAAGGAAGGGGGACTCCCTCCCACCAAACCTAGTCCAACTCGGTTTGGGGGGGGGGATAGTCCTCCCCCTTGGACTCGGCCGACCCCCCCTCCCTCCCACCTATATATACGGAGGTTTTAGGGCTGATTTAAGACGACTTTTCCACGGCAGCCCGACCACATACCTCCACGGTTTTTCCTCTAGATCGCGTTTCTGCGGAGCTCGGGCGGAGCCCTGCTGAGACAAGGTCATCACCAACTTCCGGAGCGCCGTCACGCTACCGGACAACTCTTCTACCTCTCCGTCTCTCTCGTTGGATCAAGAAGGCCGAGATCATCGTCGAGCTGTACGTGTGCTGAACGCGGAGGTGCCGTCCGTTCGGTACTAGATCGTGGGACTGATCGCGGGATTGTTCGCGGGGCGGATCAAGGGACGTGAGGACGTTCCACTACATCAACCACGTTCTCTAATGCTTCTGCTGTACGGTCTACAAGGGTACGTAGATCACTCATCCCCTCTCATAGATGGACATCACCATGATAGGTCTTTGTGCGCGTAGGAAAATTTTTGTTTCCCATGCGACGTTCCCCAACAGATACCGCATATAGGTAGGTATGGTGGACTCATATGGAACAACTTCGGGTTTATGGAAGTGGATGCACAAGCAGTATTCCCGCTTAGTACAGGTGAAGGCTAGCAAAAGACTGGGAAGCGACCAACTAGAGAGCGACAAGAGTCATCAAAATGCATTGAGATTAACCAACATTGAGTGCAAGCATGAGTAGGACATAAATCACCATGAACATGAATATCATAGAGGCTATGTTAATTTTGTTTCAACTACATGCGTGAACATGCGCCAAGTCAACCCACTTGAATCATTCAAAGGAGGATACAATCCTATCATACTACATCATAGTCATCGGAAAATTCATGTTGGCATCCAAGACAAACCATTATAAGCTCCTAGCTAATTAAGCATGGCATCAGAAACTATGATCTCTAAGTTGTCATTGCAAACATGTTTCTCTCAGAACAAAGCTGAATCAGGAACGATGAGCTAGTCATATTTACAAAAACTAAATGGATCGAGTTCATACCAGCTTTTCCAGGCTCAGTCACTTCATCATATATCATCATTATTGCCTTTCACTTGCACGATCGAACGATGTGAACAATAATAAGAGCGCTCGTGCATTCGACTAAGCTGGAATCTGCAAGCAAACACGAAGGAGAAGACTATGTAATATGGCTCTTTGACAGATAAACAGATATGCATGCGAGAGCCACTAAACATTGTAACCATGGTCTTCTACCTTGACCCAAAGAAAAAAAAACTATTTACACGGGAAAGCTCCCAACAAGCAAAAGAAGAACAAGAAATATTTTTGGGTTTTCTCAAACTTGACAAACACACGAAAAGAAAACGAGAGAAAGAAAATAAACTAGCATGGATGATACAGTGGCAAAGTGTGAACACCGACTAACAATGTGAAAGTGTAAGCAAGAATATAAAGTCGGTGAGAAACACGTATTCCCCCAAGATTAGGCTTTTGGCCTAAGTTGGTGTACTCCCAAGGAGGGAAATAACCAGCTCCAGGGTACTCCAGAGTGTACTGAGGATGCACTGCTGTGTGAGCTCCTCTGGATCCCACTGATAAACTGGCGTCTGGTACTCGACTGGTGGCTCGGGCACGGGCACCTGTGGTTGGGCTATGCACCAATATGCGTAGATGTCCAAGGGCATAATAATGTACCTGCCTGCATGAAGATTGAACAAAGAAGGAGCAGGCAAAGTAATAGTCTCACAAGTACCCTGACTAAATACCAGGTTATAAATCATACTTCTATTTATATCTCTTTCAAGAAAGTCATGGCGAACCATGCTATCATAATCTAATTATCTCTCGGGAAGAGGAATCTCTTCTTCCTCGTCCAGTCTAATAGGTATCTCAAAATGTCTAGCAAGATGGGTAGCATAGATACCTCCATAGACAACGCCTTTAGAATGGTTCGTGTTCAACCGTTGAGCTACTATAGCCCCCAAGCTATAAGTTTTATCATTATAAAGGGCTTCGCGCAAGACCGCAAGATCTGGGGAGCTAAGGGACCTAGCTTTCCCACGACCAATCAAACATTTTCCCACGAATAATGAGAAGTACCGAAGCACGGGAAAATGTCTGCTAGCAGCTCTAGCGCAAGACACTCCTCTTTCCTCTCCTACAGCAATAGTATCGATGAAAGCCTCCAAGTCCCGTGGACGAGGTTCATGAATATCCCCAACATAAGGTAATTTGCAAACATTGCAAAAATCCTGGAGTGACATGCGCTGGGGGATATCATATAATTTGAACTCAACCATAGGAGGATTCTTCCTTGGATAGAAGTTAAAGCTTTGCACGAAAATATTAGTGAGGAGGAGGTATTGCGGACACTTATCTTCAACAAAGGCGGTAAGGCCTGCGTTCTCCACCAAGTAGTAAAAGTCCTCATAAAGTCCGGCGGGGCGTAAGAACAAATCGCTTGGCCACTCGCACGCTCGAACTTCTGCAACTCGGGGGATCAGATACTTGGGTTTCTTCTTCTCATTCCCATCATCCTTGGGGTCACGGCTTGAAGAGCCTCTTAAGAACCTCCTCATCTTTT
This sequence comes from Hordeum vulgare subsp. vulgare, assembly GCF_904849725.1. Lineage (NCBI taxonomy): Eukaryota > Viridiplantae > Streptophyta > Magnoliopsida > Poales > Poaceae > Hordeum > Hordeum vulgare. The sequence goes on from NC_058522.1 coordinate 359,799,563, forward strand.
CCCTTTTCTATCTGTGAAAATTTCTGAAATTTATAGTGACTCCAAGGAAAAGTGAACAAGGCCCAACGGAACTCGTAGCAACTACTCCCACAAGTGCCTAGAGGCCATATTACACATCAAAACTACTTGGGACCAGCTCAAATTAGCATGCAAAGCTCAAGAACAGGGTCACCAAGGCAGCAAAAATACGCGACGTATAAGGAACTAGAGCAAAAACTAATTGGACCAATGGAGGAGTCACTTACCAAGGAGCAATTTCCCCAAAACAGTTTAGTGAATGGTGCTTTGCACAAGGAGATCGAAAATCCCAGCAAGAAGAGCAAGAACACGGGTTTGAGCTGCGAAACGATTTTTTTCTGGAGGTAGGGGAAGCAGATGGGAGCTAGAATAAGTCGAGGGGGTACACGTGGGCCCCACAAGCCTGGTAGGCGCGGCGAGGGGGGGGTGCCCGCGCCTCCAGGGCTTGTGGCCCACTGGTGCAGCCCCGTGACTAGCTCTCCGTCTCAGTATTTTTCAAAAAATTTAGAAAAAATCATACTTGATTTTCACGGCATTTAGAGAACTTCTATTTCTGGGGTACTTTTCTACGAGACGCTAAAAGCAGAAAATAGGGAAAACTAAACTAAACCTATCATTTTTCTTCTAAGCAACCGAAGGTGAAAGCTTGGAACAGAGGTTCGTGACTCCTCGATTCATCCATTCCATGGTCATTGAAAGAAATCTGCCAATGAGGTTGATCAAGTCTCCTTGACAAACTTTTTTGAATCGCAAAAGGAAACGAAGAATTTTCGAATAGTCACTAGGTTACCTCAATGGCATTGTGAATATCCCCAACAATCAAATCATACTTCATCTTGACAGGAGGTATAGGGCATTCAAAGCTCCCAATGAGAATCGATGAAGTTTTTTCGATAGCATTGATGCAATGTACTCGATATTGTTTCTTTGGAAAGTGCACTGTATGCTCATTACCATTGACATGGAAAGTGATATTGCCTTTGTTGCAATCTATAACAGCCCCTGCAGTGTTTAAAAAGGATCTTCCAAGGATGACCGCCATGGCATCATCCTCGGGAATATCCAGGATAACAAAGTCTGTTAAGATAGTGACGTTTGCAACCACAACAGGCACATCCTCGCAAATGCCGATAGGGAAAGCAGTTGATTTGTCGGCCATTTACAGAGAGATTTCAGTGGGTGTAAACTTATCCAGTTCAAGCCTATGATAAAGAGAGAGAGAGGCATAACACTAACACCGACTCCAAGGTCGCATAAAGCAGCTCTAACGTAGTTGCCTTTAATGGAGCAAGGTATAGTGGGCACTCCGGGATCACCTAGTTTCTTAGGAGTTCCTGTTGGAATTATGCCCTAGAGGCAATAATAAATATAGTTATTATTATAATTCTTGTATCAAGATAATCGTTTATTATCCATGCTATAATTGTATTCAATGAAGACTCATTTACATGTGTGGATACATAGACAAAACACTGTCCCTAGCAAGCCTCTAGTTGGCTAGCCAGTTGATCAAAGATAGTCAGTGTCTTCTGATTATGAACAAGGTGTTGTTGCTTGATAACTGGATCACGTCATTAGGAGAATCACGTGATGGACTAGACCCAAACTAATAGACGTAGCATGTTGATCGTGTCATTTCGTTGCTACTGTTTTCTGCGTGTCAAGTATTTGTTCCTATGACCATGAGGTCATATAACTCACTAACACCGGAGGAATACTTTGTGTGTATCAAACGTCGCAACATAACTGGGTGACTATAAAGATGCTCTACAGGTATCTCCGAAGGTGTTCGTTGAGTTAGTATGGATCAAGACTGGGATTTGTCACTCCGTGTGACGGAGAGGTATCTCGGGGCCCACTCGGTACTACAACATCACACATATGCCTTGCAAGCAATGTGACTTAGTGTAAGTTGCGGGATCTTGTATTACGGAACGAGTAAGGAGACTTGCACGTAAACGAGATTGAAATAGGTATGCGGATACTGACGATCGAATCTCGGGCAAGTAACATACCGAAGGACAAAGGGAATGACATACGGGATTATATGAATCCTTGGCACTGAGGTTCAAACGATAAGATCTTCATAGAATATGTAGGATCCAATATGGGCATCCAGGTCCCGCTATTGGATATTGACCGAGGAGTCTCTCGGGTCATGTCTACATAGTTCTCGAACCCGCAGGGTCTGCACACTTAAGGTTCGACGTTGTTTTATGCGTATTTGAGTTATATGGTTGGTTACCGAATGTTGTTCGGAGTCCCGGATGAGATCACGGACGTCACGAGGGTTTCCGGAATGGTCCGGAAACGAAGATTGATATATAGGATGACCTCATTTGATTACCGGAAGGTTTTCGGAGTTACCGGGAATGTACCGGGAATGACGAATGGGTTTCAGGAGTTCACCGGGGGGGGGGGCAACCCACCCCGGGGAAGCCCATAGGCCTTGAGGGTGGCACACCAGCCCTTAGTGGGCTGGTGGGACAGCCCAAAAGGGCCCTATGCACATTGGAAGAAAAATCAAAGAGAAAAGAAAAAAAAAAGAGGAGGTGGGAAAGGAAAGAGGGACTCCACCCACCAAACCAAGTAGGACTCGGTTTGGGGGGGAGTCCTTCCCCTCTTTGGCTCGGCCGACCCCCTTGAGCCCCAAGGCAAGGTCCCCTCTCTCCCACCTATATATACGGAGGTTTTAGGGCTGATTTGAGACGACTTTTCCACGGCAGCCCGACCACATACCTCCACGGTTTTTCCTCTAGATCGCGTTTCTGCGGAGCTCGGGCGGAGCCCTGCTGAGACGAGATCATCACCAACCTCCGGAGCGCCGTCACGCTTCCGGAGGACTCTTCTACCTCTCTGTCTCTCTTGCTGGATCAAGAAGGCCGAGATCATCGTCGAGCTGTACGTGTGCTGAGCGCGGAGGTGCCGTCCGTTCGGTACTAGATCGTGGGACTGATCGCGGGATTGTTCGCGGAGCGGATCGAGGGACGTGAGGACGTTCCACTACATCAACCGCGTTCACTAACGCTTCTTCTGTACGGTCTACAAGGGTACGTAGATCACTCATCCTCTCTCGTAGATGGACATCACCATGATAGGTCTTCGTGCGCGTAGGAAATTTTTTGTTTCCCATGCGACGTTCCCCAACAGTGGCATCATGAGCTAGGTTCATGCGTAGATGTCTTCTCGAGTAGAACACAAAAGTTTTTGTGGGCGGTGATGTGCGTTTTGCTGCCCTCCTTAGTCTTTTCTTCATTCCGCGGTATTGTTGGATTGAAGCGGCTTGGACCGACATTACTCGTACGCTTACGAGAGACTGGTTTCATCGCTACGAGTAACCCCGTTGCTCAAAGATGAGTGGCAAGTGTCGGTTTCTCCAACTTTAGTTGAATCGGATTTGACCGAGGAGGTCCTTGGATGAGGTTAAATAGCAACTCATATATGTCCGTTGTGGTGTTTGCGTAAGTAAGATGCGAGCCTACTAGATACCCATCGTCACCACGTAAAACATGCAACAACAAAATTAGAGGACGTCTAACTTGTTTTTGCAGGGTATGCCTATGATGTGATATGGCCAACGATGTGATGTGATATATTGGATGTATGAGATGATCATGTTGTAATAGATAATATCGACTTGCACGTCGATGGTACGGCAACCGGCAGGAGCCATAGGGTTGTCTTTATACTAATGTTTGTGCTTGCAGATGCGTTTACTATTTTGCTAGGATGTAGCTTTAGTAGTAATAGCATGAGTAGCACGACAACCTCGATGGCAAAACGTTGATGGAGATCATGGTGTGGCGCCGGTGACAAGAAGATCGTGCCGGTGCTTTGGTGATGGAGATCAAGAAGCACATGATGATGGCCATATCATGTCACTTATGAATTGCATGTGATGTTAATCCTTTTATGCACCTTATTTTGCTTAGAATGACGGTAGCATTATGAGGTGATCTCTCACTAAAATTTCAAGACGAAATTGTGTTCTCCCCGACTGTGCACCGTTGCTACAGTTCGTCGTTTCGAGACACCACGTGATGATCGGGTGTGATAGACTCAACGTTCACATACAACGGGTGCAAAACAGTTGCGCACGCGGAACACTCGGGTTAAGCTTGACGAGCCTAGCATGTGCAGACATGGCCTCGGAACACATGAGACCGAAAGGTCGATCATGAATCATATAGATGATATGATTAGCATAGGGATGCTTACCACCGAAACTATACTCAACTCACGTGATGATCGGACTTGAGCTACTGTAAGTTGATCATGAACCACTCAAATGACTAGAGAGATGTACTTTTTGAGTGGGAGTTTAGCGTATAATTTTGATTAAGTTAAACTCTAATTATCTTGAACATAGTCTAAGTCCACTTTGAATATATTTGTGTTGTAGATCATGGATCACGCGACAGTCACCCTGAATTTTAATACGTTCCTAGAGAAAGCTAAGTTGAAAGATGATGGAAGCAACTTTGTAGACTGGGCTCGTAATCTTAAGCTAATCTTACAAGGTGGGAAGAAGGATTATGCCCTTAATGATGCGCTAGGAGATGAACCACCCGCTATGGCTGATCAGGATGTTAAGAACGCTGGGTTAGCACGTAAGGAGGACTACTCAGTAGTTCAATGTGCAGTCTTGTATGGCTTAGAACTGGGACTTCATTGTTGCTTTGAGCGTCATGGAGCATTTGAGATGTTCCAGGAGTTGAAGTTTATCTTTCAGAAGAACGCCCGGATCGAGAGGTATGAGACCTCCGATAAATTCTATGCTTGCAAGATGGAGGAAAACTCGTCTGTCAGTGAACATGTGCTCAAAATGTCTGGGTACTCAAACCGTCTAGCTGAGCTGGGGATTGAACTCCCGCAAGAGGCTATCACTGACAGAATCCTTCAATCACTGCCGCCAAGCTATAAAGGCTTTGTGTTGAACTACAACATGCAAGGGATGAACAAGTCTCCCGGCGAGTTGTTTGCGATGCTGAAAGTCACAGAGTCTGAACTCCGTAAAGAGCATCAAGTGTTGATGGTGAATAAGACCACTAGTTTCAAGAGAAACGGCAAAGGCAAGAAGGGTAATTCAAAGAAGAGCGGCAAGCCTGTTGCCAATCCGACGAAGAAACCCAAAGCTGGACCTAAGCCTGAAACGGAGTGTTACTATTGCAAGTGTATGGGTCACTGGAAGCGCAATTGCCCCAAGTATCTGGCAGATAAGAAGGCGGTCAAAGAAAAATCAGGTATATTTGATATACAAGTTATTGATGTGTACTTAACCGGCTCTCGTAGTAGTGCCTGGGTATTCGATTCCGGTTCTGTTGCTCATATTTGCAACTCGAAACAGGAACTGCGGAATAGACGAAGGCTGGCGAAAGATGAAGTGACGATGCGCGTAGGAAATGGTTCCAAGGTTGATGCAATCGCCGTCGGCACAGTTTCACTTCAGTTACCATCAGGATTAGTTATGAACTTGAATCATTGTTATTTAGTGCCTGCGTTGAGCATGAACGTTATATCTGGATCTTGTTTATTGCGAGACGGTTACTCTTTAAAGTGAGAGAATAATGGTTGTTCTATTTCTATGAGTAACATCTTTTATGGTCATGCACCCAATGTGAGAGGATTGTTCATATTGAATCTTGATAGCGATACACACATACATAACACTGAGACCAAAAGAGTTAGAGTTAACAATGATAGCGCCATATTTTTGTGGCACTGCCGCTTAGGTCATATTGGTGTAAAGCGCATGAAGAAACTCCATGCTGATGGACTTTTGGAGTCACTTGACTTTGATTCACTTGACACGTGCGAACCATGCCTCATGGGCAAGATGACTAAGACTCCGTTCTCCGGAACAATGGAGCGTGCAAGTGACTTGTTGGAAATCATACATACCGATGTGTGTGGTCCGATGAGCGTGGAGGCACGCGGCGGATATCGTTATTTTCTCACCTTAACTGACGATTTGAGTAGATATGGTTATGTCTACTTGATGAAGCACAAGTCTAAAACATTTGAAAAGTTCAAGCAATTTCAGAGTGAAGTTGAAAATCATCATAACAAGAAGATCAAGTTCCTACGGTCTGATCGTGGGGGTGAATATCTGAGTTTCGAGTTTGGTGCTCACTTAAGACAATGTGGAATTGTTTCACAGTTGACACCGCCTGGAACACCACAGCGTAATGGTGTGTCCGAACGTCGTAATCGTACTTTATTAGAGATGGTGTGATCTATGATGTCTCTTACCGATTTGACGTTATCATTTTGGGGTTATGCATTAGAAACAACTGCATTCACTTTAAATAGGGCACCATCAAAATCCGTTGAGACGACACCATACGAACTGTGGTATGGCAAAAGGCCAAAGTTGTCGTTTCTTAAAGTTTGGGGATGTGATGCTTATGTCAAAAAGCTTCAGCCTGAAAAGCTGGAACCCAAAGCGGAAAAGTGCGTCTTCATAGGTTACCCAAAAGAGACAGTTGGGTACACCTTCTATCTCAAATCCGAGGGCAAAGTGTTTGTTGCTAAAAATGGAGCTTTTCTCGAGTAGGAGTTTCTCTCGAGAGAATTAAGTGGGAGGAAGATAGAACTTGACGAGGTTGTCGAACCTCTCATCCCTCTGGATGGTGGCGCAGGGCAAGGGGAAACCTCTGTCGTTGCGACGCCGGTTGAGGAGGAAGTTAATGATGATGATCATGAAACTCCGGTTCAAGTTTCTGTCAAACCACGCAGGTCGACGAGACCACGTGCTGCTCCAGAGTGGTACGGTAATCCCGTCTTTTCAATCATGTTGTTGGACAACAATGAACTTGCAAATTATGAAGAAGCAATGGTGGGCCCAGATTCCAACAATGGCTACAAGCCATGAAGTCCGAGATAGGATCCATGTATGAGAACAAAGTGTGGACTTTGGAGGTACTGCCTGAGGGCCGCAAGGCTATTCAGAACAAATGGATCTTTTAGAGGAAGACAGACGCTGACGGCAATGTGACCGTTTATAAAGCTCGACTTGTGGCAAAGGGTTTTTCACAAGTTCAAGGAGTTGACTACGATGAGACATTCTCACCCGTAGCGATGCTTAACTCTGTCAGAATCATGTTAGCAATAGCTGCATTTTTCGATTATGAAATCTGGCAGATGGATGTCAAAACGGCGTTCCTTAACGGTTTCCTTAAGGAAGAATTGTATATGATGCAACCCGAAGGTTTTGTCGATCCTAAGAATGCTAACAAGGTGTGCAAGCTCCAGCGATCCATTTATGGACTGGTGCAAGCATCTCAGAGTTGGAACAAACGCTTTGATGAGGTGATCAAAGCATTTGGGTTTATACAAGTGGTTGGAGAATCTTGTATTTACAAGAAAGTGAGTGGGAGCTCTGTGGCGTTTCTAATATTATATGTGGATGACATATTGCTGATTGGAAACAACGTAGAGTTTTTGGAGAGCCTAAAGGATTACTTGAATAAAAGTTTCTCTATGAAGGACCTAGGAGAAGCTGCTTACATTCTAGGCATTAAGATCTATAGGGATAGATCAAAACGCCTGATAGGACTTTCACAAAGCACATACCTTGATAAAGTTTTGAAGAGGTTCAAAATGGAACAGTCCAAGAAGGGGTTCTTGCCAGTTTTACATGGTACGAGATTGAGTAAGACTCAGTGCCCAGCAACTGATGAGGATAGAGAGCATATGCGCTCCGTCCCCTATGCTTCATCCATAGGTTCTATCATGTATGCAATGTTGTGCACTAGACCGGACGTTAGCCTGGCCATAAGTATGGCAGGTAGGTTCCAGAGTAATCCAGGAGTGGATCACTGGACAACGGTCAAGAATATCCTGAAGTACCTGAAAAGGACTAAGGAGATGTTTCTCGTGTATGGAGGTGAGGAAGAGCTCGCCGTAAAAGGTTACGTCGATGCAAGCTTTGACACAGATCCGGACGACTCTAAGTCGCAAACCGGATACGTATTTATTCTTAATGGGGGTGCGGTAAGCTGGTGCAGTTCCAAGCAAAGCATCGTAGCAGATTCTACATGTGAAGCGGAGTACATGGCTGCCTTGGAGGCGGCTAAGGAGGGTGTCTGGATAAAGCAGTTCATGTCGGATCTTGGAGTGGTGCCAAGCGCACTGAATCCAATAACCTTGTTCTGTGACAACACGGGTGCCATTGCCTTAGCAAAGGAACCACGGTTTCACAAGAAGTCTAGACACATCAAACGACGCTTCAACCTCATCCGCGACTACGTCGAAGGAGAGGACGTAAATATATGCAAAGTGCACACCGATCTGAATGTAGCAGACCCGCTGACTAAACCTCTTCCACGGCCAAAGCATGATCAACACCAGAACTGTATGGGTGTTAGATTTATTACAATGTAATTCGCATGATGATGTGAGGGCTAGATTATTGACTCTAGTGCAAGTGGGAGACTGTTGGAATTATGCCCTAGAGGCAATAATAAATATAGTTATTATTATAATTCCTGTATCAAGATAATCGTTTATTATCCATGCTATAATTGTATTGAATGAAGACTCATTTACATGTGTGGATACATAGACAAAACACTGTCCCTAGCAAGCCTCTAGTTGGCTAGCCAGTTGATCAAAGATAGTCAGTGTCTTCTGATTATGAACAAGGTGTTGTTGCTTGATAACTGGATCACGTCATTAGGAGAATCACGTGATGGACTAGACCCAAACTAATAGACGTAGCATGTTGATCGTGTCATTTTGTTGCTACTGTTTTCTGTGTGTCAAGTATTTGTTCCTATGACCATGAGATCATATAACTCACTAACACCGGAGGAATACTTTGTGTGTATCAAACATCGCAACGTAACTGGGTGACTATAAAGATGCTCTACAGGTATCTCCGAAGGTGTTCGTTGAGTTAGTATGGTTCAAGACTGGGATTTGTCACTCCGTGTGACGGAGAGGTATGTCGGGGCCCACTCGGTAATACAACATCACACATAAGCCTTGCAAGCAATGTGACTTAGTGTAAGTTGCGGGATCTTGTATTATGGAACGAGTAAAGAGACTTGCCGGTAAACGAGATTGAAATAGGTATGCGGATACTGACGATCGAATCTCGGGCAAGTAACATACCGAAGGACAAAGGGAATGACATACGGGATTATATGAATCCTTGGCACTAAGGTTCAAACGATAAGATCTTCGTAGAATATGTAGGATCCAATATGGGCATCCAGGTCCCGCTATTGGATATTGACCGAGGAGTCTCTCGGGTCATGTCTACATAGTTCTCGAACCCGCAGGGTCTGCACACTTAAGGTTTGACGTTGTTTTATGCGTATTTGAGTTATATGGTTGGTTACCGAATGTTGTTCGGAGTCCCGGATGAGATCACGGACGTCACGAGGGTTTCCGGAATGGTCCGGAAACCAAGATTGATATATAGGATGACCTCATTTGATTATCGGAAGGTTTTCGGAGTTACCGGGAATGTACCGGGAATGACGAATGGGTTTCAGGAGTTCACCGGGGGGGGGGGGGCAACCCACCCCGAGGAAGCCCATAGGCCTTGAGGGTGGCACACCAGCCCTTAGTGGGCTGGTGGGACAGCCCAAAAGGGCCCTATGCACATTGGAAGAAAAATCAAAGAGAAAAGAAAAAAAAGAGGAGGTGGGAAAGGAAAGAGGGACTCCACCCACCAAACCAAGTAGGATTCGGTTTGGGGGGGAGTCCTTCCCCCCTTTGGCTCGGCCGACCCCCTTGAGACCCAAGGCAAGGTCCCCTCTCTCCCACCTATATATACGGAGGTTTTAGGGCTGATTTGAGACGACTTTTCCACGACAGCCCGACCACATACCTCCACGGTTTTTCCTCTAGATCGCGTTTCTGCGGAGCTCGGGCGGAGCCCTGCTGAGACGAGATCATCACCAACCTCCGGAGCGCCGTCACGCTGCCGGAGAACTCTTCTACCTCTCCGTCTCTCTTGCTGGATCAAGAAGGTCGAGATCACCGTCGAGCTGTACGTGTGCTGAACGCGGAGGTGCCGTCCGTTCGGTACTAGATCGTGGGACTGATCGCGGGATTGTTCGCGGGGCGGATCGAGGGACGTGAGGATGTTCCACTACATCAACCGCGTTCACTAACGCTTTTGCTGTACGGTCTACAAATGTACGTAGATCACTCATCCCCTCTCGTAGATGGACATCACCATGATAGGTCTTCGTGCGCGTGGGAAATTTGTTGTTTCCCATGCGACGTTCCCCAACAGTTCCACCCTTGAAGGTATAATTAGCGAGCATGGTGGAAATCTCAACCTTAGGTATCCTCCTCTTATTCGTCACAATATCCTTCATGTACTTAGCATAAGGAGACATTTTGAGCATATCTGTCAAACGCATTTGCAGAAAGACATGTCTAATCATTTCAACAAATCGCTCAAAATCCTCATCATCCTTTTTCTTGGATGGTTTGGGAGGAAAGGGCATGGGTTGATGGACCCACGGTTCCCTTTCTTTACCACGCTTCCTAGCATCGAAGTCATTCTTATCGTATCTCTTATTCTTAGGCCGTGGGTTATTGCTACTGCAACAAAAGACCTTCCAACGGCGCCAGAAATAGGCACGTCGACGGGAGAATACTTGGCTTGATCTTTCTGCTACGGCTACGCCTTAAGGGACTTCCTAGGCAAGTGTGCAAAGGATTTCCCCCGTGGCCTTGGAGCCTTGCGTTGGTGTTCCCTCGACGCGGAAAGGGTGATGTAGCGTAGCGGTGGTAAGTATTTCCCTCAGTTTGAGAACCAAGGTATCAATCGAGTGGAGGAGTATCTCAAGATCCTGCATAAACATAAAAACTTGCTCCCAACGCTTTGAAGGGGTTGTCAATCCCTTATAGATTGTTTGCCAAGTGAGAACTGAAAGCAAAAAAGTAACAAAGCAAAGTAAAAGCGCAGATGTAAACGATGGATGTGAATAGACCCGGGGGCCGTAGTGTTTACTAGTGGCTTCTCTCATGAAAGCAAGTAGACGGTGGGTGAACAAATTACTGTCGAGCAATTGATAGAACCGCGCAAAGTCCTGACGATATCTATGCAATGATTATTTCTATAGGCATCACGTCCAAGACAAGTAGACCGATACTGTCTGCATCTACTACTATTACTCCACACGTCGACTGCTATCCAGCATGCATCTAGTGTATTAAGTCCATAAGAACAGAGTAACGCCTTAAGCAAGATGACATGATGTAGAGGGATAATCTCAAAGCAATGATAAAAACCCCATCTTTTAACCCTTGATGGCAACAAAACCCAAGACTCGGAGAGACTTACAAGGATATCAAATCATGCATATAAGAAATCCGAAAAGACTCAAATATATATCATAGATAATCTGATCACAAATCGACAATTCATCGGATCTCGACAAACACACCGCGAAAGAAGATTACATCAGATAGATCTCCATGAAGATCATGGAGAACTTTGTATTGAAGATCCAAGAGAGAGAAGAAGCCATCTAGCTACTAACTACGGACCCGTAGGTCTGAAGTGAACTACTCACGAGTCATTGGAGGGGCGATGATGATGATGAAGAAGCCCTCCAACTCCAAAGTTCCCTCCGACAGGGTGCCGGGAAGGGTCTCCAGATGAGATCTCGCGGAAACGGTAGCTTGCGGCGGCGGAAAATTATTTTCGAGGCTCCCCTGATTTTTTGCGGAGTATTTGGGAATTTATAGGCAAAAGATCTAGGTCAGGGGGCGGCCAAGGAGGCCACTAGCCTGCCCACCGCCGCCTCCCCCTGGTGGCGGAGTGTGGGCTTGTGGGCTCCCTCGAGCCCACCTGGCTTGGCCCAAAGGCCCCCTGGTCTTCTTCCATTCGGAAAGAATCATTTCGGGGTTTTTCTTCCGTTTGGACTCCGTTCCAAAATCAGATCTGAAAAGAGTCAAAAACACTGAAAAAACAGGAACTGACACTTGGCACTGAATTAATAATTTAGTCCCAAAAAAGATATAAAAGGTACATAAAACAACCAAAGAAGACAAGATAACAGCGTGAAACCATCAAAAATTATAGATACGTTAGAGACGTATCAAGTATCCCCAAGCTTAACTCGTGCTCGTCCTCGAGTAGGGAAGTGATAAGAATGAATTTTTGATGCTTTCATGCTACCTAGGATAGGTGTCCTTTGTAATTCCTCTTATGTGACGTGAATATTCAGATCCATTAGATTCAAAACAATAGTTTTCTATTTACGTGGAAACAATAATAATTCAAGCAAACTAGCAAAGTAATCATGAAGTTTCAAAATAACAAGGCCAAAAGAAAGTTATCCCTACAAAAGCATATAGTCTGGTTATGCTCTATCATCATTTCACAATGAATTTAAATCATGCACAACCCCGGTATTGGCCAAGTAATTGTTTCACACCTTTAATTTCTCAAACCTTTTCAACTCTCACGCAATACATGAGCGTGAGCCATGGTTATAGCACTATAGATGGTGTGGAATGTAGTGGAGGTTGCAAGACAAAAAGGAGAAGATAGTCACATTAACTAGGCATATCAATGAGCTGTGGAGATGCTCATCAATAGATATCAATGTGAATGAGTAGGGATTTCCATACACTTGATGCACTAGAGCTATGAGTATGTGAAAGCTCTTAAAGAAAACTAGTGGGTGTGCGTCCAACTTGCTTGCTCACGAAGACCTAAGGCAATTTTGAGGAAGCCTATCATAGGAATATAAAAGCCAAGTTATATAATGAAAATTTCCCACTAGCTATATGGTGGGCTTCTTTGGCCTCTTTTATTTCCTCACATGGGACGATGCTCCATTAATGATGATAATCACACTTTCAACTCAAAACTTAGAGTAACGATGACTCTATATGGAATGCCTTCGGTAGTGTACCGTGGCAATGATCTAGCATGGCATAGACATCAATGGAAACATCATGCTAGCTATCTTACAATCATGCAATGGCAATATAGACGTGGTGGAACATGTCATGGTGGTAGTTGCATGGCAATATATCTCGGAATGACTTTGAAAAATCCATAGTAGGTAGGTATGGTGGCTGTATTGAGGGAGGCTAATGGTGGGTTTTGTGCACCGGCGAAAGTTGCACGGCACTAAGAAGATAGTGATGATGGAAGGTGAAAGTGCATCTAAACCATGGACTCAACATTAGTCATGAAGAACTCATATAATTGTTGCAAAAGTTTTATTAGTAATCGAAACAAAGCATTCAACGCATACTCCTAGGGGAAGGGTTGGTAGGTATAAACCATCGCGCGATCCCGACCGCCACACAAAGGATGACAATCAATAGACTAACCATGCTCAGATTTCATCACATAGCGGTTCACCATAAGTACATGCTACGGGAATCACTAACTTCAACACAAGTATTTTTAGATCCACAACACCTTACTAGCACGACTTTAATATTACCATAACCACAACTCAAAACTAATTGAGATGAATCAAACCTCTCTAACTATTCAATGCACATGAAGGTGGAAGTTTTTGTATCCCTTTGGATCACTACCCCTTTTGAGAATACTTTCAAAGCATAGATCAACTACCAAGCCACGCACCGCTGTGCTCTAAAAGATATAAGTGAAGCACATAGAGCAAAAGTATCTAGCTCAAAAGATATAAGTGAAGCACATGTGAGCTGAATTGTCTACCAAAAGATATAAGTAAAGCTCGACAAAATCATGGTGTGTGCATGTCTCTCTCTCTAGGTGTGCAGCAAGGATGATTGTGACACAACAAAAATAAAAGACTCCTACGATACAAGATGCTCCAAGCAAAAACACATAACATGTGGTGAATAAAAATATAGCCCCAAGTAACGTTACCGATGGATTGAAGACGAGAGAGGGGATGCCTTCCCGGGGCATCCCCAAGCTTAGACTTTTATGGCATCCTTGAATCTCTTGGGGTGCCTTGGGAATCCCCAAGCTTGAGCTCTTGGCACTCTTTATCTCTTTGTCCATAAGAACTTCACCCAAAACTTGAAAACTCCACAACACGAAACTTAAACAGAAACTCGTGCTAACATTAGTACAAGAAAGCAAACCACCACTTCCTTGGGTACTGTAGCAAACTTAAATTCTACTTGTGCTGATATTGGGTTACTGTACTTTCAATCTTCCATGGCTTATACCCCCCGATACTATCCATAGTTTCATAAAAATAAGCAACCAACACAACAAAAACAGAATCTGTTAACAGCAGACCAGTCTATAGCAATCTGTATATTTCGTATACCTCTGGTACTTCCAAAATTCTGAAACATTACGAAAGTTTGAATAATTTGCGTAGAAACCAGCAGCAAAAAGAATCAAATCAAAATCTCTTACAGAAAAAATGAAAGTTCTTTTCGTGAGCAGAAAGTTTCTGTCTTTTCCAGCATGACCAAACGATCATCCCCAAGACTAATCATAACGGTTTTGCTTGGCACAAACGCAAAAAGAAACACAAAAAACACAATCATAACAGAATTATGAAAGTGTGGAAAACACAAAACAGAAAGAAAAAGGATAGATTCGTTGGGTTGCCTCCCAACAAGCGCTATTGTTTAAGGACCTTAGCTAGGCATTCGATGATGCTCTCACAAAAGACAAGAATTTAAGCACAATGAGAGCATCCGAAAGCATGTGAAAATCACATCTAAGTCTAACATACTTCCTATGCATAGGAATTTTATAGGAAAACAAATTATCAAGACAACCAATAGCTGCCATATGCAAGGAAGAAGAAAAAGACAAGAGCAATATCAACATTACGAGAGGTGATTTGGTAACATGAAGGTCTCTACCACAATATTTTCCTCTCTCATAACAATTACATGTGGGATCATATTCGAATTCAACAATGTAACTATCACATAGGATATTCTTTTCATGATCCACATGCATGCAAAGTTGACGCTCTTCAAAAATAGTGGGATTATCATCAAATAAAGTCATGACTTCTCCAATCCCACTTTCAATATTTTTCAAATGTCATATTCATCATGAGGTTTGAACAAATTTTCAAGATCATAAGAAATATCATCACCCCAATCATGATTATTGCAACAATTAGTGGACATAGCAAAACTAGCATCCCCAAGCTTAGGATTTTGCATATTTTTAGCATGATTTTCACTAATAGGATTTATAGTGAAACCACTGCAATCATGCTTTCCATCCAAGGAGCCCTCGTGAATCACTTCATGAATTTCTTCCTCACAATTTTCAGATTCACGCATCTTAAGCAAAACTCCATAGAAATAGTCAATTGCCCTCAACTCACTAGCAATTCGTTCCACATAAGTGGGTCTCTTAAAGAGATTAACAAACAAAGATGGAAGCATATTGAAGGCACGTGGCACACAAGCGAATAGAAAGCAAGCAAGATAAAAGGGCGAACGAAAAAAGGCAAATGTGAAGTGGGGGAGAGGAAAACGAGAGGCAACTGGCAACAAAAGTAAATGCAAGAGAAGAGTTTGTGAGACCTACTTGGATAGATCTTGATTTCTCCTCCCCGGCAATGGCGCCAGAAATACTTCTGCTACTGCAACAAAAGACCTTCCAACGGTGCCAGAAATAGGAACATCGACGGGAGAATACTTGGCTTGATCTTTGTGCTGCGGCTACGCCTTAAGGGACTTCCTAGGCAAGTGTGCTAAGGATTTCCCCTGTGGCCTTGGAGCCTTACGTTAGTGTTCCCTCGAAGCGGAAAGGGTGATGTAGCGTAGCGGTGGTAAGTATTTCCCTCAGTTTGAGAACCAAGGTATCAATCCAGTGGAGGAGTATCTCAAGATCCTGCACAAACACAAAAACTTGCTCCCAACGCTATGAAGGGGTTGTCAATCCCTTATAGATTGTTTGCCAAGTGAGAACTGAAAGCAACAAAGTAACAAAGCAAACTAAAAGCAACAAAGTAACAAAGCAAACTAAAAGCGGAGATGTAAACGATGGATGTGAATAGACCCAGGGGCCATAATGTTTACTAGTGGCTTATCTCATGAAAGCAAGTAGACGGTGGGTGAACAAATTAGTGTCGAGCAATTGATAGAACCACGCAACGTCGTGACGATATCTATGCAATGATTATTTCTATAGGCATCACATCCAAAACAAGTAGACCGATACTGTCTGCATCTACTACTATTACTCCACACGTCGACCGCTATCCAGCATGCATCTAGTGTATTAAGTCCATCAGAACAGAGTAACGCCTTAAGCAAGATGACATGATGTAGAGGGATAATCTCAAACCAATGATAAAAACCCCATCTTTTTACCCTTGATGGCAACTACTTGATGTGTGCCTTGCTGCCCCTACTGTCACTGGGAAAGGTCACCACATGGCAGAACCCAAAATCAAGTAGTTCTCCCATTGCAAGAATCATAGATCTAGTTGGCCAAACAAAACCCAAGACTCGGAGGGACTTACAAGGATATCAAATCATGCATATAAGAAATCAGCAAAGACTCAAATATATATCATAGATAATCTGATCACAAATCCACAATTCATCGGATCTCGACAAACACACCACCAAAGAAGATTACATCGGATAGATCTCCATGAAGATCATGGAGAACTTTGTATTGAAGATCCAAGAGAGAGAAGAAGCCATCTAGCTACTAACTACGGACCCGTAGGTCTGAAGTGAACTACTCACGAGGCATTGGAGGGGCGATGATGATGATGAAGAAGCCCTCCAACTCCAAAGTCCCCTCCGACAGGGTGCCGGGAAGGGTCTCCAAATGAGATCTCACGGAAACGGAAGCTTGCGGCGGCGGAAAATTATTTTCGAGGCTCCCCTGATTTTTTGCGGAATATTTGGGAATTTATAGGCCAAAGATCTAGGTCAGGGGGCGGCCAAGGAGGCCACTAGCCTGCCCACCGCCGCCTCCCCTGGTGGCGGAGTGGGGGCTTGTGGGCTCCCTGGAGCCCACCTGGCTTGGCCCAAAGGCCCCCTGAATTAATAAGTTAGTCCCAAAAAAGATATAAAAGGTACATAAAACAACCAAAGAAGACAAGATAACAGCGTGAAACCATAAAAAATTATAGATACGTTTGAGACGTATCAGTTATCAAGATCAACAGGTTCAATCTCCACATCCTTATCACTGCTTGGTTGAGCATCAACATGAACATCACTATTGGTGTTATCATTAGGCTCATGTTCATCACCAGATTGCGTTTCGGCATCAGAGACAGGGACATCGTTTGGACTCTCAGGTGTATCAGCAACATGGTTGCTAGCGTGCAAATTCCTATCATCTTTCTTCTTCTTTCTTGGATGACTAGGTGCATCAGTGCTCACTCCTTGAGAATCTTGTTCAATTCTCTTAGGATGACCCTCAGGATACAAAGGTTCCCGAGTCATTCTACTGCCTCTAGTGATGACTCTAACATAATTGTCATTCAACTCATTGAGCAAGTCATTCTGAGCCTTAAGTACTTGTTCTACCTGAGTAGTGACCATAGAGGCATGTTTACTCAACAGGTTAAGATCACTGACATTTCTGTCCACACAAGCACTTAAATGACTAAGCATACGAGCATTTTGTTCCAATTGTCTGCTAACATAACCATTGAAACTCTGTTGTTTGGCAACAAAGTTATCAAATTCATCTAGGCATAAGCTAGCAGGTTTATCAAAAGGAATATCACTCTCATTGAATCTACGAAGAGAATTTACATCTACTACCTGTATCGGGTTATCAAGACCATGGATCTCTTCGATAGGTGGTAGATTTTTGACATCTTCAGATTTAATGCCTTTCTCTTTCATAAATTTCTTAGCTTCTTGCATATCTTCAGGACTGAGGAATAGAATACCTCTTTTCTTCGGAGTTGGCTTAGGAGGTGGTTCGGGAATAGTCCAAGCATTCTCATTTCACAAGATGTTATTCAATAGGATCTCAGCTTGTTCTACAGTTCGTTCCCTAAAAACACAAACAACACAAGTATCTAGGTGGTCTTTAGAAGCATCGGTTAGTTCATTATAGAAGATATCAAGTATTTCATTCTTCTCAAGAGGGTGATCAGGCAAAGCATTCAGTAGATGGACGAGCCTCCCCCAAGCTTGTGGGATACTCTCTTCTTCAACTTGCGCAAAGTTATATGTTTCCTGCAAGACAGCTTGCTTCTTATGGGCAGGAAAATATTTCTCAGAGAAGTAGTAGATCATATCTTGGGGGCTACGCACACAACCAGGAGCAAGAGAAGTGAACCAAGTCTTAGCATCATCCTTTAGCGAGAAAGGAAACAGCTTAAGTATATAGTAGTGGCAGGTCTTTTCCTCGTGAATAGGGTGGCTATATCGTGCAATTTGGTAAGATGGGCTACAACCGTTTCAGACTCATAACCGTGAAAAGGATCAGATTCGACCAGAGTGATTAACTCAGGGTCGATAGAGAATTCATAATCCTTATCGGTCACAAAGATAAGCGAAATAGCAAACTTCGGGTCGTATTTCATCCTAGCGTTCAGAGATTTTTCTTACCAGTTGCGCAGTAATTTCTCAACATCATAGCTATCCTTACAAGCAAGAAAGTCCTAAACTATCTCTCCCTCCATAACATAACCCTCAGGCATACCACGCAATTCATATCTAGGAGAGCTAGTTCTAACATGCAAAATAGCAGGTTCTACTTCAATAGTATCAGCAGTTTCAGAAGTATCATCACATCTAGCAGCAACTCTAGCAATTTGTGCATCAAGGAATGCACCTAGTGGCAAAGCAGTATCAAGCAGAGCATCATCATAAGCATCGTGGGCAGCAGAAGTAGCATCATCAAGCACAGGCGACACATCAAGATTTCTAGCAGGAGGTGGTGTCGCAAACTTACTCATAACAGAAGGTGAATCGAGTGTAGAGCCAGATGGCAGTTCCTTACCTGTCCTCGTAGTTGAGGGCAATACTTTAGTTCTTGGATCTTTCGGATTCCTCATAGTGATCAACAGACGTAAATCCCAACTGACTCAGAGAATATAGCTATGCCTCCCCGGCAACGGCACTAGAAAATGGTCTTGATAACCCACAAGTATAGGGGATCGCAACAATTTTCGAGGGTAGAGTATTCAACCCAAATTTATTGATTCGACACAAGGGGAAGCCAAATAATATTCTCAAGTATTAGGAGTTGAGTTGTCAATTCAACCACACCTGAAAGATTTAGTATCTGCAGCAAAGTATCAGTAGCAAAGTAGTGTGATAGCAACAGTAGCAACGGTAACTAGTAGCAACAAAGTGATAGCAGTAGCAGCAAAGTAACAACAGTAGCAACAGAGTAACATTAGCAGCAGTGACAACAGTAGCAGCAAAGTAATGTAGCAAGGACCAGTAGGAAAAACTCGTAGGCATTGGATCGGTGATGGATGATTATGTCGGATGCTATTCATCATGCAACAGTTATAACACGGAGAGATATGTAACTAGCTCCAGTTCGTCAATGTAATGTAGGCATGTATTCCGCATGTAGTCATACGTGCTTAGGGAAAAGAACTTGCATGACATCTATTGTCCATCCCTCACGTGGCTGCGGGGTCCTAATGGAAACTACGGGATATTAAGGTTCTCCTTTTAATAAAGTACCGGACCAACACATTAACACTTAGTGAATACATGAACTCCTCATACTATGGTCATCTCCGGGAGTGGTTCCGGCTATTGTGACTCCAGGGTTGCTGGGTCATAACACATAGTAGGTGACTACAACTTGCAAGATAGGATCAAGAACACACATATATTGGCGACAACATAATAGGTTCAGATCTGAAATCATGGCACTCGGGCCCTTGTGACAAGCATTAAGCATGGCAAAGTACTAGCAACATCAATCTCAGAACATAGTGGATACTAGTGGATTACATGATAGATCTCATCCAACCCATCATCGTCCAGCAAGCCTACGATGAGATTACTCATGAACGGTGAAGAGCATCATGGAATTGGCGATGAAGGAAGGTTGGTGATGACGATGGCGATGATCTCCCCTCTCCGGAGCCCAGAACGGACTCCAGATCTGCCCTCCAGAGGACATGAGGTGGCGGCGCCTCCGTTTCGTAAAACGCGATAAACTCTTCTCCTTGATTTTTTTCGGACGAAAGGGACTAAATAGAGCTGAGATTGGAGGTGGTGGACCTTCGTGGGCCCCACAAGCCTGCCAGGCACGGCGGGGGGGGGGGGGGGGGGCGCTTGGTGGGATTGTGGGCTCCACGCTCCACTTCCTCCGTTGATTCTTGCGCCAGTATTTGTTATATATTCCAGAAAGAATCCCCGTAAATTTCCAAGTCATTCCGAGAACTTTTATTTCTGCGCAAAAACGACACCATGGCAATTCTGCTGAAAAGAGCGTTAGTCCGGGTTAGTTCCATTCAAATCATGCAAATTAGAGTCCAAAACAAGGGCAAAAGAGTTTGGAAAAGTAGATACGATGGAGACGTATCATATACCTATTGTCAAGATGAAGTATGATTTACTTGTTGGCGATATGCACATCCCCGTTGAGGTAACCTAGTGATTATTTGAAAATTCTCCGATTTTAAGCGATTCGAAAAAAGTTTGTAATGGAGACTTGATCAACCTCATTGACAGATTTCTTTTGATGACCATGAGATGGATGAATCTAGGAGTCACAACCCTCTGTCCCCAACTTGTACTTTCTGTTGCTTAGAAGAAAAATGATAAATTTAGTTTTATTTTCCTATTTTCTACTTTCTCCGTCCCTTAGAAAAGTTTCCCGAAAATAAAAGTTCTTCAAATGCTATGAACTTCAAGTATGATTTTTTCTTGAATTTTTGAATTTTTTTGAGATAGAGAGCTAGTCAGGGGGATGTGCGAGTGGGCCACAAGCCCAGGAGGCCCGGCCACCCGCCCTGGCCTGGCAGGCTTGTGGGGCCCACGTGGCCCCCCTACACTTATTCCTGCTCCCATCTCCTTCTCCTACCTCCAGAAAATATCATTCCATAGCTCAAACCCGTGTTCTTGCTCCTCTTGCTCCATTTTTCGATCTCCTTGTGCAAAGCCCATTCACCAAACTGATTTGGGGAAGTTGTTCCTTGGTATGTGACTCCTCCATTGGTCCAATTAGTTTTTGCTCTAGTGCTTTATTCGTTGCGTATTTTTGCTGCCTTGGTGACCCTGTTCTTGAGCTTTGCATGTTCATTTTAGTTGGTCCCAAGTAGTTTTGAGGCATGATATGGCCTCTAGGCACTTGTAGGAGTAGTTGCTATGAGTTTTGTTGAGCCTCGTTCACTTTTCTCTTGAGTCACTAAAAATTTCAGAAAAAAGAAGATGTTCAGGAGAAACTATCATGGTGGTTCCTCAAGCAAAAGGGGTCCCCGTCTCTTGATTCGGGATCCCGACTCTTATCAGCCGAGGAACGCACAGGTACAACCATGTGAATAGCCTCCACATGAATTCATAATTGATGCATGTTTCAAGGATGAGTTTCATACATTTGTTCACAAGGCCGGGCTCGAAGAATTCATCTCTAACAAATGGGAACAATATACTATGCTCACTGCCTCTTTTGTTCGTAGGTTCAGATTTTCAGTTGGCCGTGACTCATCCATACTGTTTGATCTTTATGACAAATCGTATACCATGGATTTAGTGGATTTTAATAGAATTTGCAAGATACCTGATTGGGGTAGTCCCAATGATCCTCCTAAGTCTTCGGTTAGAGATTTCTTTTCTAGTATAACTATTGGAGAAACTAGAGATATTACGCAGGCTACCTTGGGGAGCATTCAATTCCCTCCTTACATTATTTTGCCCTCTTCATAGATAGATGCATTAACGGCAAGATTGATCATTGTCACCTCTGCGCACCTGACCTTAGTATTCTTAAGAGCGCAGTAACGGGTCATAGAAGTTTCAACATGGGAGCTATAATCGCGAGGAGGCTAAATAATAATGCTAATGAAGGGGATTTCTTTGGTGGGATCTATGCCACTCGCATAGCAAATTTTCTTGGAGTACCCATCCACGAAGGAGATCCCCACTCCATACAGCTTTCCTTGATCGCGCCGCTATGACACGTTATCAGTTCCTTGAGAGGGATAATGAATCCCTCCTATACCGGTTAATATTTTACCGACAACGTGTTTTCCATATTACCCTTCCTGTTCCTGCCTTCTTTGACTTTTAGGTAAAACGGAGATATTACATAACCAGAGGAGAGGTAGAGGAGTATGAGAGGGAGGCGAATGCTGCTCGCCTCTGCGAGGCAGCTATTCACGCGGTAGCTGCCGCGATCCCGTACAACCCCCATCGTGATTTTGGATATCGCCCGGACCAGCCGTGGGAGTAAACCAACTTAGGCCAAAAGCCTAAGCTTGGGGGAGTACGTGTTTCTCACCGACTTTATATTATTGCTCAAACTTTCATTTTGTTAGTCGGTGTTCACACCTTGCCATTGTAT
Organism: Hordeum vulgare subsp. vulgare; assembly: GCF_904849725.1. Classification (NCBI taxonomy): domain Eukaryota; kingdom Viridiplantae; phylum Streptophyta; class Magnoliopsida; order Poales; family Poaceae; genus Hordeum; species Hordeum vulgare. The sequence continues at coordinate 359,822,007 of NC_058522.1, forward strand.
CATCCATGCTAGTTTATTTATTTTTCTCTCTTTCTTCTCGTGTGTTTGTCTACTTTGAGAAAAACACAAAAAAAATAGTTGTAAGTTTGCTTTCCAGCTTGCTTAGTGGTGTTTAAAAGGAAAACCAAAAAAGGTTTCTTGTTCTTCTTTTGCTTGTTGGGAGCTTTCCTGTGTAAATAGTTTTCTTTTTCTTTGGGTCAAGGTAGAATACCATGGTTAAAATGTTTAGTGGCTCTCACATGCATATCTGTTTATCCGTCAAAGAGCCATATTACTTTGTCTTCTCCTCTGTGTTTGCTTGCAGATTCTAGCTTAGTCCAATGCACGAACACTCTCATTATGATTCTCATCATTTGGTCGTGCAAGTGAAAGGCAATAATGACGATATATGGTGAAGTGACTCAGCCTGGAAAAGCTGGTATGAACTCGACCTATTTTGTTTTTGTAAATATGACTAGCTCATCGTTCCTAATTCAGCTTTGTTATGAGAGAAACATGTTTGCAATGACAACTTAGAGATCATAGTTTCTGATGCCATGCTTAATTAGCTAGGAGCTTGTAATGGTTTGTCTTGGATGCCAACATGAATTTCAAAATGATTATGATGTAGTATGATAGGATGGTATCCTCCTTTGAATGATTCAAGTGGCTTGACTTGGCACATGTTTACGCATGTAGTTGAAACAAAATCAACATAGCCTCTATGATATTCATGTTCATGGTGATTTATGTCCTACTCATGCTTGCACTCAATGTTGGTTAATTTCAATGCATATTTATGACTATTGTCGCTCTCTAGTTGGTCGCTCCCCAGCCTTTTGCTAGCCTTCACCTGTACTAAGCGGGAATACTGCTTGTGCATCCACTTCCATAAACTCAAGGTTGTTCCATATGAGTCCACCATGCCTACCTATACGTGGTATCTACCTGCCGTTCCAAGTAAATTTGGATGTGCCACTCTCTAAATCTTCAAGTAATAATCTGTTTTGTATGCCCGAACCGCTCATGTGGTGACAAGGGGCAGTCAGTATCTTCCATGCTAGGCGTGTTATCCTCGATACGTGTTTATTCACTATCACTCACGAGAAAGGGGCTGGTAATTGGAATGCCCAGTTCCATGCTCAAATCGAAAAGATAATTGCAAACAAAACTCCCCCTGGATTATTGTTGGTATGGACGGCACCCGAGGATTTTACTAGTCGTGGAGTGTGATTGATCGGTGGTGGGGGAATCAAAACTTTACTTTTCTGTTTGGGAACCGCCTATAGTATGTGTAGCATGGAAGATGGTGAAAACTCTTGGTCACTGCGTTGACAATGAAAGCATACCACACAAAATTATTTATCTCTGTTTTAAAAGCTTGAGCTCTGGCACCTCTGCAAATCAATGCGTCCCTCTTTGAAGAGTCTATCTATTTACGTCTCTATTGAGTCATCCTCTTCTTATAAAAGGCATCAATTAGAGATCACCTTTTTCATTTTCATGCTTTGCTATTAATTGATATTGAGTATGAGTGTGACTAGATCTTCTTTGCCATGAATTACAATGTCCAGTCAGCCCTTGGTCTTTGAAGGTGCTCTGCATTTATGTTTTGCGGTCTCAGAAAGAGCTTGCAAGATCCCATCTGTTCATATTGCTTCATGATTGTTTTGATTGAAGTGTTGAAGTTTGAAACTTATTATTATTGCTCGCTAGTTGATTATGCTTTTGATATGAGCACTTCATGAGACCTAAATGTCACTGCTTATGTGGTTAGCTTATGATCTTGCTGAAAATCTGAATATGAGCTAGACATAATTACAACAAGAAGGTCAAACAGAGTTCGTAAAAGTTTTTCTTTTGTCTCTTTCAGTTTGTCAACTGAATTGCTTGAGGACAAGCAAGGCTTTAAGCTTGGGGGAGTTGATACGTCTCCATCGTATCTACTTTTCCAAACTCTTTTGCGCTTGTTTTGGTCCCAAATTTGCATGATTTGAATGGAACTAACCCGAACTAACGCCGTTTTCAGCAGAATTGCCATGGTGTTGTTATTGCACAGAAATAAAAGTTCTCGAAATGACATGGAAATTTACGAGGATTTTTTGTGGAATATATAAAAAATACTGGCGTAAGAATCAACTGGAGGGACGGAGCCAGGAGCTCACAAGCCCACCAGCCCCCCTGGCCGGGCCTGACAGGCCTGTGAGCCCCTCGTGGCTCCGCCGCCTCTAATTCCAGCTCTATATATTCTCTTTCGACCAGAAAAAAAATCAGACAGAAGAGTTCATCGCGTTTTACGATACGGAGCCGCCGCCACCACCTGTTCTTCCCCTAGAGGGCAGATCTGGAGTCCGTTCTGGGCTCCGGAGAGGGGGAATCGACGCCTTCGTCATCACCAACCATCCCTCATCGCCAATTCCATGATGCTCTTCACCGTTCGTGAGTAATCTCATCGTAGGCTTGCTGGACGGTGATGGGTTGGATGAGATCTATCATGTAATCGAGTTAGTTTTGATGGGGATTGATCCCTAGTATCCACTATGTTCTGAGATTGATGTTGCTACTACTTTGCCATGCTTAATGCTTGTCACTAGGGCCCGAGTGCCATGATTTCAGATCTGAATCTATTATGTTTTCATCAATATATGTGTGTTCTTGATCCTATCTTGCAAGTTGTAGTCACCTACTATGTGTTATGACCCAGCAACCCCGGAGTGACAATAGCCGGAACCACTCCCGGAGATGGCCATAGTATGAGGAGTTCATGTATTCACTAAGTGCTAATGCTTTTTTCTAGTTCTCTATTAAAAGGAGAACCTTAATAACCCTTAGTTTCCATTAGGACCCCGCTGCCACGGGAGGGATGGACAATAGATGTCATGCAAGTTCTTTTCCATAAGCACGTATGACTATATACGGAATGCATGCCTACATTACATTGACGAACTGTAGCTAGTTACATATCTCCCCACGTTATAACTGTTACATGATGAATGTCATCCGGCATAATTATCCATCACCGATCCAATGCCTACGAGTCTTTTCCTACTGGTCCTTGCTATGTTACTTTGCCGCTACTGCTGTCACTGCTGCTACTGTTACCGCTACTGTTGTCAATGTTGTTACTGTTACCGTTGCTATCACACTACTTTGCTACTGAAACTTTGCTGCAGATACTAAGTATTTCAGGTGTGGTTGAATTGACAACTCAACTGCTAATACCCGAGAATATTCTTTGGCTTCCCCTTGTGTCGAATCAACAAATTTGGGTTGAATACTCTACCGTCAAAAACTGTTGCGATCCCCTATACTTGTGGGTTATCAAGACTATTTTCTGGCGCCGTTGCCGGGGAGGCCTAGCTCTATTCTCTGAGTCACTTGGTATTTATGTCTATTGATCACTATGAGGAATCTGAGAGATCCAAAAACTAAAGTCTTGCCCTCAACTACGAGGACAGGTAAGGAACTGCCATCTAGCTCTGCACTTGATTCACCTTCAGTTATGGGTAAGTTTGCGACACCACCTCCTGCTAGAAATTCTGATATGTCGCATGTGCTTGATGATGCTACTTCAGCTATCCATGATGCTTATGATGATGCTTTGCTTGATACTACTTTTCCTTTGGGTGCATTTCTTGACGAACAAATTGCTAGAGTTGCTGCTGAATGAGATGATACTTCTGAAACTGCTGAAATTATTGAAGTAGAACCTGCTGTTTCACCTGTTAGAACTAGCTCTCCTAGATATGAATTGCCTGATATACCTGAGGGTTATGTTATGGAGGGAGAGGTAGCTGAGGACTTTCTTGCTTGTAAGGATAGCTACGATCTTGAGAATTTACTGCGCAAGTGGAAGGAAAAATCTTTGAATGCTAGAATGAAATACGATCCTAAGTTTGCTACTTCACCCATCTTTGTGACTGATAAGGATTATGAATTCTCTGTCGACCCTGAGTTAATCACTTTGGTCGAATCTGATCCTTTTCATGCTTATGAGTTTGAAACGGTTGCACCACATCTTACCAAGCTGAATGATATAGCCACCCTATTCACGAGCGAGGAAAAGATTCGCCATTACTATATCCTTAAGCTGTTTCCTTTCTCGCTAAAGGATGACGCTAAGACTTGGTTCACTTCTCTTGCTCCTGGTTGTGTGCGTAGTCCCCAGGATATGATCTACTACTTCTCTGAGAAATATTTTCCTGCCCATAAGAAACAAGCTGCCTTATAGGATATATATAACTTTGTGCAAGTTGAAGAAGAGAGTCTCCCACAAGCTTGGGGGAGGCTTGTCCAGTTACTAAATGCTTTGCCTGATCACCCTCTTGAAAAGAATGAAATACTTTATATCTTTTATAATGGACTAACCTATGCTTCTAGGGACCACCTAGATAGTTGTGCTGGTTGTGTTTTCAGGGAAAGAACTGTGGAACAAGCTGAAATTCTATTGAATAATATTTTGAGCAATGATAATGCTTGGACTATTCCCGAACCACCTCCGAAGCCAACTCCGAAGAAAAGAGGTATTCTATTCCTCAGTCCTGAAGATATGCAAGAAGCCAAGAAATCTATGCAAGAGAAAGGTATTAAATCTGAAGATGTTAAGAATCTACCACCTATCAAAGAAATACATGGTCTTGATAACCCGACACAGGTAGTAGAGGTAAATTCTCTTCGTAGATTCAATGAGAATGATATTCCTTTTGATAAACCTGCTAGCTTATGCTTAGATGAATTTGATAACTTTGTTGCCAAACAACAAAGTTTCAATGATTATGTTAGCAGACAAGTGGAACAGAATGCTCGTATGCTTAGTCATTTAAGTGCTTGTGTGGATAGAAATGTCAATGATCTTAAGATTTTGAGTAAACATGCCTCTATGGTCACTACTCAAGTAGAACAAGTACTTAAGGCTCAAAATGACTTGCTCAATGAGTTGAATGACAATTCTGTTAGAGTCGTCACTAGAGGTGGTAGAATGACTCAGGAACCCTTGTATCCTGAGGGCCATCCTAAGAGAATTGAACAAGATTGTCAAGGAGTTAGCACTGAGGCACCTAGTCATCCTGGTTATAGGAAGAAAAAGAAAGATGATAGGAACTTGCATGCTAGCAAACCTGTTGCTGCTACACCTGAGAGTCAAAATGATGTCTTTGTTTCTGATGCCGAAACACAATCTGGTGGTGAACATGAGCCTAGTGATAATATTGATAGTGATGTTCATGATGATGCTCAACCTAGCAATGATAAGGATGTGGAGATTGAACCCAGTGTTGATCTTGATAACCCACTACCTAAGAATAGGAGATATGATAAGAACGACTTCATTGCTAGGAAGCATGGTAAAGAAAGAGAACCATGGGTTCGGAAATCCATGCCCTTTCCTCCCAAACCATCCAAGAAAAAGGATGATGAGGATTTTGAGCGCTTTGTTGAAATGATTAGACCTGTCTTTCTGCAAATGCGTTTGACAGATATGCTCAAAATGTCTCCTTATGCTAAGTACATGAAAGATACTGTGACCAATAAATGGAAGTAGGATTTGTCCCTGTTCATGCTCACGTACACAACGTCTAATAACACCATCTACTTCTTCTTTATAAAGGTGAGGATCATCCCTAAAGTAATGTCTCAAATCATAAAAGAACTTTTCCTTTTGTTGGTATGTGAAAATAGGTGGTATATATTTAGCAACAATATAATTAGCATAATCATCATACCATGGTGTACTACGTGAAGCATTGATTACATTCACTTGTTCATCAAGAAAGCTATCATCAATAGGTTGTGGGTCATCAAGGACATTCTCTAACCTAGACAAGTTATCTGCTACGGGGTTCTCAGCACCCTTCCTATCAACAATATGCAAATCAAATTCTTGTAGCAAGAGAACCCATCTAATAAGTCCAGGTTTAGCATCTTTATTTTCCATGAGATATTTAATAGCAGCATGATCTGTGTGAAGAGTAACTTTGGAATCAACAATATAAGATCTGAACTTATCACATGCAAACACAACTGCTAAAAATTCTTTTTCAGTAGTAGCATAGTTTCTTTGGGCACTATCTAGAGTTTTGCTAGCATAATGAATACCATTTAATTTCTTATCAACTCTTTGTCCTAGAACAACACCAACAACATAATCACTAGCATCACACATAATTTCAAAAGGTAGGTTCCAATCAGGTGGTTGAACAATAGGTGCAGTTATCAAGGCCTTCTTAAGTATTACAAATGCTTCTTCACAATCATCATAAAAAACAAATGGAATATCTTTTTGCAAGAGATTGGTGAGAGGCCTAGAAATCTTAGAGAAGTCTTTAATAAACCTTCTATAGAAACGAGCATGACCAAGGAAACTTCTTATACCTTTAATGTCTGTAGGGCATGGCATTTTCTCGATCGCATCAACTTTACCCTTATCGACTTCAATACCTCTTTCAGAAATTTTATGTCCCAAGACAATGCCTTCATTAACCATAAAGTGGCACTTCTCCCAATTCAAGACAAGGTTAGTATCTTTACATCTCTGCAAAACTCGATCAAGGTTGCTCAAGCAATCATCAAAAGAAGATCCGTAAACGGAGAAATCATCCATGAAAACCTCAACAATCTTTTCATGAAAGTCAGAGAATATAGCCATCATACATCTTTGAAAGGTAGCAGGTGCATTACATAAACCAAAAGGCATACCTCTATAAGCAAAGGTACCGAAAGGGCAAGTGAAGGTGGTTTTCTCCTGATCAAATTGTGCAACAGGTATTTGGGAGAAACCAGAATAACCATCTAGAAAGCAAAAGTGTGTATGTTTAGACAATCTTTCTAGCATTTGATCAATAAAAGGTAAAGGGTAATGATCTTTCTTAGTAGCTTTATTTAATTTCCTAAAATCAATTACCATCCTATAGCCAGTAACAATTCTTTGTGGGATCAATTTATCGTTATCATTAGGGACAACGGTAATACCTCCCTTCTTAGGGACACAATGCACCGGACTTACCCAATCACTATGAGCAACATGATAAATAATGCCTGCTTCCAGGAGCTTTAGTATTTATTTTCTTACTACCTCTTTCATCTTAGGATTTAATCTTCATTGGTGATCGGCAACTGGTTTGGAATCAGGATCAGTTTTAATTTTATGCTAGCATAGAGTGGGACTAATGCCCTTAAGATCGTCAAGAGTATATCCAATAGCAGCACGGTGCTTCCTCAGAGTTCTCAATAATTTCTTTTCTTCATGCTCTAAAAGGTTAGCACTAATAATAACATGATATATCTCTTTTTCATCAAGATAAGCATACTTAAGAGTATCAGGCAATTGTTTAAGCTCAAAAACAGGATCACCCTTTGGTGGAGGTGGATCTCCAAGTAAGGCAACAGGAAAATTATTCTTAAGGATAGGACGTTGTTCAAAGATGACTCTATCTATCTCATTCCTTTCATCCATATGCATATCATTTTCATGTTCAAGAAAGTATTGCTCTAAAGGATCAGTAGGAGGCACAACAATAGAAACAAGAGCAATAATTTCATCCTTACTAGACAATTCTTTTTCATGAGGTTGTCTACCAAACTTAGAAAAATTAAATTCATGTGACACACCTCCAAAGCCAACAGTAACAGTTTGTTTCTCACAATCAATTTGAGCATTAACAGTATTGAGGAAAGGTCTACAAAATATGATGGACAAAAGCTATCTTGTGTGGTAACAAGAACGAGAAAATCAGTAGGATACTTAGTTTTACCACACAAGACTTCAACATCTCTAACAATTCCCACAGGGCAGATAGTATCTCTATTAGCAAGTTTAATAGTAACATCAATAAATTCCATCTCGACACGTGCAATCTCATCTTTAACTTCATTGTTTAAATATTGAGGTATTGCACTAACACTAGCACCCATGTCACATAAACCATGATAACAATGATCTCCTATCTTAACAGAAACAACAGGCATGCCAACAAAAGGTTTATGTTTGTCTCTAGCATGAGGTTTAGCAATTCTAGCAGCAGCTTCACAGAATTGAATAACATGCCCATCAACATTATCGGCCAAGAGATTTTTAATAATAGCAATACTAGGTTCAACTTTAATTTGCTCAGGGGGTGTGGGTGTTCTAATGTAGCCCTTACGTATCATAGTTGAAGCTTTAGCATGATCCTTTATTCTAACAGGGACAGGAGGTTTCTCAATGTAAGTACTAGGAACAATAGAATCATTATAAGTAATAACTTTCTCTTCAACTGGATTGGGTTTTACTACATTAAGTTCTATGGGAGGATGATATTTAAACCACTTCTCCTTAGGGATATTAATATGAGCAGAAAATGATTCACATAAAGAAGCTACTATCTCAGAGTCAAGTCCATGTTTAGCGCAAAAATCACGAAAAGTATTTGTTTCAACGAAGGATTTAACACAATCGAACTTAAGATTCATACCTGACTCCTTACCTTCATCAAACTCCCAATCTTCAGAGTTGCGTTTAATTCTTTCCAATAAATCCCATTTGAAATCAATATCTCTCTTCATAAAAGAACCGGTACAAGAAGTGTCAAGCATGGTGCGATTGTCATGAGAAAGTCGAGCATAAAAGTTCATAATAAGAATTTCTCTAGGGAGCTCATGGTTCGGGCATGAATATAACATTGACTTAAGCCTCCCCCAAGCTTGAGCGATACTTTCTCAATCATGAGGCCAAAAATTTAGATATAATTCCGATCACGATGTACCAAATGCATAGGATAAAACTTTTGATGAAATTCCAATTTCAATCGGTTGTAGTTCCATGATCCAGTATTATCACATAGCCTATGCCATGTCAATGCTTTATCCCTCAAAGATAAGGGAAAGACCTTCTTCTTGACCTCATCCTCGGGGAAACCTGCAAGCTTAAATAAACCACAAACTTCATCTACATAGATTAGATGCAAGTCGGGATCTGATGTTCCATCTCCTGTAAAAGAATTAGCCAACAGTTTCTCTAGCATACCCGAAGGAATTTCATAATAAATATTTTCAGTAGGTGCAGTAGGTTGAGGAGCAACTCTTTGTGCTTCCGGTTGAGGTGAAGATACCCCGAACAAGCCCCTCAAGGGATTAGTTTCCATAGTGACAAGTGACAGTAAATTTCAGCACACTATATAAATGTTTCCTTACCAAATTCCACTCACCAAAGGCGCTTCACTCCCCGGCAACGGCGCCAGAAAAGAGTCTTGATGACCCACAAGTATAGGGGATCTATCATAGTCCTTTTGATAAGTAAGAGTGTCGAACCCAACGAGGAGCAAAAAGAAATGACAAGTGGTCACTAGAGGCGGTAGAATGACCCAGGAACCTTTGTATGCTGAGGGTCATCCGAAGAGAATTGAACAAGATTGTCAAGGAGTTAGCACTAATGCACCTAGTCATCCTAGGAAGAAGAAGAATGATGATAGGAATTTGCACGCTAGCAACCCTGTTGCTGCTACACCTGAGAGTCTAAACGATGTCTCTGCCTCTGATGCTGAAACACAATCTGGTGATGAACATGAGCCTATTGATAATATCGATAGTGATGTTCATGATGATGCTCAACCTAGCAATGATAAGGATGTGGAGATTGAACCTGTTGATCTTGATAACCCACAACCAAAGAATACGAGATACGATAAGAACGACTTCACTGCTAGGAAGCATGGTAAAGAAAGGGAACCGTGGGTTTAGAAACCCATGCCCTTTCCTCCCAAACCATCCAAGAAAAAGGATGATGAGGATTTTGAGCGCTTTGTTGAAATGATTAGACCTGTCGTTCTGCAAATGCGTTTGACAGATATGCTCAAAATGTCTCCGTATGCTAAGTATATGAATGATATTGTGACTAATAAAAGGAGGATACCTGAGGTTGAGATTTCCACCATGCTCGCTAATTATACCTTCAAGGGTAGAACTTCTAAGAAACTAGGTGATCCCGGTGTGCCCACTATACCTTGCTCCATTAAAGGCAACTATGTTAGAACTGCTTTATGCGACCTTGGAGCCGGCGTTAGTGTTATGCCTCTTTCTCTTTATCGTAGGCTTGAACTGGATAAGTTGATGTTGGAATTATGCCCTAGAGGCAATAATAAATATAGTTATTATTATAATTCCTGTATCAAGATAATCGTTTATTATCCATGCTATAATTGTATTGAATGAAGACTCATTTACATGTGTCGATACATAGACAAAACACTGTCCCTAGCAAGCCTCTAGTTGGCTAGCCAGTTGATCAAAGATAGTCAGTGTCTTCTGATTATGAACAAGGTGTTGTTGCTTGATAATTGGATCACGTCATTAGGAGAATCACGTGATGGACTAGACCCAAACTAATAGACGTAGCATGTTGATCGTGTCATTTTGTTGCTACTGTTTTCTGCGTGTCAAGTATTTGTTCCTATGAGCATGAGATCATATAACTCACTAACACCGGAGGAATACTTTGTGTGTATCAAACGTCGCAACGTAACTGGGTGACTATAAAGATGCTCTACAGGTATCTCCGAAGGTGTTCGTTGAGTTAGTATGGATCAAGACTGGGATTTGTCACTCCGTGTGACGGAGAGGTATCTCGGGGCCCACTCGGTAATACAACATCACACACAAGCCTTGCAAGCAATGTAACTTAGTGTAAGTTGCGGGATCTTGTATTACGGAACGAGTAAAGAGACTTGCCGGTAAACGAGATTGAAATAGGTATGCGGATACTGACGATCGAATCTCGGGCAAGTAACATACCGAAGGACAAAGGGAATGACATATGGGATTATATGAATCCTTGGCACCGAGGTTCAAACGATAAGATCTTCATAGAATATGTAGGATCCAATATGGGCATCCAGGTCCCGCTATTCGATATTGACCGAGGAGTCTCTCGGGTCATGTCTACATAGTTCTCGAACCCGCAGGGTCTGCACACTTAAGGTTCGACGTTGTTTTATGCGTATTTGAGTTATATGGTTGGTTACCGAATGTTGTTAGGAGTCCCGGATGAGATCACGGACGTCACGAGGGTTTCCGGAATGGTCCGAAAATGAAGATTGATATATAGGATGACCTCATTTGATTACCGGAAGGTTTTCGGAGTTACCGAGAATGTACCGGGAATGACGAATGGGTTCCGGGAGTTCACCGGGGGGGCAACCCACCCCGGGGAAGCCCACAGGCCTTGAGGGTGGCGCACCAGCCCTTAGTGGGCTGGTGGGACAGCCCAAAAGGGCCCTATGCGCATTGGGAGAAAAATCAAAGAGAAAAGAAAAAAAGGAGGAGGTGGGAAAGGAAAGAAGGACTCCACCCACCAAACCAAGTAGGACTCGGTTTGGGGGGAGTCCTTCCCCCCTTTTGGCTCGGCCGACCCCCTTGGGGCTCCTTGAGCCCCAAGGCAAGGTCCCCTCTCTCCCACCTATATATACGGAGGTTTTAGGGCTGATTTGAGACGACTTTTCCACGGCAGCCCGACCACATACCTCCACGGTTTTTCCTCTAGATCGCGTTTCTGCGGAGCTCGGGCGGAGCCCTGCTGAGAAGAGATCATCTCCAACCTCCGGAGCGCCATCACGCTGCCGGAGAACTCTTCTACCTCTCCGCCTCTCTTTCTGGATCAAGAAGGCCGAGATCATCGTCGAGCTGTACGTGTGCTGAACGCGGAGGTGCCGTCCGTTCGGTACTAGATCGTGGGACTGATCGCAGGATTGTTCGCGGGGCGGATCGAGGGACGTGAGGACGTTCCACTACATCAACCGCGTTCACTAACGCTTCTGCTGTACGGTCTACAAGGGTACGTAGATCACTCATCCCCTCTCGTAGATGGACATCACCACGATAGGTCTTCGTGCGCGTAAGAAATTTTTTGTTTCCCATGCGACGTTCCCCAACAGTGGCATCATGAGCTAGGTTCATGTGTAGATGTCTTCTCGAGTAGAACACAAAAGTTTTTGTGGGCGGTGATGTGGGTTTTTCTGCCCTCCTTAGTCTTTTCTTGATTCCGCGGTATTGTTGGATTGAAGCGGCTTGGACCGACATTACTCGTACGCTTACAAGAGACTGGTTTCATCGCTATGAGTAACCCCGTTGCTCAAAGATGACTGGCAAGTGTCGGTTTCTCCAACTTTAGTTGAATCGGATTTGACCGAGGAGGTCCTTGGATGAGGTTAAATAGCAACTCATATATCTCCGTTGTAGTGTTTGCGTAAGTAAGATGCGATCCTACTAGATACCCAAGGTCACCACGTAAAACATGCAACAACAAAATTAGAGGATGTCTAACTTGTTTTTGCAGGGTATGCTTGTGATGTGATATGGCCAACGATGTGATGTGATATATTGGATGTATGAGATGATCATGTTGTAATAGACAATATCGACTTGCACGTCGATGGTACGGCAACCGGCAGGAGCCATAGGGTTGTCTTTATACTAATGTTTGTGCTTGTAGATGCGTTTACTATTTTGCTAGTATGTAGCTTTAGTAGTAATAGCATGAGTAGCACGACAACCCCGATGGCGACACGTTGATGGAGATCATGGTGTGGCGCCGGTGACAAGAAGATCGTGCCGGTGCTTTGGTGATGGAGATCAAGGAGCACGTGATGATGGCCATATCATGTCACTTATGAATTGCATGTGATGTTAATCCTTTTATGCACCTTATTTTGCTTAGAACGACGGTAGCATTATGAGGTGATCTCTCACTAAAATTTCAAGACGAAATTGTGTTCTCCCCAACTGTGCACCGTTGCTACAGTTCGTCGTTTCGAGACACCACGTGATGATCGGGTGTGATAGACTCAACGTTCACATACAACGGGTGCAAAACAGTTGCACACGCGGAACACTCGGGTTAAGCTTGACGAGCCTAGAATGTGCAGAGATGGCCTCGGAACACATGAGACCGAAAGGTCGATCATGAATCATATAGATGATATGATTAGCATAGGGATGCTTACCACTGAAACTATACTCAACTCACGTGATGATCGGACTTGAGCTAGTGTAAGTGGATCATGAACCACTCAAATGACTAGAGAGATGTACTTTTTGAGTGGGAGTTTAGCGAATAATTTGATTAAGTTAAACTCTAATTATCTTGAACATAGTCTAAGTCCACTTTGAATATATTTGTGTTGTAGATCATGGCTCACGCGACAGTCACCCTGAATTTTAATACGTTCCTAGAGAAAGCTAAGTTGAAAGATGATGGAAGCAACTTTGTAGACTGGGCTCGTAATCTTAAGCTAATCTTACAAGCTGGGAAGAAGGATTGTGTCCTTAATGCTGCGCTAGGAGATGAACCACCCGCTACGGCTGATCAGGATGTTAAGAACGCTTGGTTAGCACGTAAGGAGGACTACTCAGTAGTTCAATGTGCAGTCTTGTATGGCTTAGAACCGGGACTTCAACGTCGCTTTGAGCGTCATGGAGCATTTGAGATGTTCCAGGAGTTGAAGTTTATCTTTCAGAAGAACGCCCGGATCGAGAGGTATGAAACCTTCGATAAATTCTATGCTTGCAAGATGGAGGAGAACTCGTCTGTCAGTGAACATGTGCTCAAAATGTCTGGGTACTCAAACCGTCTAGCTGAGCTGGGGATTGAACTCCCGCAAGAGGCTATCACTGACAGAATCCTTCAATCACTGCCGCCAAGCTATAAAGGCTTTGTGTTGAACTACAACATGCAAGGGATGAACAAGTCACCCGGTGAGTTGTTTGCGATGCTGAAAGTCGCAGAGTCTGAACTCCGTAAAGAGCATCAAGTGTTGATGGTGAATAAGACCACTAGTTTCAAGAGAAACGGCAAAGGCAAGAAGGGTAATTCAAAGAAGAGCGGCAAGCCTGTTGCCAATCCGACGAACAAACCCAAAGCTGGACCTAAACCTGAAACAGAGTGTTACTATTGCAAGGGTATGGGTCACTGGAAACGCAATTGCCCCAAGTATCTGGCAGATAAGAAGGCGGCCAAAGAAAAATCGGGTATATTTGATATACATGTTATTGATGTGTACTTAACCGGCTCTCGTAGTAGTGCCTGGTATTCGATACCGGTTCTGTTGCTCATATTTGCAACTCGATACAGGAACTACGGAATAGACGAAGGCTGGCGAAAGATGAAGTGACGATGCGCGTAGGAAATGGTTCCAAGGTTGATGCAATCGCCGTCGGCACAGTTTCACTTCAGTTACCATCAGGATTAGTTATGAACTTAAATCATTGTTATTTAGTGCCTGCGTTGAGCATGAACATTATATCTGGATCTTGTTTATTGCGAGACGGTTACTCTTTTAAGTCAGCGAATAATGGTTGTTCTATTTCTATGAGTAACATCTTTTATGGTCATGCACCCAATGTGAGAGGATTGTTCATATTGAATATTGATAGCGATACACACATACATAAAACTGAGACCAAAAGAGTTAGAGTTAACAATGATAGCGCCATATTTTTGTGGCACTGCCGCTTAGGTCATATTGGTGTAAAGCGCATGAAGAAACTCCATGCCGATGGACTTTTGGAGTCACTTGACTTTGATTCACTTGACACGTGCGAACCATGCCTCATGGGCAAGATGACTAAAACTCCGTTCTCCGGAACAATGGAGCGTGCAAGTGACTTGTTGGAAATCATACATACCGATGTGTGTGGTCCGATGAGCGTAGAGGCACGCGGCGGATATCGTTATTTTCTCACCTTCACTGACGATTTGAGTAGATATGGTTATGTCTACTTAATGAAGCACAAGTCTGAAACATTTGAAAAGTTCAAGCAATTTCAGAGTGAAGTTGAAAATCACCGTAACAAGAAGATCAAGTTCCTACGGTCTGATCGTGGGGGTGAATATCTGAGTTTCGAGTTTGGTGCTCACTTAAGACAATGTGGAATTGTTTCACAGTTGACACCGCCTGGAACACCACAGCGTAATGGTGTGTCCGAACATCGTAATCGTACTTTATTAGAGATGGTGCGATCTATGATGTCTCTTACCGATTTGTCGTTATCGTTTTGGGGTTATGCATTAGAAACAACTGCATTCACTTTAAATAGGGCACCATCAAAATCCGTTGAGACGACACCATATGAACTGTGGTATGGCAAAAGGCCAAAGTTGTCGTTTCTTAAAGTTTGGGGATGTGATGCTTATGTCAAAAAGCTTCAGCCTAAAAAGCTGGAACCGAAAGCGGAAAAGTGCGTCTTCATAGGTTACCCAAAAGAGACAATTGGGTACACCTTCTATCTCAAATCCGAGGGCAAAGTGTTTGTTGCTAAAAACGGAGCTTTTCTCGAAAAGGAGTTTCTCTCGAGAGAATTGAGTGGGAGGAAGATAGAACTTGACGAGGTTGTCGAACCTCTCATCCCTCTGGATGGGGGCGACGGGCAAGGGGAAACCTCTGTCATTGCAACGCCGGTTGAGGAGGAAGTTAATGATGACGATCATGAAACTCCGGTTCAAGTTTCTGTCGAACCACGCAGGTCGACGAGACCACGTGCTGCTCTAGAGTGGTACGGTAATCCCGTCTTATCAATCATGTTGTTGGACAACAATGAACCTGCAAATTATGAAGAAGCAATGGTGGGCCCAGATTCCAACAAATGGCTAGAAGCCATGAAGTCCAAGATAGGATCCATGTATAAGAAAAAGTGTGGACTTTGGAGGTACTGCCTGAGGGACGCAAGGCTATTTAGAACAAATGGATCTTTAAGAGGAAGACGGACGCTGACGGCAATGTGACCGTTTATAAAGCTCGACTAGTGGCAAAGGGTTTTTCACAAGTTCAAGGAGTTGACTACGATGAGACATTCTCACCCGTAGCGATGCTTAAGTCCGTCAGAATTATGTTAGAAATAGCTGCATTTTTCGATTATGAAATCTGGCAGATGGATGTCAAAACGGCGTTCCTTAACGGTTTCCTTAAGGAAGAATTGTATATGATGCAACCCGAAGGTTTTGACGATCCTAAGAATGCTAACAAGGTGTGCAAGCTCGAGCGATCCATTTATGGACTGGTGCAAGCATCTCGGAGTTGGAACAAACGCTTTGATGAGGTGATCAAAGCATTTGGGTTTATACAAGTGGTTGGAGAATCTTGTATTTACAAGAAAGTGAGTGGGAGCTCTGTGGCGTTTCTAATATTATATGTGGATGACATATTGCTGAATGGAAACAACGTAGAGTTTTTGGAGAGCATAAAGGATTACTTGAATAAAAGTTTCTCTATGAAGGACATAGGAGAAGCTGCTTACATTCTAGGCATTAAGATCTATAGGGATAGATCAAAACGCCTGATAGGACTTTCACAAAGCACATACCTTGATAAAGTTTTGAAGAGGTTCAAAATGGAACAGTCCAAGAAGGGGTTCTTGCCGGTTTTACAAGGTACGAGATTGAGTAAGACTCAGTGCCCAGCAACTGATGAGGATAGAGAGCATATGCGCTCTGTCCCCTATGCTTCAGCCATAGGTTCTATCATGTATGCAATGCTGTGCACTAGACCGGACGTTAGCCTGGCCATAAGTATGGCGGGTAGGTTCCAGAGTAATCCAGGAGTGGATCACTGGACAGCGGTCAAGAATATCCTGAAGTACCTGAAAAGGACTAAGGAGATGTTTCTCGTGTATGGAGGTGACGAAGAGCTCACCGTAAAAGGTTACGTCGATGCAAGCTTTGACGCAGATCCGGACGACTCTAAGTCACAAACCGGATACGTATTTATTCTTAATGGGGGTGCGGTAAGCTGGTGTAGTTCCAAGCGAAGCGTCGTAGCAGATTCTACATGTGAAGCGGAGTACATGGCTGCCTCGGAGGCGGCTAAGGAGGGTGTCTGGATGAAACAGTTCATGACGGATCTTGGAGTGGTGCCAAACGCACTGAATCCAATAACCTTGTTCTGTGACAACACGGGCGCCATTGCCTTAGCAAAGGAACCACGGTTTCACAAGAAGTCCAGACACATCAAACGACGCTTCAACCTCATCCGCGACTACGTCGAACGGGAGGACGTAAATATATGCAAAGTGCACACGGATCTGAATGTAGCAGACCCGCTGACTAAACCTCTTCCACGGCCAAAGCATGATCAACACCAGAACTGTATGGGTGTTAGATTTATTACAATGTAATTTGCATGATGATGTGAGGACTAGATTATTGACTCTAGTGCAAGTGGGAGACTGTTGGAATTATGACCTAGAGGCAATAATAAATATAGTTATTATTATAATTCCTGTATCAAGATAATCGTTTATTATCCATGCTATAATTGTATTGAATGAAGACTCATTTACATGTGTGGATACATAGACAAAACACTGTCCCTAGCAAGCCTCTAGTTGGCTAGCCAGTTGATCAAAGATAGTCAGTGTCTTCTGATTATGAACAAGGTGTTATTGCTTGATAACTGGATCACGTCATTAGGAGAATCACGTGATGGACTAGACCCAAACTAATAGACGTAGCATGTTGATCGTGTCATTTTGTTGCTACTGTTTTCTGCGTGTCAAGTATTTGTTCCTATGACCATGAGATCATATAACTCACTAACACCGGAGGAATACTTTGTGTGTATCAAACGTCGCAACGTAACTGGGTGACTATAAAGATGCTCTATAGGTATCTCCGAAGGTGTTCGTTGAGTTAGTATGGATCAAGACTGGGATTTGTCACTCCGTGTGACGGTGAGGTATCTCGGGGCCCACTCGGTAATACAACATCACACACAAGCCTTGCAAGCAATGTAACTTAGTGTAAGTTGCGGGATCTTGTATTACGGAACGAGTAAAGAGACTTGCCAGTAAACGAGATTGAAATAGGTATGCGGATACTGACGATTGAATCTCGGGCAAGTAACATACCGAAGGACAAAGGGAATGACATACGGGATTATATGAATCCTTGGCACCGAGGTTCAAACGATAAGATCTTCGTAGAATATGTAGGATCCAATATGGGCATCCAGGTCCCGCTATTCGATATTGACCGAGGAGTCTCTCGGGTCATGTCTACATAGTTCTCGAACCCGCAGGGTCTGCACACTTAAGGTTCGACGTTGTTTTATGCGTATTTGAGTTATATGGTTGGTTACCGAATGTTGTTCGGAGTCCCGGATGAGATCAAGGACGTCACGAGGGTTTCCGGAATGGTCCGGAAACGAAGATTGATATATAGGATGACCTCATTTGATTACCGGAAGGTTTTCGGAGTTACCGGGAATGTACTGGGAATGACGAATGGGTTCTGAGAGTTCACCGGGGGGGCAACCCACCCCGGGGAAGCCCATAGGCCTTGAGGGTGGCGCACCAGCCCTTAGTGGGCTGGTGGGACAGCCCAAAAGGTCCCTATGCGCATTGGAAGAAAAATCAAAGAGAAAAGAAAAAAAAGGAGGAGGTGGGAAAGGAAAGAAGGACTCCACCCACCAAACCAAGTAGGACTCGGTTTGGGGGGGAGTGCTTCCCCCCTTTTGGCTCGGCCGACCCCCTTGGGGCTCCTTGAGCCCCAAGGCAAGGTCCCCTCTCTCCCACCTATATATACGGAGGTTTTAGGGCTGATTTGAGACGACTTTTCCATGGCAGCCCGACCACATACCTCGACGGTTTTTCCTCTAGATCGCGTTTCTGCGGAGCTCGGGCGGAGCCCTGCTGAGACGAGATCATCTCCAACCTCCGGAGCGCCGTCACGCTGCCGGAGAACTCTTCTAGCTCTCAGTCTCTCTTGCTGGATCAAGAAGGCCGAGATCATCGTCGAGCTGTACGTGTGCTGAACGCGGAGGTGCCGTCCGTTCGGTACTTGATCGTGCGACTGATCGCGGGATTGTTCGCGGGGCGGATCGAGGGACGTGAGGACGTTCCACTACATCACCCGCGTTCACTAACGCTTCTGCTGTACGGTCTACAAGGGTACGTAGATCACTCATCCCCTCTCGTAGATGGACATCACCATGATAGGTCTTCGTGCGCGTAAGAAAATTTTTGTTTCCCATGCGACGTTCCCCAACAGTTGACACCCACTGAAATCTCTGTGCAAATGGCCGACAAATCAACTGCTTTCCCTATCGGCATTTGCGACGATGTGCCTGTTGTGGTTTCCAACGTTACTATCTTAACAGACTTTGTTATTCTGGATATTCCCGAGGACGATGCCATGGCGGTCATCCTTGGAAGACCCTTTTTAAACACTGCAGGGGATGTTATAGATTACAATAAAGGCAATGTCACTTTCCATGTCAACGGTAATGAGCATACAGTGCACTTTCCAAAGAAACAATATCGTGTACATTGCATCAATGCTATCAAAAAAACTTCATCGATTCTTATTGGGAGCTTTGAATGCCCTATTCCTCCTGTTAAGATGAAGTATGATTTGCTTGTCGGGGATATTCACATCCCATTGAGGTAACTTATTGGCTATTCGTAAATTCTCCGTCTTCTTTTGCGATTCGAAAAGGTTTGTCAAGGAGACTTGATCAACCTCATTGACGGATTTCTTTCGATGACCATGAGATGAATGAATCGAGGAGTCACAAACCTCTGTTCCAATCTTTCACCTTCGGTTGCTTAGAAGAAAAATGATAGATTTAGTTTAGTTTTCCCTGTTTTCTGCTTTTAGCGTCCCGTGGAAAAGTACCCCGAAAATAAAAGTTCTCCGAACATCCTGAAAATCAAGTATGATTTTTTCTGGAATTTTTGAAAAATACTGAGACAAAGAGCTAGTCTGGGGGCTGCACTAGTGGGCCACAAGCCCTGGAGGCGCGGACACCCCCTGGCCGCGCCTACCTGGCTTGTGGGGCCCACGTGCACCCCCGCCACTCATTCCAGCTCCCATCTGCTTCTCCTACCTCCAGAAAAAATCGTTTCGTAGGTCAAACCCTTTTTCTTGCTCTTCTTGCTTGGATTTTCAATCTCCTTGCTCAAAGCACCATTCTCCGAACTGTTTTGGGGAAAATACTCCTTGGTAAGTGACTCCTCCATTGGTCCAATTAATTTTTGCTCTAGTGCCTTATACTTCGCGTATTTTTGCTGCCTTGGTGTCCCTGTTCTTGAGCTTTGCATGCTAATTTTAGCTGGTCCCAAGTAGTTTGGATGCGTAATATGGCCTCTAGGTACTTGTGGGAGTAGTTGCTACGAGTTTAGTTGAGACTTCTTCACTTTTCCTTTGGGTCACTGAAAATTTCAGAAAAGGAAGATGTTCAGGAGAAACTATCATGGTGGTTCCTCAAGCAAGAGAGGTCCCCGTCTTGCGATTCGGGAGCCCGATCCTTACCAACTGAGGAACGCACAGGTACAACCATGTGAATGGCCTTCTGATGAATTTATGATTGAGGCAGGTTTCAAAGACGAGTTTGATACACTTGTTCACAACGTCGGACTCGAAGAATTCATCTCCAATAAATGTGAATAGTATGTTTCTCTCACTGCCTCTTTTGTTCATAGATTCAAATTTTTAGTTGGCCGTGATACATATGTACTGTTTGATCTCTATGAAAAATCGTATACAATGGATTTAGAGGATTTCAATAGAATTTGCAAGATACCTATTTGGGGTAGTCTCAATGATCCTCCTAAATCTTCGGTTAGAGATTTTTTCTCCGGTATAACTATCGGAGAAACTAGAGATATTACACAGGCTACCATGGGGAGCATTCATTTTCCTCCCTTCCATTACTTTGCCCTCTTCATAGGCACATGCATTAATGGTAATATTGAGCATTGTCACCTCTGCGCACCCGACCTTAGTATTCTTTAGAGCGCAGTAACGGGTGATAGAAGTTTCAACATGGGAGCTATTATAGCAAGGAGGCTGAATAATAATGCTAATGAAGGGGATTCCTTTCGTGGGATCTATGCCACTCGCATAGCAAATTTTCTTGGAGTACCCATCCGCGAAGGAGATCCCCCGCTCCATACTGCTTTCCTTGATCGCACCGCTTTGACACGCTATCGGTTCCTTGAGAGGGATGATGAATCCCTCCTATACCATTTGATATTTAGTCGGCAGCGTGTTTTCCATATTACCCTTCCTGCTCCTGCCTTCTTTGACTTTCAGGTAAAACGGAGATATTACATAACCAGAGGAGTATGAGAGGGAGCCAAAGGTTGCACGTCTCCGTGAGGAAGCTATTCAGGCAGTGGCTGCAGCGCTCCCATACAACCCTCATTATGATTTTGGGTATCGCTCGGACCATCCTTGGGAGCAGACCAACTTAGGCCAAAAGCCTAAGCTTGGGGGAGTATGTGTTTCTCACCGACTTTACATTCTTGCTTATGCTTTCACTTTGTTCGTCGGTGTTCACACTTTTCCACTGTATCATCCATGCTAGTTTATTTTATTTTTCTCGTTTTCTTTTCGTGTGTCTGTATAGTTTGAGAAAACCCAAAAAGATTTTATTTTTCTTCTTTTGCTTGTTGGGAGCTTTCCCGTGTAAATAGTTTTGTTTTTCTTTGGGTCAAGGTAGAAGACCATGGTTACAATGTTTAGTCGCTCTCGCATGCATACCTGTTTATCTGTTATAGAGCCATATTACTTTTTCTTCTCCTTTGTGTTTTCTTGCAGATTCCAGCTTAGTCCAATGCACGAGCATTCTTATTATTGTTCATATCATTCAGTCGTGCAAGTGAAAGGCAAGAATGACGATATATGATGAAGTGACTGAGCCTGGAAAAGCTGGTATGAACTCGATCTATTTTGTTTTTGTAAATATGACTAGCTCATCGTTCCGAATTCAGCTTTGTTGCGAGAGAAACATGTTTGCAATGACAACTTAGAGATCATTGTTTCTGATGCCATGCTTAATTAGCTAGGAGCTTATAATGGTTTGCCTTGGATGCCAACATGAATTTTGAGATGACTATGATGTAGTACGATAGGATGGTATCCTCCTTTGAATGTTTCAAGTGGCTTGACTTGGCGCATGTTCACGCATGTAGTTGAAACAAAATCAACATAGCCTCTATGATATACATGTTCATGGTGATTTATGTCCTACTCATGCTTGCACTCAATGTTATTTAATCTTAATGCAATTTGATGACTGTTGTCTCTCTCTAGTTGGTCGCTTCCTAGTCTTTTGCTAGCCTTCACTTGTACTAAGCGAGAATACTGCTTGTGCATCCACTTCCATAAACCCAAAGTTGTTCCATATGGGTCCACCATACCTACCTATATGCGGTATCTACCTGCCGTTCCAAGTAAATTTGCATGTGCCACTCTCTAAACCTTCAAGAAATAATCTGTTTTGCATGTCCGAACCGCTCATGTGGTGATAGGGGGCTATCAGTATCTTCCATGCTAGGTGTGTTATCCTCGATATGTGTTTATTCACTATCATTCACGAGAAAGGGGCCGGTAATTGGAATTCCCAGTTCCATGCTCAAATCGAAAAGATAATTACAAACAAAACTCCCCCTGGATTGATGTTGGTATGGACGGCACCCGAGGATTCGGCTAGTCGTGGAGTGTGATTGATCGGCGGTGGGGGAGTCAAAACTTTACTTTTCTATATGGGAACCGGCTATAGCATGTGTAGCGTGGAAGATAGTGATAACTCTTGGTCATTGCGTTGACAATGAAAGCTTGCCATCCAAAATTATTATCTCTGTTTTAAAATCTTGAGCTCTGGCGCCTCTGCAAATCAATGCTTCCCTCTGCGAAGGGCCTGTCTATTTATGTTCCTGTTGAGTCATCCTCTTCTTATAAAAGCACCAATTAGAGAGCACCTCTGTCATTTTTATGCTTTGCTTTTAACTGTGATTGAGTATGACTATGACTGGATCTTCTTTGCCATGAATTACAATGTTTAGTCAGTCCTTGATCTTTGAAGGTGCTCTGCATTTATGTTTTGCGGTCTCAGAAAGAGCTAGCGAGATACCATTTGTTCGTACTGCTTCATGATTGTTTTGATTCAAGTGTTGACGTTTGAGGCTTATTATTATTTGATCGCTAGTTGATTAGGCCATTGATATGAGTTTACCGTGAGACCTAGATCTCATTTGCTTATGTGGTTTGCTTGTGATCTTGCTGAAACTCTCGTTATGAGTTAGACATAGTTGCATCAACAAGATCAAACAGAGTTCGTAAAAGTTTTTCTTTTGTCTCTTTCAGTTTGTCAACTGAATTGCTTGAGGACAAGCAAGGCTTTAAGCTTGGGGGAGTTGATACGTCTCCGTCGTATCTACTTTTCCGAACTCTTTCGCCCTTGTTTTGGACTCTAATTTGCATGATTTGAATGGAACTAACCTGGACTAACGTTGTTTTCAGCAGAATTGCCATGGTGTTGTTTTTGCGCAGAAATAAAAGTTCTCGGAATGACCTGAAAATTTACGGAGAATTTTTCTGGAATATATAAAAAATACTGGCGCAAGAATCAGCGGAGGATGTGGAGTGTGGAGCCCACAAGCCCACCAGGCGCGGGCACCCCTGGCCGCGCTTGGCAGGCTTGTGGAGCCCACGACGCTCCACCGCCTCCAAACCGAGCTCTATTTAGTCCGTATCGCTCGGATAAAAATCAAGGAGAAGAGTTCATCGCGTTTTACGATACGGAGGCGCCGCTACCTCCTGTTCTTCATCTGGAGGGCACATCTAGAGTCCGTTTTGGGCTCCGGAGAGGGGAGATCGTCGCCATCGTCATCACCAACCTTCCTTCATCGCCAATTCCATGATGCTCTTCACCGTTCGTGAGTAATCTCCTCGTAGGCTTGCTGGACGGTGATGGGTTGGATGAGATCTATCATGTAATCGAGTTAGTTTTGACGGGGATTGATCCCTAGTATCCACTATGTTCCGAGATTGATGTTGCTACTACTTTGCCATGCTTAATGCTTGTCACTAGGGCCCGAGTGCCATGATTTCAGATCTGAACCTATTATGTTGTCGCCAATATATGTGTGTTCTTGATCCTATCTTGCGAGTTGTAGTCACCTACTATGTGTTATGACCCGGCAACCCCGGAGTAACAATAGTCGGAACCACTCCCGGAGATGACCATAGTATGAGGAGTTCATGTATTCACCAAGTGTTAATGCGTTGGTCCAGTTCTTTATTAAAAGGAGAACCTTAATATCCTGTAGTTTCCATTAGGACCCTACTGCCACGGGAGGGATGGACAATAGATGTCATGCAAGTTCTTTTCCCTAAGCACGTATGACTACATACGGAATACATGCCTACATTAGATTGACGAACTGGAGCTAGTTACTTATCTCTCCGTGTTATAACTGTTACATGATGAATAGCATCCGGCATAATCATCCATCACCGATCCAATGCCTACGAGTCTTTTCCTACTGGTCCTTGCTACGTTACTTTGTTGCTACTGCTGTCACTGCTGCTACCGTTACTTTGCTGCTACTGGTTACTGTTGCTACTGCTGCTATCATACTACCTTGCTACTGATACTTTTCTGCAGATACTAAATCTGTCAGGTGTGGTTGAATTGACAACTGAACTGCTAATACTTGAGAATATTCTTTGGCTTCCCCTTGAGTCGAATCAATAAATTTGGGTTGAATACTCTACCCTCGAAAACTGTTGCGATCCCCTATACTTGTGGTCGTTTGGTCTGGCAAATGCTCCTTCGATATTTTGTCGAATGATGAACTACATATTCTCTCCGTTCAAGAATGAGTTCGTCTTGCTTTATCTCGATGATATTCTGGTCTTTTCAGAGACTGAGGAAGAGCATGAAGAACATCTCAGATTGGTGCTTGATAAGCTGAGAGAGCACAAATTCTATGCCAAGTTTTCCAAGTGTGAGTTCTGGTTGAAAGAAGTCGTCTATCTTGGGCACATCATCTCTGCCGAGGGCATCAAAGTTGATCCGTCGAAGGTGCATGCCATTGTTGAATGGGAGCCTCCGCAGAATGTGAAACAGCTTCGAAGCTTTCTCGGGCTTGCAAGCTATTGTAGAAGGTTCGTTGAGAACTTCTCCAAGATTGCTAAGCCTCTCTCAAGTCTTCTTCAGAAGGGTGTGAAGTATGCTTGGTCTACAAAGTGTCAATTGGTCTTCGACACACTCAAAGAGAAGCTCACCTCTACTCCAGTCTTGGTTCCTCTTGATGATTCCAAGCCTTACCAAGTGTTCTGCGACACCTCTCTTCAAGGTCTTGGTGCAGTTTTGATGCAAGAGAAGAAAGTGGTTCCTTATACCTCCAGGCAGTTGAAGCAAGCGGAGAAGAATCATCATGTGCATGATCTTGAGCTAGCAGCAGTGGTACATGCTCTGATGACTTGGAGACACCTCTTGTTGGAACGAAAGGTTGAAGTGTTCACCGATCACAAGAGTCTCAAGTACATCTTCACCCAGCCTAACCTGAATCTCCAGCAAACTCGTTGGGTGGAAATGCTCCAAGATTTTAATCCGAGTGTTGAGTACACGCCAGGAAAAGCTAATGTCGTGGCAGATGCTTTGAGCAGGAAGGTGTACTACAACAGTCTCATTATGAAGCCACTCTAGCCTGACCTTTTTGAGTCTTTCAGAAAGCTCAACCTTCAGTTAGTACCTCAGGGATTTCTTGCAAATCTTCAGATCTCTCCTACCTTGGAAGATCAGGTCCGAGCAGCACAACTTCTTGATGCAATGGTGAAGAAAGTCAAGATTGGCGTGGCAAAGGGACTTCCCAAATATAAGTGCTTCAGTGTTGATGCCAGAGACACGTTGTTCTTTGAGGATCGTCTTTTCGTTCCGAAAGGTGATCTCAGAAATGTAATCATGGAAGAAGCTCATAACTCTCTGCTCTCTATACATCCTGGAAGCTCCAAGATGTATCAGGACTTGAAACAGACCTTCTGGTGGACTCGCATGAAGCGTGAGATTGCTCAGTTCGTAAATGAATGTGATGTATGTCGAAGGGTGAAAGCAGAGCATCAACGTCCAACAGGTTTTTTGCATCCATTGCCCATTCCCGAGTGGAAGTTCGACCATATCGAGATGGATTTCGTCACCGGGTTTCCGAAGTCCAAGAAGGGTAATGATGCCATCTTCGTCGTCATTGACAAGTTGAGTAAAGTGGCTCATTTTCTTCCAGTCAAGGAATCCATCTCCGCAGCTTAGCTTGCACAGCTATACACTTCCAGGATAGTGTCTTTGCACGGCGTGCCTATGATGATTTCTTCAGATCGTGGAAGTATCTTCACTTCCAAGTTCTGGGACTCTTTTCAATCTTAGATGGGCACGAAGATACGATTCAGCACAACTTTTCATCCTCAGACTACTGGTCAAGTGGAGCGAGTCAATCAGGTTCTTGAGGATATGTTGAGAGCTTTTGTTATATCTTTTGGCATGAAGTGGGAAGACTGCCTGCCTTTCACTGAGTTCTCGTATAACAACAGTTATCAAGCTAGTTCAGGCAAAGCTCCGTTTGAAATTCTCTATGGCAGGAAGTGTCGTACCCCGCTCAATTGGTCGGAGATTGGCGAGAGTCAGATCCTTGGGAATGACTTGATAGAAGAAGCTGAAGAAATGTGTCGGGTCATTCGGGATAATCTCAGAGCAGCGCAGTCCCGTCAGAAGAGCTATTATGATAGCAAGCATCATGACATGTCTTATGAGCTTGATGACTTCGTCTATCTCAAGGTGTCCCCTATGAAGGGTACAGATCACTTTGGCATCAAAGGCAAGCTTGCGCCTCGTTTCGTTGGTCCTTTTAGAGTTATTGGCAAGAGAGGCGACCTTGCGTACTAGCACGAGCTCCCGTCAAACTTTGCAAATGTGCATGATGCGTTCCATGTCTCTCATCTCCGGAGATGCTTCAATACTCCCGAGCGCACTGTTCATCTTGAAGACATCAACCTTCAACCCGACCTATCCTATCGTGAGCATCCAGTTGCGGTTCTCGAGGCGACTGAGTGCAAGACCCGCAACAAGACTGTCAAAATTGTCAAGGTGCAATGGTCACACCATTCTGATAAAGAGGCCACTTGGGAAGGCGAGGATCACCTCCGTTTTGAATTCCCACAGTTCTTTCAATCTTAGATCTCGGGGCGAGATCTTTTTGTAGTGTGGGAGAGTTTGTAATGCCCCAAGAGTGTAACTTGCCTTTATTGGAACCTTCTGTATGTGGGTCCATCTTGTCATTGCAATGAGAGATCAATGCATGTGTTATTTCATGTGTCACCTTGTTTTGTTTTCCCTTTTGCATTCATGCATCCATTCATCCATGCCTATTTGTATCTGTTGTTCTTGTGATTGATGTTGTGGTGTGATGACATGTGATGGGATGTGGTGCTAAGTGAGATGATGTGGAGTAGTGTTGTTTGAAAGTAGGAGCAACTATGTTGGTTTGTACAAGGGTTTTAAAAACTTCTTCCCTCTTTTATCTTAAGCTCAAGATTCACTTGCCCCATCCCTATTTCAAAAATGCCCATGCTTTAGTATTATTTGTGGTGGATGTGATGCTATGAATTTGCTGTTTTGAAACTATGTTTTAAAGGTGCAAATATTCACAAAACAGATCAATTAAATTCTGTTTTGTAAATATTTATTTGCTCCAAATATTCCTTTGCCATTTTATTTAAATAGGTCATAATTCCTTATGACCAGGGGCATTTTTGTTTTAATTTTTAGCTTCAACAGTTCTGCATGTGCTTTTGTTTTGCTTCTGTTTATTTTGTAATTAGAAAACCCGAGAGGGTTTTATTTATCTCTTATCTGGCACCACCTAGTGGGCTTCCTCCCACAAGCTGGCCCACCTCCCCTCGCGCGTGGCCGTTCTCTTGTAGACGGCGTTCCCCTTTCCTCCTCCTCCGCCAGTCTTCTTCAGAGAGACAGAGAGAGCGTGACAGCAAGCAGCACCATCACGGACGTTGAGGCGCACGTCCCTCGCCTCCTCCTCCTCCATATAGACCCCCCTTGGCGTCCGTGCAAGGCTAGGGTTCCTCCCTAGCGCCGCCACCTCTTTCCCATCTCCTTCCCCCTCTCTATCGTCGGCATCAGGTAAGGGGACGAGCTCCTCCGCCATGGCCGCAAGCTGAGGAGGTCCTCGCCGTCGCTGCCGTGCCTCTGCTACCTCCCCCACCCCTCGGCGAGCATGCGGGACCATCAAGCAACCCATTCCCGCAGCTAGGAGGACGAGATCCGCCCTGCTTCCCCTTCATCGATGACGGCGGCTTCATCCCCGACGTTCTTCCCCGACGCGGCTTCTTCCCCTTCTTCCTCTACCTCCTCTCCGGCAGACGCGTCTACCTCGTCTAGTGGGTGAGCACGAACTTCTTTCCTTTCCCCGTAGCTAGATCTTGCACCTAGGAGCCCGTAGCCTCGCCGTGTTCTTTCTCTGTCGCCGGCGCCGCCGCGCGTAGTGGAGCCGTTGTTGTAGGCTACCCCGAGGCGATCTAAGTTTAGGAATGGAACTGTGGGAGCCTATTCTCCCTTCCATCGAATTTAGTGTGTAACACCGGCGAGGTACTTCCCCTGTTCCGGCCACCGTCGGGCAGAGGAAATACAAGAGGGGGTTGCTCAATAGAGTTTACTCCCCTTCTCTGTTAAGATCCGAAGCAGTAGCAGAGTGGTAGGTGTGTTTTGGTTTAGTGGACAGGTCATGGGTTCGAAACCCCTCGGCGCACCCCTTTTGTTGTGTTATTTTTCGGCACAGTAGTTTCAGGAGGAAGCATACCCTGCTTCCTTCCTTGTTGCTGTCGAGCCAGTGCAGGCTAGCCCAGTGGTTTGCATGTGTGTTGTTGACCAGGGGGTCTAGGGTTCGAATCCCTCCCCATTCCTTTTATTTTTGTTGCATTTCTTTTACTGTTTTGCATTGTTTTCTTGCATAGTGTTGTGGTATGCTTGGCCACCTAATGTAGTATTTATTTTTAGCTCTCAAACAGTAGGTGTTCCTAGTATTTGTTGCTAGCATAGTAGGAGTGCACGTGTAGAGATTTTTGTGCTAGTGTAGGTGGATCAAGATAACATGTATGTGAGTGTGTTAGCATGTGTGTAGTGTAGTGATGATGTGTGTGTGATACTTGTGCTCATGGGTGATGATCTTGTGCACTATGATGTGCAAGTGTGTGGGTTCACCCCCATACTTTGTGGTGTAGGAGTAGTGGTTCTTATGTGTGTGTGTGTGTATAGTTGATCATGTGATGTTTGTGTGTGCATGTGTGTGTATCTGTGTGTGTGACACACACATGCCCAGGGCATGATGTGCCTTGATGAGCACATGAGCAAGTTAGTATGTGTAGGTGTAGAGATGCATATGTGAGTGTAAGCTAGTGTGTGTGTGATAACTAGCATGTGTAGGTGATACTATGTGTGTGCTTGTTGTAAGTGAGTGTGTGCTGTTGTGCTTAGGCACATGAACATGAGGTCTACCCTCATGTGCACCATTGGTTTTGTGAGTATGTGCAAATGCATGTGTAGATGATGAGCTAGTGGGAGCACATGTGATGATGCACTATTCACCTCTATGTGATTCCATGTATAGTTTCTTCTTAGCTTTGAGTCCATTTGTTCTATGCAAGTGCCTATGTATTATATATGTTTTTGGGGTAGAATCATCCCAGGAATCCAACAGTGGGTTCAGATTCCACTTTGGAACACTTTCTGGGAATGCCATATTTCTGTTTTGTTTAATGTTTAGAGCTTGGTTCCATGTGATGTGATGAGCCCAAGAGGTTGATTCCTTGTTGTGGTAGTAGAGGGTGAACCCCTTGCTGCGGCACCAAAAGTCCTTCCTTGGCGCTAGGAATTCTTCTTGTTACTTCTCTGGTTTGCGTCGGTTTTTCCCTTGAAGAGGAAAGGGTGATGCAACACAGGAGCAGTAAGTATTTCCCTCAGTTTGAGAACCAAGGTATCGATCCAGAAGGAGGGCCTTGTCAAGTCCAGAGTACCTGCGCAAACACAAACAAGCTTGCACCCAACGCTTCAAAGGGGTTGTCAATCCCTTCTAGATTGTTTGCAAAGTGAGATCTGAAGGCGGAAAGGGCAACGAAGTAAAAAAGGGTAAGGCTAAAAATATGGTGTGGAGTAGACCCTGGGGCCATAGTGTTCACTAGAGGCTTCTCTCATAATATCAAATATCACGGTGGGTGAACAAATTACTATCGAGCAATTGATAGAACCGCACAAAGTCATGACGATATATAAGGCAATGATCATACATATAGGCATCACGTCCTAGACAAGTAGACCGATACTTTCTGCATCTACTACTGTTACTCCACACATCGACTGCTATCCAGCATGCATCTAGTGTATTGAGTTCATGACGAACAGAGTAACGCCTTAAGCAAGATGACATGATGTAGAGGGATAATCTCAAACCAATGATGAAAACCCCATCTTTTTACCGTTGATGGCAACAACACGATGTGTGCCTCGCTACCCCTTCTGTCACTGGGTGAGGTCACCGCACGGTATGAACCCAAAACCAAGCACTTCTCCCAATGCAAGAATCATAGATCTAGTTGGCCAGACAAAACCCACAACTCGAAGAGAATTACAAGGATATGAAATCATGCATAAGAGAGATCAGAAGAAACTCAAATAAGATTCATAGATAATCTGATCATAAATCCACAATTCATCGGATCTTGACAAACACACCGCAAAAGAAGATTACATCGGATAGATCTCCATGAAGATCATGGAGAACTTTGTATTGAAGATCCAAGTGAGAGAAGAAGCCATTTAGTTACTAGCTATGGAACCGTAGGTCTACGGTGAACTACTCATTCATCATTGGAGAGGTCATGGTGTTGATGAAGAAGCCCTCCGTATCCGAATCCCCCCTCTGGCAGGGCACCAGGACGTGCCCCAGATGGGATCTTGCGGAGACAGAAGCTTGCGGCGGCGGAAAAGTACTTTCGATGATCTCTTGATTTTTTTGGGATTTTTAGGGAATTTATAGGCGCAACCCCTAGATTAGGGGGCGCTCAGGGGGCCCACAAGCCTGTGGGCCGCGGCCTACCCCCCTGGCCGCAGGGTGGGGGCTTGTGGGGCCCCTGAGGCTCCCCTGCCTTGGCTCTCAAGCTTCCCGATCTTCTTCCGTTCCAGAAAAAATCTTTTCGGGGATTTTCTTCCGTTTAGACTCCGTTTCAAAATCTCCTCTGAAAGG
This sequence comes from Hordeum vulgare subsp. vulgare, assembly GCF_904849725.1. NCBI lineage: Eukaryota > Viridiplantae > Streptophyta > Magnoliopsida > Poales > Poaceae > Hordeum > Hordeum vulgare. The sequence continues at coordinate 359,853,036 of NC_058522.1, forward strand.
GGTCAAAAACATGGAAAAAACAGGAACTGGCACTTGGCACTGAGTTAATAAGTTAGTCCTAAAATATATATAAAAGGCATGCAAAACATCCAAAGTTTGACAAGATAATAGCATGAAACCATCAAAAATTATAGATACGTTGGAGACGTATCAAGCATCCCCAAGCTTAACTCCTGCTCGTCCTCTAGTAGGGAAATGACAAAGAATGAATTTTTGATGTGGAATGCAACTTATTTCACGTGACATGAATGTTCAGATCCGTAAGATTCAAAACAAAAGTTTGCTATTGACATGAAAACAATAATACTTCAAGCAAACTAGCAAAGTAATCATGAACTTTCAAAATAACAAGGCCAAAGAAAGTTATCCCTACAAAATCATATAGTCTGGCTATGCTCCATCATCCTCACACAACTAATGTAAATCATGCACAACCCCGATATTGGCCAAGTAATTGTTTTCGCACTCTTACTTCCTCAAACTTTTTATAACTATCACGCAATACATGAGCGCGAGCCATGGATATAGCACTATAGGTGGAATAGAGTGTGGTGGTGGTTGTGAGACAAAAAGGAGGAGATGGTCACATTGACTCGGCGTATCAAAAGGCTATGGAGATGCCCATTAATAGATATCAATGTGAATGAGTAGGGATTGCCATACAAAGGATGCGCTAGAGCTATAAGTATGTGAAAGGTCAAAAGGAAAACTAGTGGGTGTGCATCCAACTTGCTTGCTCACGAAGACCTAGGGCAATTTTGAGGAAACCCATCATTGGAATATACAAGCAAAGTTATATAATGAAGATTCCCACTAGCATATGATAGTGACAAAGCAACAAGCTCTCAATCATGAAGAACATGGTGCTATCATGAAGCACAAGTGTGGAAAAAGATAGTAGCATTGTCCCTTCTCTCTTTTTCTCTCTTTTTTCACTTGGGCTCTTAGGCCTCTGTTTTTTCTTTTCTTTTCTTTTCTTTTTTTTTTGTTTTTGGGCTCTTTGGCCTCTTTTTTTTTATTTCCTCACATGGGACAATGCTCTAATAATGATGATCATCGTACTTTTATTTACTCGCAGCTCAAAGATCACAATGATGATGACTCCATAGGAAATGCCTCCGGCAGTGTACCGGGATGTGCAATGATCTAGCATGGCGTATGATGTTGAAACATCTCGCTAGCTATCTTACAGTCATGCAATGGCAATGTGAGAGTGACGGCACAAGTCATGAGACGGAACGGTGGGAGTTGCATGGCAATATATCTCGGAATGGCTATGGAAATGCCATAGTAGGTAGATATGGTGGCTGTTTTGAGGAAGGAATTTGGTGGGTTTGTGCACCGGCGAGAATTGCGCGGCACTAGAGAGGCTAGCAATGGTGGAAGGTGCATCTATACCATGGGCTCACATTAGTCATGAAGAACTCATATACTTGTTGCGAAAGTTTTTTTAGTAATCGAAACAAAGTGCTAAACGCATACTCCGAGGGGAAGGGTTGGTAGGTGTAAACCATCGCGCGATCCCGACCTCAACACAAAGGATGACAATGAATAGATCAATTATGCTCCAACTTCCTAACATAGCGGTTCACCATACGTGCATGCTACGGGAATCACTAACTTCAACACAAGTATTTCAAGATGCACAACACCCTACTAACATAACTGTTAATATTACCAAATCCATGTCTCAAAACTATTTGAGAGGAATCAAAACTTCTCTTTCTACTCAATGCACAAGAAGATGGAGGTTTTTGCATCCTCTTTGGGTATCTATCACTTTTGGGACTACTTTCATAGCATAAGCCAACTACCAGATCACGCACCGCCGTGCTCTAAAAGATATAAGTGAAGCACATAGAGAAAAAGTATCTAGCTCAAATGATATAAGTGAAGCACTATGAGCATTCTTGTCACAACCCAAGTTTGCCTTGCTTGCCATTGCATTTCATGCATGCATTCAAATTGCATTGAATCTGGAAATGGAAGTGATCAATCCAAATGAGTTGAAATTGACAAAAAGGCAATAAAAATATTACCTTAAAAGGAACCAGAAAAATGTTCCAAACATTTGGGAAAATAGTGACAGGGAATAAATTTGTCAAACCAAATTTCTAAGTCACAGGAACTTATGAACATGAATTTTGATTGGATTAAATACTTGTTTGGAATGGAGTTATTTTGTGTTTCTTTTAAAATAAAAGTTTCAAAAATGTTGAAACTATTTTGTGGCATTGATTATTTTTATTACTGTCACATAATACTATTTAGGGTTTTATAAAATGATTAAATGTTTTATTAAAATCCTAAATCTAAATGCCAGAAAGAAAATAAAACAAAAATAGAAAAAAAGAGACACAGAAACTTACCTAGTGCCTACCTGCTGGCCGAGCCCACCAGGGGGGGTCTCCCCTGTCGTCTTCCTCCTCGTGCCAGAAGGAAGAGGAGAAGGAAGGCACGGCGACCCCTCGCCACCTCCTGCTTCGCCGTGGAGCCTTCTCCTGCCTCCACCGCGTCAGCACGAGGCTCTCCTCTCCCTTATCTCCTCCCCTCTCTCCATTCCCCTCCTCTTCTCCGTGTTTCCTCTCCTCTCTCGCCGTCGTTGCCGAGCACTGCTCAAGTTCGTCGCCGTCGACCCCGGCCACCCCTTGCATCCCTGTCGCGCCCTACACCTCCGCCTCAATGAGCTGCTTCTATCCATCAACAACCCCGAGCTCCAGGGCCTCCGCAACGTCGCATCGCCGTCTTCCCCATCTCCGGCCGCCGGCAACCTCGAGGTCGATTCACCCTGCCCCGAGCTTCTCCTCCGTCGCTGTTGCCCCCATCGGAACCTTCGTGAGCTCCTGCGCCTCCTCCTATGCTCTCCCCCTCCGTTCCTGCCCTCTAGCGCCAACCCCCACCATGGACGACTCCGGCCACCGCCCGAGGTCGTCGCCGGCCTCGCTCCGGCCACCTCCTGGCCCGTGGCTTGGTCGGAACGGATGTTGCGTTTCCTCAGCAAGCCGTAGATCCAAACCGCGACCGAAATGGATGCCCGTAGGGATTTTCCAATGACCTCCGCTGCGTCTGTAGTCGCCGGCGTTGAGCCGCCGGTGGTTCTGGCCCCTTGACCAGGGGTTTGACCTCCCTTGGGTCACCTACAGGTGGGGCCTGGCCCCTGTCAAATTAGAATATTTTCAGAAATAGGTTAAACAAGATAATTAACCTAATGACCCACTGACAATGGGCCCAGACCCTAATTAAAAATAAAAGTTTAAAATTAAACCCTTTTTAACACTTGTGTCACTGACTAGTGGGCCCTGGCTGTCAGGTTTGACCTGGCCGGCCAGTTGACCTGCTCACGTCAGTGCTGATGCAATAATAGTATTTATGTTATAAAATAATTCCAGAAAATGCCTAAAACTTCTAAAAAATCATAGAAAATAATCTGTAAGTCCAATGAAAATAATTTATATATGAAAAAGTATCAGAAAAATCCAAGGAATCTGATTATGGCGTTTTCATGCATGTTTGAAAAAGTTAACAACACCAAATAGGAAAAATGATGAATAGGGTAAATTTGATAAATAGTTTGGAGTTGGAAATTGATACTTATTTGATTTCCACTTCAACTGTTATGACCAAACATTGGTCAATGCAAATCAGTACCTCAAAATACTAACTCCATACATGTTGGAATAATTTGTTATGAGCATCAGGTCGAATCAATTATAAGGGTACTTGGAGAGATACCCGGCTTGAAGGGATGTTTGGATCCTAATTCAAACCAACTTCAACTTAAGAAATGATAACCACATTAGCCCTGCCACCTTTCATTTCATGTCTTGAGCATGCATCATAGTGTTGCATTTCCGTGAAGTAATGTTGTTCTTTCTTGTTTGCCGGTGTTGTTCCCTCTCGGTAAACGATGTTTCCGACGATGTGATCGTTGACATTGATGAAGACTCGTTGCTATCTTCAGACGTGTTAGGCAAGCAAACCCCCCTTGAGCATATTGAAATAAACCCACTCTCTCGCTCCTGCTCTCTTTTACTGCATTAGGACAAACACGATTCAACTGTACATGTTATCGATAGTTGAACCCATTCCTTTGCATGACCTAATTTTGTCACAGTAAATAGTTGAAACCACTTAGCATGAGTAGCAACTGCTTGAGCCTTGATGTGCTTACTCATCCATGCTTGTTTACAATGCCTGCTATGCTTAGAGTCGTGTCGGGTCTGATCCATCTGGATGATGAATTAGAATGGTTGTGTTCATGTCCTACAGTGTGAGAGTAAAAGTGTGAATCCGATGTGGTAAAGGTAGCGATGAGAGGCCATGTAGGAGTACATGGCGGGTTGTCTCACTGGGACCGTCCTTAAGAACTGAGTTCTGTGTATGTTATCCAAGACAAGATACTACCATGCATTGGGCCCTGAAATATGACCCCGCTCGGCTTATTAATTGCCTAGATCTCTGTCCAGGAGTTGCAATTAGTTTCTGGTGTTTGGAGGAAAAGTGTTGGCGGCCGTGTTTAGCTCTGCCCGACGGGGTAGGCTTCACTACGGTAGATACATAGTGGCACGGTGTACCAAGTGGCACCCGGATGGTGGGCTTGGGAACCCTGCGCACATCATTTGGGGCCGTAGAGGAAACCTCGGCCGGACTTCCTTGCGGGTTCAGTCTCAAATAGGCGATAAACCTGGACTAGGGTCTTGTGTGGTTAACGGTCGTGGCCGACACCCACGCCAGTGCTTCCGCTTGAAGGTTGCCGAGATGCATGACATGCATATGGTGCTAAGTGGTGATAGCATGTGTGAAGAAGTATACCCCTGCAGGGTGATTTAATCTGTTCGAATAGCCGCGTCCTCGGTTATGGACTACTTGGAAACATTACGTGGTACATAGACAATGTAAATGGATACTCTAAAACATGCAAGATAAGTGTGAGTGCTATGGAAGGCCTTCTCGTAGGGAGACGAGAGTGGATCCATAGTGGTGTATTGAATTGGTGAATATGTGGACTCGTGTGCGTTATCCCACCTCAAAGAAAGAACTTGTAGTCGTAGTACAGGTTAGCCAAGAGTCAAAGCTGGCTTGCTGCAATCAAACCCCACAATCCTTTCATTGAAACATGATGCATATGTAGATAGTTCTGATGTAAGACTTGCTGAGTACCTTTGTACTCACGGTTGCTTTATTTATGTTTTTGCAGAGAAGACTTAGACTCATTAAAAGGTTCTACGCAATGTGTTCTATGTTGACCGGAATAGCTTGGGAATCCCAGACAGAGGTCTGGCTCCTTTGGTAGGGTCGTAGTAGCTTTTCAGGCTCTTCCAGCCACTTTTAGTAGATGTCTGTACCCAGACATGATTTGCTTCCGCTTGTGGTTTGTATGACTTGAGTGTCGGGTCACGAGACCCCTGTTTGTAATATCATACTATGTTGACTCTTATGAGTCTTTAATAAATGCTTGAGTCATAAGAGTTATGTTGTGATGCCATGTTGTATCTACACATATCGTGCATAATGTGTGTATGTTTGAAATGCATTATATGTGTGGGATTCGACACCTAGTTGTTTGCCTTTAGTAGTACTCTTTACAGAGAAATGCCTCTTTGTGATTCCATCGGGCCTTGGTAGCTTGCTACTGCTCGGAACACATTATTGACCGGCATGTATCCTTCTTTGCTGTTGTGTCTGTCCCCTTGGGGAAATGTCACGCGGTGTAATGGAGTCCTTGTAGCTTGCTACGACTCGTCTACACACGCTGATGACCGACACCTGCTTTGCTGGGTTATGTATGCTTGTCCCTGTACGGCTGTACCGCTTGGGTTTATAACTAGTCATGTCGGACCGGGTTCTTTGTCGTTTGAACGCTAGCAACATATTCATATACGTGAGCCAAAATACGCAAACGGTCCCGGCCAAGGTAAGGTGGCAGCCGTGGAGTTTACCGTGCGTGAGGCCGCAAAGTGATGTGATGTGTTACAGGCTGGGTTCTTATGACTTAGGATCGGGGTCCCGACAATTCTAGCAAAAATCACGATGAGTGCATGTCTCTCTCTCTCTCAAAAAGGTGTGCAGCAAGGATGATTGTGACACAACAAAAGGAAAAGACTCATACGATAGAAGATGCTCCAAGCAAAAACACATATCATGTGGTGAATAAAAATATAGCTCCAACTAATGTTACTGATGGATTGAAGACGAAAGAGGGGATGCCTTCCCGGGGCATCCCAAGCTTAGGCTTTTTGGTGTCCTTGAATTTGGTTTGGGATGCCTTGGGCATCCCCAAGCTTGAGCTCTTTCCACTCCTTATCTAATCGTCCATGAGAACATCACCCAAAACTTGAAAACTTCACAACACAAAACTTAAACACAAACTCGTGATAACATTAGCACAAGAAAACAAACTACCACTTCTTTTGGTACTGTAGCAAACTTGAATTCTATCTATATTGATGATGGGCTACTGTTCTCACTTTTCCATGGCTAGTACCCCCCGATACTAACCATAGTTTCATCAAAACAAGCAACCAACTCAACAAAAAACAGAATCTGTCAAAAATAGACCAGTCTGTAGCAATCTGTATACTTCGTATACTTCTGTTACCTTAAAAAATCTGAAAAATTACGACGGCCTGGGAAAAAAGCATATCAATCAGCAGCAAAAAAAATTACTCAAAATATATTCCTGAATAAAAATGAAAAATCATCTCGTGAGCGAAAAGTTTCTGTCTTTTTCCAGCAAGATCAAACAACCATTACCAAGACTAGTCATAAAGGCTTTGCTTGGCTCAAACACAAAAATAAACACAAAAAACACAATCACAACAGAATTATGAAAGTTTGGACACCACAAAATAGAAAGAAAAAGATAAATTCGTTGGGTTGCCTCCCAACAAGCGCTATTGTTTAACGCCTTAGCTAGGCATAAAAGCGATAGAATCACGTATCATCGTCTTTGGTGTTCAAACCATAAGTGGCCCTCATCATGGATTCATAATGCAATCTTATTTTCTTTCTAGGAAAGTGTTCCATGCTCTTCCTTAAAGGAAATTGAAATCTAATATTCCCTTCCTTCATATCGATGATAGCACGGATAGTCCTTAGGAAAGGTCTACCAAGAATAATAGGGCATGTAGGATTGCAATCAATGTCAAGCACAATGAAATCCACGAGTACATAGTTCCTATTTGCAATAATAAGAACATCATTGATCCTTCCCATGGGTTTCTTGACAGTAGAATCAGCAAGATGCAAATTAAGAGAACACTCTTCAATCTCATTAAAACCCAGAACATCACATAAAGACTTTGGAATCGCAGAAACACTAGCACCCAAATCACACAAAGCATTGCACTCATAGTTTTTTATTTTGATTTTGATGGTAGGTTCCCACTCATCATGAAGCTTTCTAGGGATAGAAACTTCCAGTTCAAGTTTCTCTTCAAGAGATTTTATCATAGCTTTGATGATATGATCGGTAAAGGCCTTGTTTTGGCTATAAGCGTGTGGAGAGTTCAACATAGATTGCATCAAGGAAATGCATTCAATCAAGGAGCAACTATCATAATTGAATTACTTGAAATCCACGGTAGTAATTTCATTACTACTCAAAGTTTTAACATCTTCTACTCCACTTTTAATGCTTTTAGCATCAAGATAGATGGACTCTGAATCATTGGGGCACTTTTCAACCCAAGTGGATTCATATCCAGCCCCATAATCATTAGGTTTGACACAAGAAAAAAAGATTCAATGGGAGTCAGACCAAGCACTTTAAGATCTTCGTTATTATTATCATGAGAACACGCCTTTTTAAGCCATTCATGTCTAGCACGAATTTGGGCGGTTATTTCTTGGCTCTCAGTCATGGAAACCCGCATAGCTTTCAAAGTTTCATCCATGTTGATTTTGGGAGGAGCACATCTAACTTTAAAAGCATCAACATCACTAGCAATTATATCAACGCTCTTAGCCAAATTGTCAATTTTGAGTAGTTAGTCCTCTATGGACGCATTGAAAATCTTTTGAGAGTTGATGAACTCTTTGATATTACTCTCTAGATCAGAGGGTAATCTATTGTAATTTCCATGAGTATTGTTGTAGGAGTTGCCAAAATTATTAGAGGAGTTATACTAGGAAAAGGCCTAGGAACGTAGTTTCCTCTAAAAGCATTGTTGTTGCCAAAGTTATTCCTACCAACAAAATTAACGTCCAAGCTAGCGTTTCTACTCTCAATCAAAGAAGACAAGGGCATATCATTAGGATCCAAAGGAGCACTTCTACTAGCAACCAAATTCATTAACTCGTCCATCTTAGCGCTTAACAAGTTAATTTCTTCTATAGCGTGTACCTTCTTACTAGTAGGTGACCTTTCAGTGTGCCACTGAGAGTAGTTTGTCATGATGTTGTCTAAGAGCTTTGTGGCTTCCCCTAACATGATTTCCATGAACGTTCCACCTGAGGTGGAGTCCAAGATATTTCTAGAAGCGAAATTCAAGCCAGCGTAAAAGATTTGAATAATCATCCAAAGACACAAGCCATGAGCGGGACAATTTCTAATCATTAATTTCATTCTGTCCCAAGATTGTGCAACATGTTCATGATCAAGTTGCTTGAAATTCATGATATCATTACAGACAGAGATGATCTTAGCCGGCGGAAAATACTTGGATATATAAGCATCTTTGCACTTACCCCAAGAATTGTTACTATTTTTGGGCAAAGAAGAAAACCAAGTTTTTGCTTGATCTCGCAATGAGAAAGGAAAAAAGCTTCAATTTAATCACGTCATTATCCACATCTTTTTTCTTTTGCATATCGCAAAGCTCAATGAAGGTATTGAGATGGGATGCGGCATCTTCACTAGGAAGGCCAGAGAGTTGCTCTTTCATAACAAGATTCAGCAAAGCGGCATTGATTCCGTATGACTCCGCACTAGTGGCGGGAGCAATCGGAGTACTAATAAAATCATTATTATTAGTATTCGAGAAGTCACAAAGTTTGGTGTTTTCGTTCATGGTGACTTCAGCAAGCAAGCAAGCACACAAGCAAACAAAGAGTAGGTGAGAAAAAGGCGAACGAAAAGGCGAACGAAAAAGGCAAATTGGTGAAGTGGGGGAGAGGAAAACGAGAGGCAACTGGCAAACAAAGTAAGTGCAAGAGATGAGTTTGCAACACCTACTTGGATGAGTTCTTGCCTTGATCTTCCTCCCCCGCGATGGCGCCAGAAATTCTTCTGCTGCGGCAACAAAAGTCCTTCCTTGGCGCTAGGAATTCTTCTTGTTACTTCTGTGCTTTGCGTCGGTTTTTTCCTTGAAGAGGAAAGGGTGATGCAGCACAGGAGCAGTAAGTATTTCCCTCAGTTTAGGAAACCAAGGTATCGATCCAGAAGGACGGCCACACCAAGTCCAGAGTACCTGCGCAAACACAAACAAGCTTGCACCCAACGCTTCAAAGGGGTTGTCAATCCCTTCAAGATTGTTTGCAAAGTGAGATCTGAAGGCGGAAAGTGCAACGAAGTAAAAAGTGTAAGGCTGAAAATATGGTGTGGAGTAGAGCCTGGGGGCCATAGTGTTCACTAGAGGCTTCTCTCATAATAGCAAATATCACGGTGGGTGAACAAATTACTGTCGAGCAATTGATAGAACCGCGCAAAGTCATGACGATATCTAAGGCAATGATCATACATATAGGCATCACGTCCGAGACAAGTAGACCGATACATTATGCATCTACTACTATTACTCCACACATCGACCGCTATCCAGCATGCATCTAGTGTATTGAGTTCATGACGAACAGTGTAACACCTTAAGAAAGATGACATGATGTAGAGGGATAATCTCAAACCAATGATGAAAACCCCATCTTTTTACCCTTGATGGCAACAACATGATGCGTGCCTCGCTACCCCTTCTGTCACTGGGTGAGGTCACCGCACGGTATGAACCCAAAACCAAGCACTTCTACCATTGCAAGAATCATAGATCTAGTTGGCCAGACAAAACCCACAACTCGAAGAGAATTACAAGGATATGAAATCATGGATAAGAGATATCAGAAGAAACTCAAATAAGATTCATAGATAATATTATCATAAATCCACAATTCATCGGATCTCGACAAACACACCGCAAAACAAGATTACATCGGATAGATCTCCATGAAGATCATGGAGAACTTTGTATTGAAGATCCAAGAGAGAGAAGAAGCCATCTAGTTACTAGCTATGGACCCGTAGGTCTATGGTGAACTACTCACGCATCATCACAGAGGTCATGGTGTTGATGAAGAAGCCCTCCGTATCCGAATCCCCCTCCGGCAGGGCACCAGGACGTGCCCCAGATGGGATCTTGCGGAGACAGAAGCTTGCGGCGGCGGAAAAGTACTTTCGATGATCTCCTGATTTTTTTGGGATTTTTAGGGAATTTAAAGACGCAACCCCTAGGTCAGGGGCGCTCAGGGGACCCACAAGCCTGTGGACTGCGGCCTACCCCCATGGCCGTGGGGTGGGAGCTTGTGGGGCCCCTGAGGCTCCCCTGCCTTGGCTCTCAAGCTTCCCGGTCTTCTTCCGTTCCAGAAAAAATCTTTTCGGGGATCTTCTTCCGTTTGGACTCCGTTTCAAAAATCTCCTCTGAAAGGGGTCAAAAACATGGAAAAAACAGGAACTGGCACTTGACACTGGGTTAATAAGTTAGTCCTAAAAATATATAAAAGGCATGCAAAACATCCAAAGGTTGACAAGATAATAGCATCAAACCATCAAAAATTATAGATACGTTGGAGACGTATCACCCCTCTATAGCATGTTGGTTTTGTTTCATGTTTAGGAGTTCATATGTGCAAGTTGTGCCTAGTCAAAGTAGGCATGTGGGTGAAAATTCCAGTTTAGTGAAAATCTGAGAAACTGTTGTTATTTTCTTCCCTTGTAGTTGTGCTTGTAGAAGTTTTTCATTCCATTTGGCTTCATGTAGATATTGTTTTGGGTGCTGTCAAAATGCTTCAGAGCATAAACAGCTAGTGAGAAACTGAGATTTTCACTAAGTCCCTGAAAACTGATATTTTTGTCCAAGTTAGCAGGTGTAGAACTTTCTGTGTGAAACTCCTTTGAATTAGCTTTTTGCTCATGCTTGTAGAGCTTTTGAATATCTTCTGCCACATATCTTATTTGGCACATTTGGGTGGCTGTAGGTACTTTGCATGTAGCTCCCAAACTGCTATGGTGCTGTTTAGGACAGAATGTATAGTTTTGATGTTTTGATGCTTGTGAGTGCATAGTTGATGGTGTGGTGATATTCCTTGCACCACCCCATCCATACTTGTTTGTTTTATGATATGGCAACCAGGGAATACCATAAGTATGCCATTGGAGTGTGTTGTGATGGATTTGATACGTAGGACTCCATTTCTTATTTCGTTGTTTCCGATTGATTCGTAGCTCCGTTCGTAACGTTCTTTATATGTTTTTGCATCGTTTTCACGTGATGCATATGTTCATGCCATCTTCATGCATGTCAAGATAGCTTAGAGTGCAGTTCTGTCCAGAAGTATGTAGTTTCTTCTCGTGCTTGTGCTAGTGACTATAATAGAGATCCATGTTCATTTTCATGTCATGCATCATGTGCTTGTTGCATCTTGTTGTCATGTTGTTCATTGGGTGCTATTTTTATGTTGGGTAGCACCAAGATCGGAGAACGAGTACGTGGATCCGGGAGAGTACGTGCAGGACGAACAAGAGGAGTTCCAAGCTGAGGACACCACAAGCAAGATGACCTTGATTCCATCTCTAGACTTGTTATGCTAGATTCACGTTTCCTTCGTCTTATGCTCGCTGCCTACCACTAAAATAATTTCCTCCTGATATTGCCATGAAACACAAACACTTTTCCCCTCCTAGCAAATATTGAATGGCTAAGTAGGCTTGCTCAGCTACTAATGTTAGCGTTGCTAGTTGCAGGTGCTTTGTCTCATGTGATAACATGAGCTTGATATCATTATGTTAAATCTGTTATTTAATTAATGCACCTATATACTTGGTAAATAACGGAAGGCCTAGCCTTTTGCTGGGTGTTTTGTTCCGTTATTGCCGCCATAGTTTCCGGCTACCGGTGTTTGATTCCATAACTGATCGCTCCTAACACGTTCGGGGTTGTTATGGGGACCCCCTTGATAAATCGTGTAGTGTTAAGACTTGTCCGGCAGGACCCAACATTGGTTTTAATTTGCTAATCACTTAATAATAATCTGCATAGGGAATAGCTACCCCGAGGAATTAATCAACAACCCGGGCCAGTGCTCCTCATGAGTGTTGGTCCACCCACCTAGCAGTCGGCAATACAGCCTCGGGGAAACTTGAGGCATTGGTCATTGTCCACTATGCATAGACAATGTTGTCCTGAGACTGAGATACGCGGCTCTTATCAGGGTCGTCGACACACCGGGAGGTCCTGCTAGTCTTGTCTTACCTTAGCGATATATCTTGCGTATAGGAATCCCAGTGAATCTTTGGTTCTCCCCAGGGTTGAGGTTTTCCTCTAAGGAATCCGACGAGATCACGAGATTCGTGATAGAGGATTACTTTGCGGCCCGTGACCGTTTGTGATGGACTAGTTGGAGCACCCCTGCATGGTTTAATCTTTCGGAAAGCCGTGCCCACGGTTATGTGGCAACGTGGAATATTTGTTAACATCCGGTTATAGATAACTTGAACCTATTCTAATAAAATTGCCAACTATGTGCGTAACCATGACTGTCCCCTTCGAAGACCTCTCTTCGATCGGGAACACGGTGGAGTTATGATTGACGTAAGTAGGTGTTCAGGATCACTTACTGATCAGCTAGTCATCGATCGCTAGTATAGACCACCTTCAATACTTGTTCTACGTAAGTTAGCCACCATAAATGCTTAGGATGCTGCAACCTAAACACTGACCTTTCCTTACCTAATAACTTGACTAGTTCTGGCACCGAGGTCATAGATTCTGAGTCCCCGTGGCTCACAGATTACTTCAACACCCCCAATAGGTACAGGTACGCCCGACACAGGTGATCCCGACGGCACGCAGTTGGCATGGTGGTATGATGAGGAGAACGACCGCCTGTACGTGAACTATCCAAAAGACTGAGGCGTGGTCATGATCGTGGGCAAGCATGCAGGGTAGCATAGCCTTTTTTCATGTTATGTAGTCCGTAGCAGAACTACCTTGTTTGAATAAATGTGTGATGTAAACTCTGATATAATCTATGAGATGGCAGATGAATCCCTATTTGTCATTCTATTGTTATGTATGTGCTATGTTATCATGCTTGCGAAACGCTTAGATGCACTTCTTTCCATCTTGGGGCCTCGTTCCCTAAATCGGAAAGGACCGCATCTTAGTCGTTACAAGTTGGGATCAGAGCCTTACGACCATAGGAGCCTTTGTGTGATCGTACTTGGCCGAGTCGAGTCTAGTAAAATGTTTTGAGTCTTAGTTATATCGGAGAGTAGGATTCTTTTCTCCTCTTCCATGCTCTGGTGAGGTTCTCGACTTAGGAAATTTTAATTCTACTCCTCTTCTCGCTCGAAAAAAAATAGGATCACGCGGGTATTTTTGAAATCTATATGATATCGATGTGACGGAGTTCTGTCTTGGTGCCTCCTGTCTGCCTTGATTTCTTCCAGGGAGTTGAGCTCCGGGGGATTCTTGCGCACATCGCCATCATTCAGATTTCTGAGTATCTCAGAACAAAGGATATACGTAATTGCTTCAATACTAGTAGTGGCGAGATAACCCCGATGTCCCCAGTACTGGTGCAGATTGTTCGGGAGTACTGTCATACTTTGTATCGTTGTGATCACGAGGGTCTATTGTAGATGAAGGTCCGAGATTCTGGTTATGTGTTGACGGATGTGATACAGTGGACGGGTTAGTATAGGAGTTGTGTGAATATACTCCTTGTATACGTGTACCAGATTGCATGACCAGATATTTCGGGAATTCATAGGTGGGATATCAAGTAGTGACTTATAGGGCAATCTTCCTACAGATGCATGATGTGAGGTTGGGATTCGACATTCAGTGGGTATTTTTGTTCACGGTCCTCTTACAGCGGTTCTTGTTGTGTCTTAAAGAGTCCTTGTAGCTCGCTACAACTCGGGGATACTTCGTAAGTCGTGTGCACTACCTTGCATAGGATGGCTACTGTAAATTCGAGCCCGTGCAATCTTATCCATGAAGATATCAGATGAAATCTCGATCATATGTTTGTTCCGAGCAGTTCCAGCTCATACTTGTTTGCAAGTGGTCTTAATCAGAATTTTGTCGACCGTCACTTTGAGGAAGCATTCTTACTATTTTGTTCGAGTGCAATTGCTAATATCCCTGTTCAGATATTCCTGCCTTTTTGATTCAGCTATACCTTCAATTTATTCTGTGGGCTAATGTGTTGTTCGTCTTCAGGATGGCTCCACCAACTCGTCAGAATCCAGGTCGTGAGGATGTGCCGCCACCACCTCCTCCTCCGCTGCCGCAAGCGGTGATGGCTGCTACAAATGCAAACACTCAGATGCTGATACAGTTGTTGCAAGAGAGGACTAATCAGCAACAAGGCAATTTCCAGCATGGTGGCAATCAATTTGTTAATCTAAGTCAGTTCCTGTCAAATCAGCCGAAGACTTTCACTTCCTGTGACCAGCCGTTTGATGCTGAGGATTGGATCCGCAACATGAACAAGCACTTTGAATGTAGCAATGTTCGTCTTGAGGATTTCGTCAAGTTTGCAACATTCCAGTTGAAGGGGCAAGCATCTATCTGGTGGCAACAGTTGAAGGATTCCAAGGGTGCTAGAGTGATCACTTGGGATGAGTTATGCCGTGACTTGAGATCCCACTACATTCCGTCCATCTTCGTGGAGGAAATGTGTGAGAAGTTCACGCGCTTGAAGCAAGGTGGTAACTCCGTGTACAAGTACAACGCCGAGTTCCATGAGCTAGCCCGATACGCCTTGCAGGGTATACCTGATCAGAAGAGCAAGATTTATCAGTTCAGAGGTGGCTTCAAAGAAGATTTGCAGTTAGCTCTCGCTTTGCACGATCCTGAGGAGTTCGATAAGTTCTACAACTTAGCTCTTAAGGCTGAGGCAGCTTTGCTCAGGGTGGAGAATTCTAAGAAGCACTTCAGATATTCCAACTCGTCTTCTACTCAGGTGGTTCAGAAGCAACAGAAGTTTTGGGTGTCTCCTCCTCCTCCTCGGCACACGCAGCAGTTTAAGCATTCTGGTGGCCATGGTTCTTCCCACCCACCCAACCCAGCTTTCCACCAGAGATTCCAGCAGCAGAAGCAAGGGCCTCCTTAGACACAGTACCATCAGCCAGCAGAGGTTACTTGTCACAAGTGTGGGCAGAAGGGTCACTATGCCAACAAGTGCACTTCTCAGCTCCGTCTTCCGCCTCCTCCTCCAAGCAAACCTCCAAGCAATGCTCTCGTGAAGTTCAACCCCAGGTCTGCTCGAGCCAACATGGTGAATGCGACTGAGGCACAAAACTCGTCACATGTGATCATGGGTAACCTCCTCGTTAATGATATTCCTGCTAAAGTGTTGTTTGACTCTGGTGCATCGCATTCGTTTATCTCAAGGCCATTCTCATTTAAGCATGGGTTCTCAATTCGTGATTTGCCTAAGCCTCTATCAATTGTGTCTCCGGGCAAGATGATGAACTCCCACATGGTGGTTCCGAATGATTCTGTCAAGATGGGTACTTATTCTTTTCTGGTGTCTCCTATTGTCTTGGACAATTCTGACATTGATTTGATCCTTGGTATGGACTGGTTGGCCATGAACAAGGCATCGATTGATTGTGAAGCTAAAGAAGTGAAGCTTACTCACTCTTCGGAGGACGTGCTTATATTCGCGGCGCGCGATGATACAATCCGTCTGTTCTCTTTGAATGAAAAGGGTGAGATTAATCCTATTTCCCAAGTCCCAGTGGTCTGCGAA
Organism: Hordeum vulgare subsp. vulgare; assembly: GCF_904849725.1. Classification (NCBI taxonomy): domain Eukaryota; kingdom Viridiplantae; phylum Streptophyta; class Magnoliopsida; order Poales; family Poaceae; genus Hordeum; species Hordeum vulgare. Next base: position 359,869,008 of record NC_058522.1, read on the forward strand.
TATGAAGATGTGTTTCGAGAAGAACTGCGAGGAATGCCTCCACACCGAGAAGTTGAATTTGTTATTGAGCTTGAACCAGGTACTGAGCCTATGTGCAAACGGCCGTACAAATTGGGTCCAGAAGAGTTGAAGGAACTTAAGAGGCAACTCGATGAGCAGGAGCGTTTGAGTCTGATCAGACCAAGCTCGTCTCCTTTGGGCTGTGGAGTTTTGTTTGTCAAGAAGAAGGATAGCACGGACCGATTGTGTGTCGATTACCGTCCATTGAACAAGAAGACAATCAGGAACAAGTATCCACTTCCGAACATAAATAAGTTGTTCGAACAGCTGAAAGGGGCTAAGATCTTCTCCAAGCTCGATCTCAGAATGGGCTATCATCAAATTCGCATTCGTGAAGAGGATATTCCAAAGACTCCTTTGAGGACTAGTATTGGCTCGCATGAGTATACGGTCATGTCTTTTGGTCTGGCAAATGCTCCTCCGACATTTTGTCGAATGATGAACTACATATTCTCTCCGTTCAAGAATGAGTTCGTCTTGCTTTATCTCGATGATATTTGATGTCCCACAAGCGTATGTGATCGCAGCAGTTTTTGAGGGTAGAGTATTCAACCCAAATTTATTGATTCGACTCAAGGGGAAGCGAAAGAATGTTCTCAAGTATTAGCAATTGAGTTGTCAATTCAACCACACCTGAAAGATTAGTGTCTGCAAGCAAAGTATCAGTAGCAAGGTAGTATGATAGTAACGGTGCCAGAAAAAGCCTTGGTTGACGAGATTGTCGGTACCGCTTACCTAGCTTCGGCAACGGCGCCGGCAAAGTCTTTAAACAAGTAACAACTGGGTAGCAAGGAACAGCAGTAGCAGCAGCAGCAAAGTAACAAGTAGCAGCAGTAGCAACAGCAGCAAAGTAACAGCAGCAAAGTGGCCCAATCCCTCTTGTAGCAAGGGACAAGCCTAGGCAAAGTAACGTAGCGAGGACCAGTAGTAGAAGACTCGTAGGCAGTGGATCGTTGATAGATGAGTGTGACGGATGTGATTCATCATGTAATAGCTATAACACGGAGAGATATGTAACTAGCTCCTGTTCATCAATCTAATGTAGGCATGTATTTCGTATGTAGTCATACGTGCATAGGGAAAAGAACTTGCATGACATCTATTGTCCATCCCTCCCGTGGCAGCGGGGTCCTAATAGAAACTACGGGATATTAAGGTTCTCCTTTTAATAAAGAACCGGACCAACGCATTAACACGCGGTGAATACATGAACTCCTCATACTATGGTCATCTCCGGGAGTGGTTCCGGCTATTGTCACTCCGGGGTTGCCGGGTCATAACACATAGTAGGTGACTACAACTTGCAAGATAGGATCTAAAACACACATATATTGGTGACAACATAATAGGTTCAGATCTGAAATCATGGCACTCGGGCCCTAGTGAAAAGCATTAAGCATAGCCAAGTGACACACATGGAATTGTCGATGGAGAAAGGTTGATGATGACGATGGGGACGATTTCCCCTCTCCGGAGCCCGAAACGGACTCCAGATCTGCCCTCCAGATGAAGAACAGGATGTGGCGGCGCCTCCGTATCGCAAAACGCGATGAAACCTTCTCTCTGACTTTTTTCCAGGCGAAACAGAAGATATAGGACTGAGATTGGGGGCGGTGGTGCCACGTGGTCCCCACAAGCCCTCATGGCGCGGCCATAGGGGGTGTCCGCGGCCCAGGGGCTTGTGGCCCACTGGCACGCCCCCTCACGTGGATCTTTGCGCAGGTATTTTTATTTTATTCCAGAAAAAATCTCCTAAATTTTCAGGACGTTCCGAGAACTTTCATTTCTGCACAAAAACAACACCATCGCAATTCTGTTGAAAACAGCGCCAGTCCGGGTTAGTTCCATTCAAATCATGCAAATTAGAGTCCAAAACAAGGGCAAAAGAGTTCGGAAAAGTAGATACGACGGAGACGTATCAACTCCCCCAAGCTTAAAGCCTTGCTTGTCCTCAAGCAACTTAGTTGACAAACAAAGAGAGACAAAAGAAAAACTTTGACGAACTCTGTTTGATCTTGTTGTTGCAACTATGTCTAACTCATAACCAGAGTTTCAGCAAGATCACAATCAAACCACATAAGCAAATGACATCTAGGTCTCACGGTAAAGTCATATCAATGGCATAATCAACTAGCGAGCAAATAATAATTAGCCTCAAGTGTCAACACTTCAATCAAAACAACATGAAGCAGTACGAATAGATAGTATCTCGCTAGCTCTTTCTGAGACCGCAAAACATAAATGTAGAGCACCTTAAAGGACCAAGGGATGACTAAACATTGTAATTCATGGCAATGAAGATCCAGTCATAGTCATACTCAACACAGTTAAAAGAAAAAGCATAAAAATGACAGAGGTGCTCTCTAATTGGTGCTTTTGTAAGAGGAGGATGACACAACAGGAACATAAATAGACAGGCCCTTCGAAGAGGGAAGCATTGATTTGCAGAGGTGCCAGAGCTCAAGCTTTGAAAACAGAGATAATAATTTTGGGTGGCATGCTTTCATTGTCAACGCAATGACTAAGAGTTCTCAATATCTTCCACGCTACACATGCTATAGGCGGTTCCCAAACAGAAAAGTAAAGTTTTGACTCCCCCACCATCAATCAACCACACTCCACGGCTAGCCGAATCCTCGGGTACCGTCCAAACCAACAACAATCCTGGGAGAGTTTTGTTTGCAATTATCTTTTCGATTTGAGCATGGAACTGGGAATTCCAATTACCGGACCCTTTCTCGTGAATGATAGTGAATAAACACATATCAAGGATAACACGCCTAGCATGGAAGATACCAATAGCCCCCTGTCACCACATGAGCGGTTCGGGCATGCAAAACAGATTATTTCTTGAAGATTTAGAGAGTGGCACATGCAAATTTACTTGGAATGGCAGGTAGATAACGCACATAGGTAGGTATGGTGGACTCATATGGCACAACTTTGGGTTTATGGAGGTGGATGCACAAGCAGTATTCCCGCTTAGTACAAGTGAAGGCTAGCAAAAGACTGGGAAGCGACCAACTAGAGTGCGACAACAGTCATCAAAATGCATTGAGAGTAACTAACATTGAGTGCAAGTAAGAGTAGGATATAAATCACCATGAACATGAACATCATAGAGGCTATGTTGATTTTGTTTCAACTACATGCGTGAACATGCGCCAAGGCAAGCCACTTGAAACATTCAAAGGAGGATACCATCCTATCATACTACATCATATTCATCTCAACATTCATGTTGGCAACCAAGACAAACCATTATAAGCTCCTAGCTAAGTAAGCATGGCATAAGCAACTATGATCTCTAAGTTGTCATTGCAAACTTGTTTCTCTCACAACAAAGCTGAATCAGGCATGATGAGCAACTCATATTTATAAAAACAAAATAGATCGAGTTCATACCAGCTTTTCCAGGCTCAGTCACTTCATCATATATCGTCATTATTGCCTTTCACTTGCACGACCGAATGATGTGGACAATAAGAAGGGTGCTCGTGCATTGGACTACGCTGGAATCTGCAGGCAAACACAACGGAGAAGACAAAGTAATATGGCCCTTTCAAAGCTAAACAGGTATGCATGCAAGAGCCACTAAACATTGTAACCATGGTATTCTACCTTGACCCAAAGAAAAAGAAAACTATCTACACGGGAAAGCTCCCAACAAGCAAAAGAAGAAAAGAAAATCTTTTTGTTTTTTCTCAAACTAGACAGACACACGAAAAGAAAACGAGAAAAATAAAATAAACTAGCATGAATGATACAATGGCAAAGTGTGAACACCGACTAACAAAGTGAAAGCATAAGCAAGAATGTAAAGTCGGTGAGAACACGTACTCCCCCAAGCTTAGGCTTTTGGCCTAACTTGGTCTACTCCCAAGGATGGCCATGGCGAAACCCAAAATCATAATGGGGGTTATACGGGAGCGCTGCAGCCACTGCCTGAATAGCTGCCTCACGGAGACGAGCAGCCTTTGCCTCCCTCTCATACTCTTGTGCCTCTCCTCTAGTTATGTAATATCTCCGTTTTACCTGAAAGTCAAAGACAGCAGTAGCAGGAAGGGTAATATGGAAAACACGCTGTTGGTTAAATATCAGACGGTATAGGAGGGATTCATCATCCCTCTCAAGGAACTGGTAGCGTGTCAAAGCGACGCGGTCAAGGAAAGCTGTATGGAGCGGGGGATCTCCTGCGCGGATGGGAACTCCAAGAAAATTTGCTATGCGAGTGGCATAGATGCCGCCAAAGAAATCCCCATCAATAGCATTCTTATTCAGCCTCCTTGCTATAATAGCTCCTATGTTGAAGCTTTTTTCACCTGTCACTGCGCTCTTAAGGATACTAAGGTCGGGTGCGCAGAGGTGACAATGCTCAATCTTGCCATTAATGCATCTGCCTATGAAGAGGGCAAAGTAATGCAAGGCAGGAAAATGAATACTCCCCATGGTAGCTTGCGTAATGTCTCTAGTTTCTCCAACCGTAATACCAGCGCATAAATCTCTAACTGAGGATTCAGGAGGATCATTGAGGTTACCCCAAATAGGTATTTTGCAAATTCTATTGAAATCCTCTAAATCCATGGTATACGATTTATCATGGAGATCAAACAATACCGATGGCTCACGGTCAGCTGAAAATTTGAATCTACGAACAAAAGAAGCAGTGAGAGCAACATACTGTTCACATTTATCAGAGATGAATTCTTCGAGTCCGACATTGCGAACAAATGCATCAAACTCATCTTTGAAGCCTGCCTCAATCATAAATTTCTCAGAAGGCCATTCACATGGTTGTACCTGCGCGTCCCTAGGTTGGTAAGGATCAGGCTCCCGAATTGCAAGACGGGGACCTCTCTTGCTTGAGGAACGACCATGATAGTTTCTCTTGAACATCTTCCTTTTCTGAAATTTCCAGTGACCCAAAGGAAAGGTGAACAAGGTTCAACTAAACTTGTAGCAACTACTCCAACAAGTGCCTAGAGGCTGTATTACGCATCAAAACTACTTGGGACCAGCTAGAATTAGCATGCAAAGCTCAAGAACATGGTCACCAAGGCAGCAAAAATACACGGAGTATAAGGCACTAGAGCAAAAACTAGTTGGACCAATGGAGGAGTCACTTACCAAGGAGTAATTTCCCCCAAAACAGTTCGGAGAACGGTGATTTGAGCAAAGATATCGAAAATCCCAGCAAGAGGAGCAAGAACACGGGTTTGAGCTGCGAAACGATTTTTTCTGGAGGTAGGAGAACTGAATGGGAGCAAGAATGAGTGGAGGGGGTGCATGTGGGCCCCACAAGCCTGGGTGGCATGACCAGGGGGTGCCTGATACGTCTCAAACGTATCTATAATTTTTTATGGTTTCATGCTGTTGTCTTGTCATCTTTGGATGTTTTATGTACCTTTTATATCTTTTTTGGGACTAACTTATTAATTCAGTGCCAAGTGCCAGTTCCTGTTTTTTCTGTGTTTTGGCTCTTTTCAGATCTGATTTTGGAACGGAGTCCAAACGGAATAAAATCCCCGAAATGATTTTTTCCTGAACGAAAGAAGATCAGGGGGCGTGTGGGCCAAGCCAGGAGGGCTACAGGGAGCCCACAAGCCCCCACTCCGCCACCAGGGGAGGCGGCGGTGGGCAGGCTTGTGGCCTCCCTGGCGCCCCCCTGACCTAGATCTTGCGCCCATATATTCCCTAAAAATCAGCAAAAAAAATCAAGGGAGCCTCGAAAATACTTTTCCGCCGCCGCAAGCTTACGTTTCCGCGAGATCTCATCTGGAGACCCTTCCCGGCGCCCTGCCGGAGGGGACTTTGGAGTTGGAGGGCTTCTTCATCATCATGATCGCCCCTCCAATGACTCGTGAGTAGTTCACTTCAGACCTACGGGTCCGTAGTTAGTAGCTAGATGGTTTCTTCTCTCTCTTGGATCTTCAATACAAAGTTCTCCATGATCTTCATGGAGATCTATTCGATGTAATCTTCTTTGGCGGTGTGTTTGTCGATATCCGATGAATTGCGGATTTGTGATCAGATTATCTATGATATATATTTGAGTCTTTGCTGATTTCTTATATGCATGATTTGATATCCTTGTAAGTCTCTCTGAGTCTTGGGTTTTGTTTGGCCAACTAGATCTATGATTCTTGCAATGGGAGAAGTGCTTGGTTTTGGGTTCTTACTGTGTGGTGACCTTTCCCAGTGACAGTAGGGGCGGCAAGGCACACATTGTGTAGTTTCCATCAAGGGTAACAAGGTGGGCTCTATCGTAGATATGAGATTGTCCATCTACATCATGTCATCTTGCTTAAGCGTTACTCTGTTCTTTTGGACTTAATACACTAGATGCATGCTGGATAGCGGTCGACGTGTGGAGTAATAGTAGTAGATGCAGAAAGTATCGGTCTACTTGTTTTGGACATGATGCCTATAGATATAATCATTGCCATAGATGACGTCACGACTTTGTGCGGTTCTATAAATTGCTCGACAGTAATTTGTTCACCCACCGTCTACTTGCTTTCATGAGAGAAGCCACTAGTAAACACTACGGCCCCCGGGTCTATTCACACCTATCGTTTCCACTTTCGCTTTTACTTCGCTTTGTTACTTTGTTGCTTTCAGTTCTCACTTGGCGAACAATCTATAAGGGATTGGCAACCCCTTCATAGTGTTGGGAGCAAGCTTTTTGTGTTTGTGCAGGCTCTTGTGATACTCCTTCACTGGATCGATACCTTGGTTCTCAAACTGAGGTAAATACTTACCACCGCTGTGCTACATCACCCTTTCTGCTTCGAGGGAACACCAACGCAAGGCTCCAAGGCCACGGGGGAAATCATTTGCATATTTGCCTAGGAAGTCCCTTAAGGCGTAGCCGTAGCACAAGGATTTCTCGTGCCGTCCACACACCTATTTCTGGCGCCGTTGGAAGGTATTTTGTTGCAGTAGCAGAAGTATTTCTGGCGCCGTTGCCGGGGAAGGAGAGATCTATCCAAGTAGGTCTCACCAACTCGTCTCTCGCATTTACTTTTTTTGCCAGTTGCCTCTCGTTTTCCTCTCCCCGACTTCACATTTGCCGTTTTCATTTGCCTTTCTCCTTTGCCATTTCCTTTTGCCTTTGTCGTTTTCCCCTGCCGGTTTTCTTGCTTGCTTGTGTGCTTGTTTGTTTGTTGAAGTCATCATGGCTGAAAACACCAAACTTTGCGACTTCTCGAGTACCAATAATAATGATTTTATTAGAACTCTAATTGCTCCCGCCACTAGTGCGGAATCGTATGAAATCAACGCAGCTTTGCTGAATCTTGTTATGAAAGAGCAATTCTCTGGCCTTCCTAGTGAAGATGCCGCATCCCATCTCAATACCTTCATTGAGCTTTGTGATATGCAAAAGAAAAGAGATGTGGATAATGACGTGATTAAGTTGAAACTTTTCCTTTCTTGTTGCCAGATCGCGCAAAAACTTGGTTTTCTTCTTTGCCTAAAAATAGTATCGATTCTTGGGATAAGTGCAAAGATGCTTACATATCCAAGTATTTTCCGCCGGCTAAGATCATCTCCTTACGTAACGATATCATGAATTTCAAGCAACTTGATCATGAACACGATGCACAATCTTGGGAGAGGATGAAGCTTATGATTAGAAATTATCCCGCTCATGGCTTGAGTTTGTGGATGATAATACAAATCTTTTACGCTGGCTTGAATTTCGCTTCTTGCAATATCTTGGACTCCGCCTCAGGTGGAACGTTCATGGAAATCACGTTAGGAGACGCTACAAAACTCCTAGACAATATCATGACCAACTACTCTCACTGGCATACTGAAAGGTCACCTGCTAGCAAAAAGGTACACGCTATAGAAGAGATTAACTCACTTAGTGCTAAGATGGACGAGTTGATGAATTTGGTTGCTACTAGAAACGCTACTGTAGTTCCTAATGACATGCCACTATATTCTTTGATTGAGAGTAACAACGCTAGTTTGGACGTGAATTTTGTTGGTAGGAACAATTTTGGCAACAACAATGCTTTTAGAGGAAACTATGTTCCTAGGCCTTTTCCTAGTAACTCCTCTAATAATTATGGCAATTCCTGCAATAACACTTATGGAAATCACAACAAATTACCCTCTGATTTAGAGAGTAATATCAAAGAGTTCATCAACTCTCAAAACATTTTCAATGCGTCCATAGAGGAAAAACTACTCAAAAAAGACGATTTGGCTAAAAGCGTTGATAGGATGTCTTGTGATATTGATGCTTTGAAAGTTAGATGTGCTCCTCCCAAGGTCAACTTGGATGAAACTTTGAAAGCTATGCGTGTCTCCATGAATGAGAGCAAAGAAAGAACCGCCCAAATTGGCGCTAGGCATGAATGGCTTAAAAGGGCGCGTTCTAGTGATGCAAATCACGAAGATCTTAAAGTGATTGGTGTGTCTCCTCTTGAATCTTTGTTTTCGCATGTCAAACCTTTTGATGGAGGGGCTGGATATGAATCCACTTTGGTTGAAAAACGCCCCAATGATTCGGAGTCCACCCATCTTGATGATAAAGGTGTGGAGAGTGGAGTAGAAGAAATCAAAATTATGGGTAGTAATGAAACTCCCACTTTGGATTTCAAGGAATTCTATTATGATAATTGCTCCTTGTTTGAATGCATTTCTTTGATGCAATCCATTGCAAACTCTCCACACGCTTATAGCCAAAGCAAATCCTTTACAGCGCATATCGTAGATGCTATGATGAAATCTCTTGAAGAAAAGCTCGAACTAGAAGTCTCTATACCTAGAAAACTTCATGATGAGTGGGAACCTACTATCAAAATCAAGATCAAAAACTATGAGTGCAATGCTTTGTGTGATTTGGGTGCTAGTGTTTCCGCGATTCCAAAGTCTTTATGTGATATTCTTGGTTTTCATGAGATTGAAGAGTGTTCTCTTAATTTGCATCTTGCGGATTCTACTGTCAAGAAACCCATGGGAAGGATCGATGATGTTCTTATTGTTGCAAATAAGAACTATGTACCCGTGGGTTTCATTGTACTTGACATAGATTGCAATCCTTCATGTCCCATTATTCTTGGTAGACCTTTCCTAAGGACTATTGGTGCTATCATCGATATGAAGGAAAGGAATATTAGATTTCAATTTCCTTTAAAGAAGGGCATGGAGCACTTTCCTAGAAAGAAAATAAGATTGCCTTATGAATCTATGATTAGGGCTACTTATGGTTTGAGCACCAAAGATGACTATACGTGATTTCCATCACCTTTTGCCTAGCTAAGGGCGTTAAACAAAAGCGCTTGTTGGGAGGCAACCCAACGAATCTATTCTTTTTTTATTTCTGTTTTGTGTTTCCACACTTTCATAATTCTATTATGATTGTGTTTTTTGTGGTTCTTTTTGCGTTTGTGCCAAGCAAAACCGTTATGATTAGTCTTGGGGATGATCGTTTGGTCATGCTGGAAAAGACAGAAACTTTCTGCTCACGAAAAGAATTTTCTTTTTTTCTGTAAGAGCTTTTGAGTTGATTCTCTTTGCTGCTGATTTCAACGCAAATTCTTCAGACTATCATAATTTTTCAGAATTTTTGAAGTACCAGAAGTATACGAAATATACAGATTGCTACAAACTGGTTTGCTGTTAACAGATTCTGTTTTTGTTGTGTTGGTTGCTTATTTTGATTAAACTATGGATAGTATTGGGGGGTATTAGCCATAGAAGATTGAAAATACAGTAACCCAACATCAGCACAAGTAGCATTTAAGTTTGCTACAGTAACTAAGGAAGTTGTTGTTTGCTTTCTCATACTAATGTTATCACGAGTTTCTGTTTAAGTTTCGTGTTGTGAAGTTTTCAAGTTTTGGGTGAAGTTCTTATGGACAAAGAGATAAAGAGTGGCAAGATCTCAAGCTTGGGGATGCCCAAGGCACCCCAAGAGATTCAAGGATGTCGTAAAAGCCTAAGCTTGGGGATGCCCCGGGAAGGCATCCCCTCTCTCGTCTTCAATCCATCGGTAATGTTACTTGGGGCTATATTTTTATTCACCGCATGTTATGTGTTTTTACTTGGAGCGTACTGTATCGTAGGAGTCTTTCATTTTTGTTGTGTCACAATCATCCTTGCTGCACACCTAGAGAGAGACATGCAGTCACCGTGATTTTGTCGAGCTTCACTTATATCTTTTGGTAGACAATTCAGCTCACATGTGCTTCACTTATATCTTTTAGAGCACAGCGGTGCGTGGCTTGGTAGTTGATCTATGCTTTGAAAGTAGTCTCAAAAGGGGTAGTTATCCAAAGGGATACGAAAACTTCCACCTTCATGTGCATTGAATAGTTAGAGAAGTTTGATTCATCTCAATTAGTTTTGAGTTGTGGTTATGGTAAATATTGAAGTTATGTTAGTAAGGTGTTGTGGATCTAGAAATACTTGTGTTGAAGTTAGTGATTCCCGTAGCATGCACGTATGGTGAACCGCTATGTGATGAACTCTGAGCATGGTTAGTCTATTGATTGTCATCCTTTGCGTGGCGGTCGAGATCGCGCAATGGTTTATACCTACCAACCCTTCCCCTAGGAGTATGCGTTGAATGCTTTGTTTCGATCACTAATAAAACTTTTGCAACAAGTATATGAGTTCTTCACGACTAATGTTGAGTCCATGGTTTAGATGCACTTTCACCTTCCACCATCACTATCTTCTTAGTGCCGTGAAACTTTCATCGGTGCACAAAACCCACCATTAGCCTCCCTCAAAACAGCCACCATACCTACCTACTATGGCTTTTTCAAAGTCATTCCGAGATATATTGCCATGCAACTACCACCATGACATGTGCCACCACGTCTACATTTCCATAGCATGATCGTAAGATAGCTAGCATGATGTTTCCATTAATGTCTATGCCATGCTAGATCATTGTCACGGTACACTACCGAAGGCATTCCATATAGAGTCATCGTTGCTCTAAGTTTTGAGTTGAAAGTGTGATGATCATCATTGATGGAGCATTGTCCCATGTGAGGAAATAAAAGAGGCCAAAGAAGCCCACCAAAAAAAAGAGGCCAAAGAGCCCACCAAAAAATAAAAAAATGAGAAAAAATGAGAGAAAAAGAGAGAAGGGACGATGCTACCACTTTTTCCACACTTGTGCATATTAAGCAGCATGATCTTCATGATTGAGAGTCTCTCGTTTTGTCACCACCATATAGGTAGTGGGAAATTTTCATTATATAACTTGGCTTGTATATTCCAATGATAGGCTTCCTCAAAATTGCATTAGGTCTTCATGCGCAAGCAAGTTGGATGCACACCCACTAGTTTTCTTTAAGAGCTTTCACATACTCTTAGCTCTAGTGCATCATTCGTATGGCAATCCCTACTCATTCACATTGATATCTATTGATGAGCATCTCCACAGCTCATTGATATGCCTAGTTAATGTGACTATCTTCTCCTTGTTTTGTCTTGCAACCTTGATGTCAACTGTTCTTCCCCTTTGCAACGGCACCAGAAGAATGATGTTAGCACTCTCCGGCAATCGAAACTCGAAGAATGTTGTTGACGCCCACCAGCGCGTGGGATCGTAGCAGTTTTCGAGGGTAGAGTATTCGACCCAAATTTGTTGATTCGCACGACGGGAGGTGAGAGAATACTCTCAAGTATTAGCAGCTGAATTTATCAGTTTCGAAAAAAATCGTTTTGGCAGTTTCATTCCGTTTGGACTGTGTTCAAAATCCTCCTCTGAAAGGGGTCAAAAACATGGAAAAACAGGAACTGGCACTTGGAACTGAGTTAATAGATTAGTCCCAAAAAATATATAAAAGGCATACAAAACATCCAAAGTTTGACAAGATAATAGCATGACACCATGAAAAATTATAGATACGTTGGAGACGTATCAAGCATCCCCAAGCTTAACTCCTGCTCGTCCTCGAGTAGGGAAGTGATAAAGACTGAATTTTTGATGTGGAATGCTACCTAGCATAGTTGTCCTTTGCAACTTCTTTCACGTGACATGAATGTACAGACCCGTAAGATTCAAAATAATAGTTTGCTATTGACATGAAAACAATAATACTTCAAGCAAACTAGCAAGGTAATCATGAACTTTCAAAATAACAAGGCCAAGGAAAGTTATCCCTACAAAATCATATAGTCTGGCTATGCTCCATCATCCTCACACAACTAATGTAAATCGCGCACAACCCCGGTATTGGCCAAGTAATTGTTTTCGCACTCTTACTTTCTCAAACTTTTTATAACTATCACGCAATACATGAGCGTGAGCCATGGATATAGCACTATAGGTGGAATAGAGTGTGGTGGTGGTTGTGAGACAAAAAGGAGGAGATGGTCAAATTGACTCGGCGTATCAAAAGGCTATGGAGATACCCATTAATAGATATCAATGTGAATGAGTAGGGATTGCCATACAAGGGATGCACTAGAGCTATAAGTATGTGAAAGCTCAAAAGGAGAACTAGTGGGTGTGTATCCAACTTGCTTGCTCACGAAGACCTAGGGCAATTTTGAGGAAGCCCATCATTGGAATATACAAGCCAAGTTATATAATGAAGATTCCCACTAGCATATGGTAGTGACAAAGCAAGAAGCCCTCAATCATGAAGAACATGGTGCTATTATGAAGCACAAGTGTGGAAAAAGATAGTAGCATTGTCCCTTCTCTCTTTTTCTCCTTTTTTTTGTTTGGGCTCTTGGCCTCTTTTTTTATTTGGGCTTTTTTTTTATTTCCTCACATGTGACAATGCTCTAATGATGATCATCACACTTTTATTTACTCACAGCTCAAAGCTTAAAACGATGATGACTCTATAGGAAATGCCTCTGCAGTGTACCGGGATGTGCAACGATCTAGCTTGGCGTATGACGTTGAAACATCTCGCTAGCTATCTTACGATCATGCAATGGAAATATGAGAGTGACGGCACAAGTCATGAGACGGAACGGTGGGAGTTGCATGGCAATATATCTCGGAATGGCTATGAAAATGCCATAGTAGGTAGGTATGGTGGCTATTTTGAGGAAGGCATATGGTGGATTTGTGTACCGGCAAAAGTTGCACGGCACTAGAGAGGCTAGCAAAGGTGGAAGGTGAAAGTGCATCTATACCATGGACTCACATTAGTCATGAAGAACTCACATACTTGTTGCGAAAGTTTTTATTAGTAACCAAAACAAAGTGCTAAACGCATACTCCTAGGGGAAGGGTTGGTAGGTGTTAACCATCGCGTGATCCCGACCTCAACACAAAGGATGACAATCAATAGATCAATTGTGCTCCGACTTCCTAACATAGCGGTTCACCATACGTGCATGCTACGGGAATCACTAATTTCAACACAAGTATTTCTAGATTCACAACACCCTAACATAACTCTTAATATTACCGAATCCCCGTCTCAAAACTAATTGAGAGGAATCAAGACTTCTCTTTCTACTCAATGCACATGAAGATGGAGGTTTTTATATCCTCTTTGGGTACCTATCACCTTTGGGACTACTTTCATAGCATAAGCCAACTACGAAGTCACGCACCGCCGTGCTCTAAAAGATATAAGTGAAGCACATAGAGCAAAATTATCTAGCTCAAAAGATATAAGTGGAGCACTATGAGCATTCTAGCAAAATCACGATGAGTGCATGTCTCTCTCTCTCAAAAAGGTGTACAGCAAGGTTGATTGTGACACAACAAAAAGAAAAGACTCCTACGATACAAGGCGCTCCAAGCAAAACACATATCATGTGGTGAATAAAAATATAGCTCCAAGTAATGTTACCGATGGATTGGAGACGAAAGAGCGGATGCCTTCCCGTGGCATCCCCCAGCTTAGGATTTTTGGTGTCCTTGAATTTGGCTTGGGATGCCTTGGGCATCCCCAAGCTTGAGCTATTTCCACTCCTTATCTCTTTGTCCATGAGAACATCACCCAAAACTTGAAAGCTTCACAACACAAAACTTAAACAGAAACTCGTGATATCATTAGCACAAGAAAACAAACTACCACCTCTTTTGGTACTGTAGCAAACTTGAATTCTATCTATATTGGTGTTGGGCTACTGTATTCTCACTTTTACATGGCTAGTACCCCCCCCCCCGATACTAGCCATAATTTCATCAAAACAAGCAACCAACTCAACAAAAAAAGAATCTGTCAAAAACAGACCAGTTTGTAGAAATCTGTATACTTTGTCTACTTATGGTACCTCAAAAATTATGAAAAATTACGACTGCCTAGGAAAAAGGCATATCAACCGGCAGCAAAAAGAATCAACTCAAAATCTCTTTCTGAATAAAAATGAAAAATAATCTCGTGAGCAAAAAGTTTCTGTCTTTTTCCAGCACGATCAAACAACCATCACCAAGACTAGTCATAAAGGTTTTGCTTGGCTCAAACACAAAAGGAAACAGAAAAGACACAACCACAACAGAATTGTGATGGTGTGGACGCAATAAAACAGAAATAAAAAGATAAGTTCATTGGGTTTACCTCCCAACAAGCGCTATTGTTTAACGCAGTTAGCTAGGCATTGATAAATCAATGATGCTCACACAAAAGACAAGAATTGAAACACAACGAGAACATCATAAAGCATGTGAAAATCACATCTAAGTCTAACATACTTCCTATGCATAGGCATTTTGTAGGAAAACAGATTGTCAAGAGAACCAATAGTTGCCATATGCAAGGAAGAAGAAAGAGACAATAGCAATCTCCACATAACGAGAGGTAATTTGGTAACTTGAAAGTTTCTACCACAATATTTTCCTCTCTCATAGCAACTACATGTGGGATCATAATCAAATTCAACATAATAACTACCACAAAGGATATTCTTTTCATGATCCACATGCATGCAAAGTTGACGCTCTTAAAAAATAGTGGGATTATCATCAACTAAAGTCATGACTTCTCCAAACCCACTTTCAATATTATTGCAAATATCATTGCAACAAGTAGTGGACATAGAAAAACTAGCATCCCCAAGCTTATGGTTTTGCATATTTTTAGCATGATTGTCATTAATAGAATTTATAATGAAATCATTGCAATCATGCTTTTCATTCAAGGATCCCTCGTGAATCACTTCATAAATTTCTTCATCACGATTTTCAGATTCACGCATCTCAAGCAAAACTCCCTAGAGAAAGTCAAGTGCACTCAACTCACTAGCAATTGGTTCCACGTAAGTGGATCTCTTAAAGAGATTAGCAAGTGGGTGAGGATCCATGTCGCTAGTTTTTCAGCAAGCGAAGATGCAAGCATATTGAAGGCACATAGCACACAAGCAAAGGAAAGGCAAATGAAAAGGGCAAATTAGTGAAGTGGGGGAGAGGAAAACGAGAGGCAACTCGCAAACAAAGTAAATGCAAGAGATGAGTTTGCGACACCTACTTGGATGAGTTCTTGACTTGATCCTCCCCGGCAATGGCGCCAGAAATTCTTCTGCTACGGCAACAGACAACAACGCCAGAAATTGACACG
Organism: Hordeum vulgare subsp. vulgare; assembly: GCF_904849725.1. NCBI lineage: Eukaryota > Viridiplantae > Streptophyta > Magnoliopsida > Poales > Poaceae > Hordeum > Hordeum vulgare. Next base: position 359,884,571 of record NC_058522.1, read on the forward strand.
TTGACGGAGACTGGGCTTGCGTTGGTTTTTCCCTTGAAGAGGAAAGGGTGATGCAGCACAGGAGCAGTAAGTATTTCCCTCAGTTTGAGAACCAAGGTATCAATCCAGTAGGAGAATCTCGTCAAGTCCAGAGTACCTGCGCAAACACAAAAGAGCTTGCACACAACGCTTTAAAGGGGTTGTCAATCCCTTCAAGATTGATTGCAAAGTGAGATCTGAAGGCGAAAAGTGCAACGAAGTAAAAAGTGTAAGGCTGAAAATATGGTGTGGAGTAGACCCGGGGGCCATATGTTCACTAGAGGCTTCTCTCAAATTAGCAACTATTATGGTGGGTGAACAAATTACTGTCGAGCAATTGATAGAACCGCGCAAAGTCATGAGGATATCTAAGGCAATGATCATACATATAGGCATCACGTCCGAGACAAGTAGACCGATACTTTCTGCATCTACTACTATTACTCCACACATCGACCGCTATCCAGCATGCATCTAGTGTATTGAGTTCATGACGAACAGAGTAACGCCTTAAGCAAGATGACATGATGTAGAGGGATAATCTCAAACCAATGATGAAAACCCCATCTTTTTACCCTTGATGGCAACAACACGATACGTGCCTCGCTACCCCTTCTGTCACTGGGTGAGGTCACAGCACGGCATGAACCTAAAACGAAGCACTTCTCCCATTGCAAGAATCATATATCTAGTTGGCCAGACAAAACCCACAACTCGAAGAGAATTACAAGGATATGAAATCATGCATAATAGAGATCAAAAGAAACTCAAATAAGATTCATAGATAATATGATCATAAATCCACAATTCATTGGATCTCGACAAACACACCGCAAAAGAAGATTACATCGGATAGATCTCCATGAAGATCATGGAGAACTTTGTATTGAAGATCCAAGAGAGAGAAGAAGCCATCTAGCTACTAGCTATGGACCCGTAGGTCTATGCTGAACTACTCACGCATCATCGGAGAGGTCATGGTGTTGATGAAGAAGCCCTCCGTATCCGAATCCCCCTCCGTTGCGGAGACAGAAGCTTGCGGCAATGGAAAAGTACTTTTGATGATCTCCTGATTTTTTCTGGGATTTTAGGGAATATATAGGCGCAAAACCTAGGGCAGAGGTGGCCCGGGGAGCCCACAAGCCAGGGTGGCGCGGTCCCCCTGGCCGTGCCATGAGGGCTTGTGGGGTCCCTGCAGGCCCCCTACCCTGATTCTCCGGCTTCCCAATCTTTTTCTGTTTCGGAAAAAATCATTTTCGCAGTTTCATTCCGTTTGGACTCCATTCAAAATCCTCCTCTGAAAGGGGTAAAGAACATGGAAAAAACAGGAACTGGCACTTGGCACTGAGTTAATAGGTTAGTCCCAAAAAATATATAAAAGGCATACAAAACATCCAAAGTTTGACAAGATAATAGCATGAAACCATCAAAAATTATAGCTACGTTGGAGACGTATCACACGTACCTCGCCTCCTCCTCCTCCATATAAACCCCCCTTGGCGTCCGTGCAAGGCTAGGGTTCCTCCCTAGCGCCGCCACCTCTTTCCCATCTCCTTCCCCCTCTCTGTCGTCGGCATCAGGTAAGGGGACGAGCTCCTCCGCCATGGCCGCAAGCTGAGGAGGTCCTCGTCGTCGCTATCGTGCCTCTGCTACCTCCCCAACCCCTCGGCGAGCACGCGGGACCATCAAGGAACCCATTCCCATAGCTAGGAGGACGAGATCTGCCCTGCTTCCCCTTCATCGACGACGGCGGCTACCTCCTCGATGTTCTTCCCCGACGCGGCTTCTTCCCCTTCTTCCTCTACCTCCTCTCCGGCAGACGCGTCTACCTCGTCTAATGGGTGAGCACGAACTTCTTTCCCTTCCCCGTAGCTAGATCTTGCGCCTAGGAGCCCGTAGGCTCACCGTGTTCTTTCTCTCTCGCCGACGCCGCCGCGCGTAGTGGAGCCGTTGCTGTAGGCTACCCCGAGGCGATCTAAGTTTAGGAATGGAACCGTGGGAGCCTATTCTCCCTTCCATCGACGAGTCGTAGTCGAATTTAGTGTGTAACGCCGGCGAGGTACTTCCCCTATTCCGGCCACCGTCGGGCAGAGGAAATACAAGAGGGGGTTGCTCAATAGAGTTTACTCCCCTTCTCTAATAAGATCTGAAGCAGTAGCAGAGTCGTAGGTGTGTTTTGGTGCAGTGGACAGGTCGTGGGTTCGAAACCCCTCGGCGCACCCCTTTTGTTGTGTCATTTTTCGGCACAGTAGTTTCAAGGGGATGCATACCCTGCTTCCTTCCTTGTTGCTGTCGACCCAGTGCAGGCTATCCCAGTGGTTTGGTGTGTGTTGTTGACCACGGGGTCTAGGGTTCGAATCCCTCCCCATTCCTTTTATTTTTGTTGCATTTCTTTTACTGTTTTGCATTGTTTGCTTGCATAGTGTTGTGGTATGCTTGGCCACCTCATGTAGTATTTATTTTTAGCTCTCAAACATTATGTGTTCCTAGTATTTGTTGCTAGCATGGTAGGAGTGCATGTGTAAAGATTTTTGTGCTAGTGTAGGTGGATCAAGATAACATGTATGTGAGTGTGTTAGCATGTGTGTAGTGTAGTGATGATGTGTGTGTGATACTTATGCTCATGGGTGATGATCTTGTGCACTATGATGTGCAAGTGTGTGATTTTGTGTGTGTGTGGGTTCACCCCCCCCCCCCATACTTTGTGGTGTAGGAGTAGTGGTTCTTATGTGTGTGTGTGTGTATAGTTGATCATGTGATGTTTGTGTGTGCATGTGTGTGTGTGTGTGTATGTGTGTGTGTGACACACACATGCCCAAGGCATGATGTGCCTTGATGAGCACATGAGCAAGTTAGTATGTGTAGGTGTAGAGATGCATATGTGAGTGTAATCTAGTGTGTGTGTGATAACTAGCATGTGTAGGTGATAATATGTGTGTGCTTGTTGTAAGTGAGTGTGTGGTGTTGTGCTAAGGCACATGATATTAGGTCTACCCCTCATGTGCACCATTCATTTTGTGAGTATGTGCAAATGCATGTGTAGATGATGAGCTAGTGGGAGCACATCTGATGATGCACTATTCACCTCTATGTGATTCCATGTATAGTTTCTTCTTAGCTTTGAGTCCATTTGTTCTATGCAAGTGCATATGTATTATATATGTTTTGGGGTAGAATCATCCCAGGAATCCAATGGTGGGTTCAGATTCCACTTTGGAACACTTTCTGGGAATGTCATATTTCTATTTAGTTCAATGTTTAGAGCTTCGTTCCGTGTGATGTGATGAGCCTAAGAGGTTGATTTCGTGTTGTGGCAGTAGAGGGTGAACCCCTCTATAGCATGTTGGTTTTGTTTCATGCTTAGGAGTTCATATGTGCAAGTTGTGCCTAGTCAAAGTAGGCATGTGGCTGAAAATTCCAGTTTAGTGAAAATCTGTGATTTTCACTAAGTGTGAGAAACTGCTGTTATTTTATTCCCTTGTAGTTGTGCTTGTAGAAGTTTATGTGTTGGGAATCAGCCCCTGCAATCAACTGAGAAGTTGTAGCTTTTCCGTTTGTCTAGCTCTCTGTCAATTTTAATTCCATTTGGCTTCCTGTAGATATTGTTTTGGGTGCTGTCAAAATGCTTCAGAGCATAAACAGCTAGTGAGAAACTGAGATTTTCACTAAGTCCGTGAAAACTGATATTTTTGTCCAAGTTAGCAGCTGTAGAACTTTCTGTGCGAAACTCCTTTGAATTAGCTTTTTGCTCATGCTTGTAGAGCTTTTGAATATCTTCTAGCACATATCTTATTTGGCACATTTGGGTGGTTGTAGGTACTTTGCATGTAGCTCCCAAACTGCTATGATGTTATTTAGGACAGAATGTATAGTTTTGATGTTTTGATGCTTGTGAGTGCATAGTTGATGGTGTGGTGATATTCCTTGCACCACCCCATCCATACTTGTTTGTTTTATGATATGGCAACCTGGGAATACCAGAAGTATGCCATTGGAGTGTGTTGTGATGGATTTGATACGTAGGACTCCATTTCTTGTTTCGTTGTTTCCGGTTGATCCGTAGCTCCGTTCGTAATGTTCTTTATATGCTTTTGCATCGTTTTCGCGTGATGCATCTGTTCATGCCATCTTCATGAATGTAAAGATAGCTTAGAGTGCAGTTCTGTCCAGAAGTATGTAGTTTCTTCTCGTGCTTGTGCTAGTGACTATAATAGAGATCCATGTTCATTTTCATCTCATGCATCATATGCTTGTTGCATCTTGTTGTGATGTTGTTCATTGGGTGCTATTTTTATGTTGGCTAGCACTGGAATCGGAGAACGAGTACGTGGATCCGGGAGAGCACGTGCAGGACGAACAAGAGCAGTTCCAAGCTGAGGACATCACAGGCAAGATGATATGACCTTGATTCCATCTCTAGACTTGTTATGCTAGATTCACGTTTCCTTCGTCTTATGCTCGCTGCCTACCACTGGAATAATTGCCTCCTGATATTGCCATGAAACCCAAACACTTTTCCCCTCCTAGCAAATATTGAATGACTAAGTAAGCTTCCTCAGCTACTAATGTTAGCGTTGCTAGTTGCAGGTGCTTTGTCTCATGTGATAACATGAGCTTGATATCATTATGTTAAGTCTGTTATTTAATTAATGCACCTATATACTTGGTAAATAACGGAAGGCCTAGCCTTTTGCCGAGTGTTTTGTTCCGTTATTGCCGCCATAGTTTCCGGCTACCGATGTTTGATTCCATAACTGATCGCTCCTAACACGTTCGGGGTTGTTATGGGGACCACCTTGATAAATCGTGTAGTGTTAAGACTTGTCCGGCAGGACCCAACATTGGTTTTAATTTGCTAATCACTTAATAATAATATGCATAGGGAATAGCTACCCCGAGGAATTAATCAACAACCCGGGCCAGTGCTCCTCATGAGTGTTGGTCCACCCACCTAGCAGTCAGCAATACCACCTCGGGGAAACTTGAGGCATTGGTCATTGTCCATTATGCATAGACGGTGTTGTCCTGAGACTGAGATACGTGGCTCTTATCAGGGTCGTCGACACACCGGGAGGTCCTGCTAGTTTTGTCTTACCTTAGCGATATATCTTGCGTATAGGAATACCGGTGAAGCTTTGGTTCTCTCGAGGGTTGAGGTTTTCCTCTAAGGAATCCGACGAGATCACGAGATTCGTGATAGAGGATTACTTTGCGGCCAGTGACCGTTTTTAATAGACTAGTTGGAGCTCCCCTGTAGGGTTTAATCTTTCAGAAAGCCGTGCCCGCGGTTATGTGGCAACGTGGAATATTTGTTAACATCCGGTTATAGATAACTTGAACCTATTCTAATAAAATTGCCAACTGTGTGCGTAACCGTGATTGTCCCCTTCGAAGACCTCTCTTTGATCGGGAACACGGTGGAGTTATGATTGACGTAAGTAGGTGTTCAGGATCACTTATTGATCAGCTAGTCATCAATCGCTAGTATAGACCACCTTCAATACTTGTTCTACGTAAGTTAGCCACCATAAATGCTTAGGATGCTACAACCTAAACACTCACCTTTCCTTACCTAATAACTTGACTAGTTCTGGCACCGAGGTCATAGATTGCTGAGTCCTCGTGGCTCACAGATTACTTCAACACCCCCAACAGGTACAGGTACGCCCGACACAGGTGATCCCGACGGCACGCAGCTGGCGTGGCAGTATGATGAGGAGAATGACCGCCTATACGTGAACTATCCAGAAGACTGAGGCGTGGTCGTGATCGTGGGCAAGCATGCAGGGTAGCGTAGCCTTTTTTCATGTTATGTAGTCCGTAGCGGAACTACCTTGTTTGAATAAATGTGTGATGTAAACTCTGATATATTCTATGAGATGGCAGATGAATCCCTATTTGTCATTCTATTATTATGTATGTGCTATGTTATCGTGCTTGTGAAATGCTTAGATGCACTTCTTTCCATTTTGGGGCCTCATTCCCTAAATCGAAAAGGACCACATCTTAGTCGTTACAAACACTATGGCCCCCGGGTCTACTTCACATCATATTTTCAGCCTTACTCTTTTACTTCGTTGCACTTTCCGCCTTTAGATCTCACTTTGCAATCAATCTTGAACAGATTGACAACCCCTTTATAGCGTTGGGTGCAAGCTCTTTCGTGTTTGCGCAGGTACTCTAGACTTGACGAGATTCTCCTACTGGATTGATACCATGATTCACAAACTGAGGGAAATACTTATTGCTCTTGTGCTGCATCACCCTTTCCTCTTCAAGGGAAAAACCAATGCAAGCAAGACTCCATCAACGTGTCAATTTCTGGCACTGTTGTTTGAGAAGTAGCAGAAGGATTTCTGGCGCCGTTGCCGGGGAGGATCAAGTCAAGAACTCATTCAAGCAAGTGTCGCAAACTCATCTCTTGCATTTACTTTTTTGCCTCTCGTTTTCCTCTCCCCCACTTCTGAAAAACAAAAATTTACAAAAATATTTGCCTTTTTTTCGTTTGCCTTTCTCGTTCGCCTTTTTCTCTCGCTTGCTTTCTCTTTGCTTGTGTCGCCATGTGCCTTCAATATGCTTGCATCTTCGCTTGCTCAAAATCTAGTGATATGGATCAACATCCACTTGCTAATCTCTTTAAGAGATCCAATTATGTTAATCCATTTGCTAGTGAGTTGAGTGCACTTGACTTTCTCTATGGAATTTTGCTTGAGATGCGTGAATCTGAAAATCGTGATGAAGAAATTTATGAAGTGATTCACAAGGGCTCTTTGAATGAAAAGCATGATTGCAATGGTTTCACTATAAATCCTATTAGTGTCAATCATGCTAAAAATATGCAAAACCCTAAGCTTGGGGATGCTAGTTTTTCTATGTCCACTACTTGTTGCAATGATCATGATTGGGGTAATGATTTTTCTTATGATCTTGAAAATTTGTTTAAGCCTCATGATTAATATGATGTTTGCAATAAGATTGAAAGTGGGTTCGGAGAAGTCATTACTTCCGTTGATGATAATCCCACTATTTTTGAAGAGCATCAACTTTGCATGCATGTGGATCATGAAAAGAATATCCTTTGTGAAAGCTATATTGTTGAATTTGATTATGATCCCACATGTAGTTGCTATGAGAGAGGAAAATATTATGGTAGAAACTTTCATGTTATCAAATTACCTCTCGTTATGTTGAGATTGCTATTGTCTCTTTCTTCTTCCTTGCATTTGGTAACTACTGGTTGTCTTGCCAATTTATTATCCTATAAAATGCCTATGCATAGGAAGTATGTTATACTTAGATATGTTTGTCACATGTTTCATGATGCTCTCTTCGTGTCCGATTGCTATCTTTTATGTGAGCATCATTGAATTATCAATGCCTAGCAAAGGGCGTTAAACAATAGCGCTTGTTGGGAGGCAACCCAATGAATTTATCTTTTTCTTTCTGTTTTGTAGCGTCCACACCATCATAATTCTGTTATTATTGTGTCTTTTGTGTTTGTTTTTGTGTTTGAGCCAAGCAAAACCTTTATGACTAGTGTTGGTGATGGTTGTTTGATCCTGCTGGAAATAGACACAAACTTTTCACTCACGAGATTATTTTTCATTTTTATTAAGAAAGAGCTTTTGAGTTAATTCTTTTTGCTGTTGGTTGATATGCCTTTTGCCCAGGCAGTCGTAATATTTCAGAATTTTGGAGGTACCAGAAGTATACAAAGTATACAGATTGCTACAGACTGGTTTGTTTTTGACAGATTCTGTTTTTGTTGAGTTGGTTCCTTGTTTTGATGAAACTATGGATAGTATCGGGGGGTACTAGCCATGGAAAAGTGAGCATACAGTAATCTAACACCAATATAAATAGAAATCAAGATTGCTACAGTACCTAAGGAGGTGGTAGTTTGTTTTCTTGTGCTAATGATATCACGATTTTTTGTTTAAGTTTTGTGTTGTGAAGTTTTCAAGTTTTGGGTGATGTTCTCATGGACAAATGGATAAAGAGTGGAAAGAGCTAAAGTTCGGGGATACCCAAGTCATCCCAAGCCAAATTCAAGGACACCAAAAAGCCTAAGCTTGGGGATGCCCGGGGAAGGCATCCCCTCTTTCGTCTTCAATCCATCGGTAACATTACTTGGAGCTATATTTTTATTCACCACATGATATGTGTTTTGCTTGGAGCGTCTTGTATCATAGGAGTCTTTTCTTTTGTTGTGTCACAATCATCCTTGCTGCACACCTTTTGATAGATACATGCACTCATCGTGATTTTGCTAGAATGCTCATCGTGCTTCACTTATATGTTTTGAGCTAGATAATTTTTCTCTATGTGCTTCACTTAGATCTTTTAGAGCACGGCGGTGCGTGACTTGGTAGTTGGCTTGTTCTATAAAAGTAGTCCCAAAGGTGATAGGTACCCAAAGAGGATACAAAAACCTCCATCTTCATGTGCATTGAGTAGAAAGAGAAGTTTTGATTCCTCTCAATTAGTTTTGAGACATGGATTTGGTAATATTAAGAGTTATGTTAGTAGGGTGTTGTGAATCTATAAATACTTGTGTTGAAGTTAGTGATTCCCGTAACATGCACGTATGGTGAACCGCTATGTTAGGAAGTCGGAGCATAATTGATCTATTGATTGTCATCCTTTGTGTTGCGGTCGGGATCGCGCGATGGTTAACACCTACCAACCCTTCCCCTAGGAGTATGCGTTTAGCACTTGTTTTGATTACTTATAAAAACTTTCGCAACAAGTATGTGAGTTCTTCATGACTAATGTGAGTCCATGGTATAGATGCACTTTCACCTTCCACCATTGCTAGCCTCTCTAGCGCCGCGCAACTTTCGCCGGTGCACAAACCCACCATATGCCTTCCTCAAAACAGCCACCATACCTACCTACTATGGCATTTTCATAGCCATTCCGAGATATATTGCCATGCAACTCCCACCGTTCCGTCTCATGACTTGTGCCGTCACTCTCATATTGCCATTGCATGATCGTAAGATAGCTAGCGAGATGTTTCAACATCATACGCCAAGGTAGATCGTTGCACATCCCGGTACACTTTTGGAGGCATGTACTATAGAGTCATCTTTGCTCTAAGTATTGAGTTGTGAGTAATTAAAAGTGTGATGATCATCATTATTAGAGCATTGTCCCATGTGAGGAAATTAAAAAAATAGGCCAAAGATCTCAAATAAAAAAAAGAGCCCAAAGAGCCCAAATGAAAAAAACAGAAAAAGAGAGAAGGGACAATGCTACTATCTTTTTCCACACTTGTGCTTCATAATAGCACCATGTTCTTCATGATTGAGAGCCTCTTGTTTTGACACTTCCATATACTAGTGGGAATTTTCATTATATAACTTGGCTTGTATATTCCAATGATGGGCTTCCTCAAAATTGCCCTAGGTCTTCGTGAGCAAGCAAGTTGGATGCAAACTCACTAGTTCTCCTTTTGAGCTTTCACATACTTATAGCTCTCGTGCATCCTTTGTATGGCAATTTCTACTCATTCACATTGATATCTATTAACTGGCATCTCCATAACCCTTTGATACGTCGAGTCAATGTGACCATCTCCTCCTTTTTTGTCTCGCAACCACCACCACACTTTATTCCACCTATAGTGCTATATCCATGGCTCATGCTCATGTATTGCATGATAGTTGTAAAAGGTTTGAGAAAGTAAGAGTGCGAAAACAATTACTTGGCCAATACCGAGGTTGTGCATGATTTACATTAGTTGTGTGGGGATGATGCAGCATAGCCAGACTATATGATTTTGTAGGGATAACTTTCTTTGGCCTTGTTATTTAGAAAGTTCATAATTACCTTGCTAGTTTGCTTGAAGTATTATTGTTTTCATGTCAATAGCAAACTATTGTTTTGAATCTTACGGATCTGAACATTCATGTCACATGAAATAAGTTACAAAGGACAACTATGCTAGGTAGCATTCCACATCAAAAATTCAATGTTTATCACTTCCCCACTCGAGGACGAGCACGAGTTAAGCTTGGGGTGCTTGATACGTCTCCAACGTATCTATAATTTTTGATGGTTTCACGCTATTGTCTTGTCAAACTTCGGATGTTTTGTATGCCTTTTAAATCTTTTTTGGTACTAACTTATTAACTTAGTGCCAAGTGCCACTTCCTGTTTTTTCGTATTTTTGATCCTTTTCACGGGAGGATTTTAAACGGAGTCCAAACGGAATGAAACTTCCAAAAAGATTTTTTCCGAAACAGAAGACGATCGGGAGACTTGAGAACCAAGGCAGAGGGTCACCAGGGACCCCACAAGCCCCCTAGCCGCGACCAGGGGGTCGCGCCTCCCAGGCTTGTGGGCTTCCTGGGCCCCCTCTGCCCTAGGTCTTTGATGATCCACAAGTATAGGGGATCAATCGTAGTCCTTTCGATAAGTAAGAGTGTCGAACCCAACGAGGAGCAGAAGGTTGTGATAAACGGATTTCGGCAAGGTAATAACTGCAAGCACTCAAAGTAGCGGTAACAAGTGATTTTGTAGCGAGGTGAAACGTAGCGAGCAAAAAGTAACAAGTAACAAGTAGTAGCAACGGTGCAGCAAGTGGCCCAATCCCTTTTGTAGCAAGGGACAAGCCTGAACAAAGTCTTATAGGAGGAAAAACGCTCCCGAGGACACACCGGAATTTCTGTCATGCTAGTTTCATCATGTTCATATGATTCGCGTTCGTTACTTTGATAGTTTGATATGTGGGTGGACCGGCGCTTGGGTACATCCCTTACTTGGACAAGCATCCCACTTATGATTAACCTCTCTCGCAAGCATCCGCAACTACAAAAGAAGAATTAAGACAAAGTCTAACCATAGCATTAAACTAGTGGATCCAAATCAGCCCCTCACGAAGCAACGCATAGTCTGGGGTTTAAGCTTCTGTCACTCCAGCAACCCATCATCTACTTACTACTTCCCAATGCCTTCCTCTAGGCCCAAATATGGTGAAGTGTTATGTAGTCGACGTTCACATAACACCAATAGAGGAAAAACAACATAGAGCATATCAAAATACCGAATGAATATCAAATTCACATGACTATTATCAACATGACTTATCCCATGTCCTCAGGAACAAAAGTAACTACTCACAAGACATAATCATAATCATGGCCACAGGTGTAATGAATAGCATCAAGGATCTGAACATAAACTCTTCCACCAAATAATCCAACTAGCATCAACTACAAAGAGTAATCAACACTACTAGCAACCTTACAAGTACCAATCGGAGTTGCGAGACGAAGATTGGTTACAAGAGATGAACTAGGGATTGGAGAGGAGATGGTGCTGATGAACATACTGATGAAGATGCCCCCCCTCCGACGAGAGGAGTGTTGGTGATGACGATGGCGACGATTTCCCCCTTCGGGAGGGAAGTTTCCCCGGCAGGATCGTCCTGCCGGAGCCTTGGATTGGATCTGCTCAAGTTCTGCCTCGTGGCGGCGACGAAACCACGAAAAAGCTCCCTATTGATTTTTTCCAGACCAGGACGCTTCATATAGAAAAAGAGGGGGGCTAGTGGCCCTTCAGGCAGCCCACAAGCCTGCCCTGCGCCACCAGGGGGGTGGTGGCGGTGGGCAAGCTTGTGGGGCCCTGGTGGCCCCCCTCCGGTAGTTCTTTCGCCCAGTATTTTTAATATATTCCAGAAAAAATCCACGTAAATTTTCAGGGCATTTGGAGATGTGTTGAATAGTGGACTATGATTTGCTCCTTTTCCAGTCCAGAATTCCAGCTGCTTGAATTCTCCCTCTTCAAGTAATCCTTGCAAAATAAGAGAGAAAAGGCATAAATATGGTACCACAAGTCATATAACAGCCCAAAAAGCAATAAATATCAACACGAAAGCATGATGCAAAATGGACGTATCAACTCCCCCAAGCTTAGACCTCGCTTGTCCTCAAGCGAAAACCAAGTTCCATAAACATGTCCACATGTTGAGGGACAAAGGTGTCGATAAAACATAATACGGACATGAGGGCATCATGATCACACATAGTACAGCAATATATCATAAAGATTCTTATGGGAAAGTAAAAATTCCTTCACAAAGAAAAGCATGAAGCAAAAACCTTACCGAGAAGTAACCAACAATAATCCATAGTCATTGAAGCAATTGCAATTTATCACAACATAAGAAAGAGTCAAATAAGAGCTTGTAAGGCAAACCCACATACTCAATCATCTCTTTTGTTTTCCACAATTGTTACAACTCACGTGGTACTCATGGTGTCAAAGTTTCAGTTGGACACAGAGGAAGATAGGGGCTTATAGTTTGCCTCCCAACCATTTACCTCGAGGGTAAAGTCAACAACAATAAAGCATAAGTACTCAACTCCAAGTTGATATATGAATATAGATCTTTCCCAAACATGTGACGGTAGCCAAGACAAACGCAAAAAGGGAATTGGTGATGATCACCATGACTCTTACAAGGGTAAAAAGTCAAGGTACAAGATAGGCCCTTCGTAGAGGGAAGCAGAGGTAGTCATGCGCTTTTGAGGTTTGAATGCGTGTCCTCTTAGAGCGGAGGAACGTCACTTTATATTGCCTCCTGTGACAAAGAACTTTATTATGCAGTCTGTCGCTTTTATGTCTTCCTCATCACAGGTTCGTACAAAAATAACAGGTTCGTACTCATACTCACAGTTTTGATTCTGCAGGTCATAGATCTGGCCCTGAAGTTGGTCAACCCTATCGTAGAGCCTGGAGAGGTGTTTCCCAATATCAATGGCATCCATCTTGTGATTGCTAGTGAACTCCGTGATCATCGTGTGGTTGGCGTTGAGTCCACGCTTAACCATCCCTTGGCACTTGAAGACTTGTTGCTCCATTGCTTTGAGCCTCGTCTCCATGCTTCCGGTCTTCTTAGGCCCCTCAACATCACGGATGTGCAACATCCCCTCGCACATCTTCATAGATTGAGGGTGTTTCAGCACTTCCGTGAGGTAGGGATTGATGACCTTCTCGAAGATCTTGTCCTTAGGAGCGTTTGGGGAAGTCATGATGATCTAGATCTGCGGCAGAAACAAGCTCGAAACGAAAACAGAGGAAAACTGCGCGATACGGAGATCAAAACCTTCGGGCAACTATATATTGATTTTTTTTCTGGGCCAGAAGGAGTCCTCTGCAAGAAAACAGAGTCCGGGAGGCACACGAGGTGCCCACAAGCTTTCCCACCGCCACCAGGGGGTGGTGGCGGTGTGGGCCCTTGTGGCTTCCACGTTTGCCCTCCGGACTGCTTTTTTATTTTTCTAATTTTCCAAAAATTCCAAAAATGAGGAAATTTCCTATTGGAAAAGTATCGGAGTCCAATTTCTTGCCGAAACAGATACATCTTCGTATTCAAGGTCTCAAACAGGCTGATAAACATCCCTTATGTATTCCTCTAGAGTTATGACATTGATGATATTGGTCTCAACATTTATGGGAGTACCAGAGATATAATGTTTGATTCTTTGCCCATTTACCACTCGAGGAAAATTTCCTTCTGTGTTATTGATTTTGATGGCACCGGAACAATATACTTCCTCGACAACATAGGGACCTTCCCATTTTGAGAGAAGCTTGCCTGCAAAGAATCTCAAACGAGAATTGTATAGCAAGACATAATCACCTACATTGAACTCTTGTTTCTGTATTCGTTTGTCGTGCCATCTCTTAACCTTTTCCTTGAACAACCTGGCATTCTCATAGGCTTGGGCTCTCCATTCATCTAACGAGCTGATATCAAACAACCGCTTCTCAATGGCAATTTTGAAATCAAAGTTGAGCTCTTTGATTGCCCAATAAGCTTTGTGTTCCAGCTCAAGAGGTAAATGACAGGCCTTACCGTAAACCATTTTATACGGTGACATGCCCATGGGATTCTTATAAGCAGTCCTATAAGCCCATAGTGCATCACCAAGTTTGCTAGACCGGTTCTTTCGAGATCTATTGACGGTCTTTTGTAGGATCAACTTGATCTCCCTATTACTCAACTCCACTTGACCACTAGACTGAGGATGATAAGGAGATGCAACTCTATGGTTTGATATCATACTTAGCTAGCATCTTGCAGAAAACACCATGAACGAAGTGTGAACCGCCATCAGTCATCAAGTATCTAGGGACTCCAAATCTTGGGAATATGACTTCCTTAAGCATCTTAATATAGGTGTGGTGATCAGCATTTTTAGTGGGGATAGCTTCTACCCACTTAGTAACGTAATCCACGGCAACTAAGATGTGAGTGTACCCATTGGAACTCGGGAAGGGTCCCATATAATCAAAGCCCCAGACATCAAATGGTTCAATGACAAGTGAATAGTTCATAGGCATCTCTTGACGCTTATTGATGTTCCCTATTCTTTGGCATTCGTCACAAGACAAGACAAACTTACGAGCATCCTTGAAGAGAGTGGGCCAATAGAAACCTGATTGCAATATCTTATGGGCAGTTTTATCTCCAGCATGGTGTCCTCCGTAAGCTTCGGAATGACACTTCTGCAGGATCTGTCCCTGTTCATGTTCAGGCACACAACGTCTAATAACACCATCTACTCCTTCCTTATAAAGCTGAGGATCGTCCCAAAAGTAGTGTCTCAAATCAAAGAAGAATTTCTTGTTTTGTTGATAGGTGAAACTGGGTGGTATGTATTTGGCTACGATATAGTTTGCATAATCGGCATACCACGGTGCACTAAGTGAAGTGCGGGTGACATTTATTTGCTCATCAGGAAAGCTATCATCAATAGGTAGTGGGTCATCAAGGACATTCTCTAGCCTAGACAAGTTATCTGCTACAGGGTTATCAGCACCCTTTCAGTCAACGACGTGCAAATCAAATTCCTGTAGCAGGAGAACCCATCTGATCAGCCTAGGCTTAGCGTCCTTCTTCTCCATGAGGTAATTAATAGCAGCATGATCAGATTGAATAGTGACTTTGGAGTCAACTATGTAAGATCTGTACTTTTCACATGCAAACATGACTGCTAAAAATTCCTTCTCCGTAGTGGCATAGTTTCTTTGGGCACTGTCTAGAGTTTCACTAGCATAGTGAATGACATTCAACTTCTTGTCAACTCTTTGTCCTAGAACAGCACCAACAGCGTAATCGCTGGTGTCACACATGATTTCAAAGGGCAAGTTCCAGTCAGGTGGTTGAACAATAGGTGCGGTTATCAAAGCCTTCTTAAGTATTTCAAAGGCTTCCTCACAATCCTCATCAAAAACAAAAGGAACATCCTTCTGCAAGAGGTTGTTAAGAGGACTAGAAATCTTAGAGAAGTCTTTAATGAACCTTCTATAGAAACCAGCATGACCTAGGAAACTTCGTGTACCTATGATATCTGTGGGGCAAGCCATTTTCTCAATTGCATCAACCTTAGCCTTATCAACTTCAATGCCTCTTTCAGAGATTTTGTGTCCTAAGACGATACCTTCATTAACCATAAAGTGGCACTTCTCCCAATTCAAGACGAGGTTGGTTTCTTCGCATCTCTGTAAGACTCGATCAAGGTTGCTGAGGCAATCATCAAAGCAAGACCCGTAAACGGAGAAGTCATCCATGAAAACCTCGACAATCTTTTCACAAAAGTCAGAGAATATAGCCATCATACATCTTTGGAAGGTGGCAGGTGCATTACATAAGCCAAAAGGCATACGTCTATAGGCAAAGGTACCGAAAGGGCAGGTGAAAGTGGTTTTCTCTTGATCAGATTGTGCAACGGGTATCTGCGAGAAACCTGAATAACCGTCTAGAAAGCATAAGTGTGTGTGCTTTGATAGCCTTTCTAGCATTTGGTCGATGAAAGGCAAAGGGTAATGATCTTTCCTGGTTGCCTTGTTCAGTTTCCGTAGGTCTATCACCATTCTATAGTCGGTAATAATCCTTTGTGGGATTAGTTCATCCTTATCATTTGGAACGACGGTGATACCTCCCTTCTTAGGTACGCAATGTACTGGACTTACCCAGTCACTATGAGCAACAGGATAAATGATTCCTGCTTCCAGAAGCTTTGATATTTCTTTTCTAACGACCTCTTTCATCTTAGGATTTAATCTCCTTTGATGATCAACAACTGGTTTAAAGTCAGGATCGGTTTTAACCATGTGCTGACATAGAGTAGGACTAATACCCTTAAGATCATCAAGAGTATATCCAATAGCAGCGCGGTGCTTCCTCAGAGTTTTTAGTAACTTCTTCTCTTCGCGCTCTGAGAGGAGAGCACTAATAATGACATGATATATATCCTTCTCATCAAGATAGGCATACTTAAGAGTATCAGGCAACTGTTTAAGCTCGAACACAGGATCACCCATTGGTGGGGAAGGATCCCCAAGCAGTTCAACAGGCAGATTATTCTTGAAAATAGTATGTTGTTCTAAGACAATTCTATCTATCTCATCTCTCTCCTCCATATGCATATCATTTTCATGCTCAAGCAGATATTGCTCTAAAGGATCCGTAGGAGGTACGGAAATAGAGGCAAGAGCAATGATTTCATCTCTACCAGAAGACTATCTTTCATGGGTTTGTCTACCAAACTTGGAGAAGTTAAATCCATGAGACACACCCTCGAAACTTATTGTGACAGTCTGCTCAATGCAATCAATGTGAGCATTGACAGTGTTGAGAAAGGGTCTACCAAATATGATGGGACAAAAGCTATCTTGTGCAGTACCAAGGACGAGAAAATCAGTAGGATACTTCATCTTACCACACAGGACTTCTACGTCTCTCACAATTCCCAGAGGGCAGATAGTGTCTCTATTAGCTAGCGTAATAGTGACATCAATGGGTTCTAACTCAGCAGGTGCAATCTCATCTTTGATTTCATCATATAGAGAACGGGGTATTGCACTAACACTAGCTCCCATATCACATAAACCATGGTAACAGTGATCTCCTATCTTAACAGAAACAACGGGCAGGCCAACTACAGGACCGTGCTTGTCTTTTGCGTGAGGTTTAGCAATTCTAACGGAGTCCTCACAAAATTTGATAACATGCCCATCTATGTCTTCGGCTAAGAGATCTTTGATAATAGCAACACTAGGTTCAACTCTAATCTCTTCAGGGGGTGCAAGTGGTCTAATGTAACCCCTACGTATCACAGTTGGAGCTTTAGAATAATCCTTCATCCTAGCAGGGTATGGTGGTTTCTCAGTGTAAGCACAAGGAACAACGGGATCACTAAAAGCTATGATTTTCTCCTCAACTAAATTGGTTTTGGCTATGTTGCTTTCTACAGGAGGATGATATTTAAACCACTTCTCTTTGGGAAGATCAACATGAGCAGCAAAACATTCACATAGAGAAGCTACTATCTCAGAGTCAAGTCCATACTTAGCGCTAAAATCTCTAGAAGTGTTTGTCTCAACAAAAGATTTAACGCAATCAAACTGGAAATTCATACCTGACTCCTTACCTTCCTCCAGCTCCCAATCTTCAGAGTTGCGCTTGATTCTCTCCAATAAATTCCATTTGTGATCAATATCCTTCTTCATAAAAGAACCAGCACAAGAAGTGTCAAGCATGGTACGATCTTCATGAGAAAGCCGAGCATAAAAGTTTTGAGTGGTGATTTCTCTCGAGAGCTCATGATTGGGGCATGAATATAGCATTGATTTAAGCCTCTCTCAAGCTTGAGATATGCTTTCCCTGTCACGAGGCCAAAAGTTATAAATAAAGTTCCGATCACGATGTACTAAATGCATAGGATAGAACTTTTGATGAAATTCCAATTTCAACCGATTGTAGCCCCATGATCCAGCATCATCACATAGTCTATACCGTGTCAACGCCTTATCCTTCAAAGATAAAGGAAAGACTTTCTTATTTACCTCATCCTCGGGCAAACCTGCAAGCTTAAATAAACCACAGACTTCATCTACATAGATTAGATGAAAGTCTGGATGTGAAGATCCATCTCGTGTAAAAGGATTAGCCAACAGTTTCTCAAGCATACCCAAACGAATTTCATAAAAGATATTTTCAGTAGGTACCTCAGGTTGAGGAGCAACTCCTCGTGATTCCGTTCGTGGTGAAGATACCCCGAACAAACTCCTCAAAGGAAGAGTTTCCATAGTGACAAGTGACAATCAATTTCAGCACAGTATATAAATGTTTCCTTACCAATTTCCACTTACCAAAGGCGCTTCACTCCCCGGCAACGGCGCCAGAAAAGAGTCTTGATGACCCACAAGTATAGGGGATCAACCGTAGTCCTTTATATAAGTAAGAGTGTCGAACCCAACGAGGAGTAGAAGGCTCTGATAAACGGATTTCAGCAAGGTAATAACTGCAAGCACTGAAAGTAGCGGTAACAAGTGATTGTGTAGCGAGGTGAAACGTAGCGAGCAAAAAGTAACAAGTAACAAGTAGTATCAACGGTGCAGAAAGTGGCACAATCCTTTTTGTAGCAAGGGACAAGCCTGAACAAAGTCTTATAGGAGGAAAAACGCTCCCGAGGACACACGGGAATATCTGTCATGCTAGTTTCATCATGTTCATATGATTCGTGTTCGTTACTTTGATAGTTTGATATGTGGGTGGACCGGCGCTTGGGTACTGCCCTTACTTGGACAAGCATCCCACTTATGATTAACCTCTCTCGCAAGCATCCGCAACTACAAAAGAAGAATTAAGACAAAGTCTAACCATAGCATTAAACTAGTGGATCCAAATCAGCCCCTCACGAAGCAACGCATAGACTGGGGTTTAAGCTTCTGTCACTCCAGCAACCCATCATCTACTTACTACTTCCCAATGCCTTCCTCTAGGCCCAAATATGGTGAAGTGTTATGTAGTCGACGTTCACATAACACCACTAGAGGAAAAATAACATACAACATATCAAAATACCGAACGAATATCAAATTCACATGACTATTATCAGCATGACTTATCCCATGTCCTCAGGAACAAAAGTAACTACTGACAAGACATAATCATAATCATGACCAGAGGTGTAATGAATAGCATCAAGGATCTGAACATAAACTCTTCCACCAAATAATCCAACTAGCATCAACTACAAAGAGTAATCAACACTACTAGCAACCTTACAAGTACCAATCGGAGTTGCGAGACGAAGATTGGTTACAAGAGATGAACTAGGGATTGGAGAGGAGATGGTGCTAATGAAGATGTTGATGAAGATGCCTCCCCTTCGACGAGAGGAGTGTTGGTGATGACGATGGCGACGATTTCCCCCTCCGGGAGGGAAGTTTCCCCGGCAGGATCGTCCTGCCGGAGCTCTAGATTCGATCTGCTCAAGTTCCGCCTCGTGGCGGCGGCGAAACCACGAAAAAGCTCCCGATTGAATTTTTTTTCCAGACCAGGATGCTTCATATAGCAAAAGAGGGGGTCTAGTGGGCCTTCAGGCAGCCCACAAGCTTGCCCACCGCCACCAGGGGGATGGTGGCAGAGTGGGGGCATGTGGGGCCCTGGTGGCCCCCCTCTGGTAGTTCTTTCACCCAGTATTTTTAATATATTCCAGAAATAGTCCACGTAAATTGTTAGGGCATTTGGAGGTGTGCAGAACAGTGGACTAGGATTTGCTCCTTTTCTAGTCCAGAATTCCAGCTGCTTGAATTCTCGCTCTTCAAGTAATCCTTGCAAAATAAGAGAGAAAAGGCATAAATATGGTACCACAAGTAATATAACAGCCCAAAAAGCAATAAATATCAACATGAAAGCATGATGCAAAATGGACGTATCAACTCCCCCAAGCTTAGACCTCGCTTGTCCTCAAGCGAAAACCAAGTTCCATAAATATGTCCACATGTTGAGGGACGAAGGTGTCGCTAAAACATAATACGGACATGAGGGCATCATGATCACACATAGGACAGCAATATATCATAAATATTCTTATGGGAAAGTAACAATTCCTTCACAAAGCAAAGCATGAAGCAAAAACCTTACCGAGAAGTAACCAACAATAATCCATAGTCATTGAAACAATTGCAATTTATCACAACATCAGAAAGAGTCAAATAAGAGCTTGTAAGGCAAACCAACATACTGAATCATCTCTTTTGTTTTCCACAATTGTTACAACTCACGTGGTACTCATGGTGTCAAAGTTTCAGCTGGACACAGAGGAAGATAGGGGATTATAGTTTGCCTCCCAACCATTTACCTCAAGGGTAAAGTCAACAACAATAAAGCATAAGTACTCAACTCCAAGATGATATATGAATATAGATCTTTCCCAAACATGTGACGGTAGCCAAGACAAAGGCAAAAAGGGAATTGGTGATGATCACCATGACTCTTACAAGGGTAAAAAGTAAAGGTACAAGATAGGCCCTTCGCAGAGGGAAGCAGAGGTTGTCATGCGCTTTTGAGGTTTGAATGTGTGTCCTCTTAGTGCGGAGGAACGTCACTTTATATTGCCTCCTATGACAAAGAACTTTATTACGCAGTCTGTCACTTTTTTGTCTTCCTCATCACAGGTTCGTACAAAGCTTATTTTCCACACACTAATAGATCATACATATTAGAGAGCAATTTTTATTGCTTGCACCGATGACAACTTACTTGAAGGATCTTATTCAATCCATAGGTAGGTATGGTGGACTCTCATGGCAAAACTGGGTTGGAGGTTTATGGATGCACAATTAGTATCTCTACTTGGTGTGGGAGTTTTGGCTAATATGAGGTGGAAGCAATCGTCACATGCTAAGGGATCTCTAATCATATAACATTTTTTGGAATCAAGCAAACACAATTCATTATGTTGTCTTACTTGTCCAACATCTACTCCTAGGCATGTAATAGTTTGGTGAGTGCTCACAATTGTAAAAAGTGTCTAAGATGATATATTTATATGTGAACCTCTCTGTGACAACCCGAGACCGACGCTCCAGAAGATTCCCCCCTTTATTCTGTTTCCGTCGTGTGGTTATTTTATTTTGTCGGTTGCATCATCATTTAGTTTGCATCGCCGCATCATGCATGGCATCTTGCATCCTCTGTCACATGTGGTGTTTTGAGTGTTGTGCTTCGAGTGATCACCGAGTCGTAGTGCGGTAGGAACTCCCCCTCTCCCCTCTTATTTCGTTTTTGCGGATGCTAAAGTTTCCCGTTTTAAACCCCTATTTAAAAGGGTTCGTCTTCTTCTTTTCAATAAAAGTCATTTTATTAAATGTGGGGGCAACCCTTGGGCTTTCTTTATTTTCTCCTTTTGTTTATTTTAAATCCGTATCATTTTCTTTTTTCTTTTAAAGTGCTTTTATTTTATTCTTTAAATAAAAGAGGTTTATTTTATTCTTCAAAAGATTTTAATTTTAATTCTTCAAAAAAAGGGTTTATATTATTTCTTTTAAAATGCCCAACTATTTCTTATAGTTGGGAATATTTTTTTTCAAAAGGGGTCAAAGGCATTTATTTTATTTTTTGTTAAAAGCCTTTCTTTATTTAAAAAAATTTATGTTTTAAAAGTTAAAGAAAAAAAAAGAAAAAAAAGGGGGAGGACCCAGGCCAAGGCCCAGTCGACCAAGGCCCAGGCCTCCCCTATCCCTAGCGACACGAGAGCTCCGCTCGATCCCATCTGCCGTTGCGCCTCCCTCGTCTCCCTCGCGCCGTCGTCCTCCCCGTGCGTTCCCCTCTGCCCCGCGTGCAAGCCCCTGCCTCGCCAGAGACCTCGCCGGGCCCCCGCCGTGGCTGCCGCCTGCGCCCTCCGGCAGCCCCGCCGGCGCGCTCTCAGCTGCCGCGCGCCGCCCTCGGCCTGGCCGCGCCTCCCGTCGTTGTTGTGCCGTCTCGCCGCGTCGCCTACTCCGCCTCGGCACGCCGTTCCCCGCGTCCGTCGGCCGGCCTCAGCAGCGGCGTGCTCGCCTCCCCGCGCCAGCGCCATCCCCCGCCTCGCCGCCTGCTCCATCCCCTGCTCGCCGCCTCCAGCCGTGCTGTGCTCGTCACGCCGCCTCGCCTCTCCTTGCCGTCCCCACGCACCGCCGCGTGGTCGTCCTCGCCGGCTGCTGGTTCCAGCGCCGCCCAGTGCCGCGCCCCGCCGACCTCGTCCAGTCGCTGCCGAGTTGCTGTTTTGCTGTTGTTGCCGTTTTGCTGTTGCTGCGCGTGTTGCTGTTGCCGCGTCTTGCTGTCGGATGAAGTTGGTTGCTTAGCTGCTAGCTGTTGCATGCTGTTGATGTTAGTGCTAGCTGTAGCTTGCCTAGCTGTGTTGTTGTTGCCTGTGCCGAACATGGTAGTTGTTGATTGCTTTGCTAGCTGCTTGCTGCTAATGCTAGCCGCTGCTAGTTGCTGCTAGTGTTGTTGGTTTGTTGTGCCGTATAGCTGCTTCTCTGGTTGCCTGTAGGTTGTTGTTGCGGGCTGCTGCTTGGAGATGCCCTTGCTGCCCATGCCGTGTTGCCTGCATGCTGCTCTGCTTGCTTGTGTGTCCCGTTGCCGTAGCTGCTGATGCCCTATTGCCTTTGTTGTTTGCTGCCGCTTACCTTGTGTCGTGGCCGTTTGTTGTTGCTTGCCGTGCTTAGTGCGTTGTTGCTTGCTCTTCTTCCTGCTGCCTATAGTCGCTGCTACGTGTGCCGAGCTCGCCTGCCGGCGTTTTGCTGTTGTTTGTACCGATGGTGCTGCTCTGCTGCTGCCTGAGGTGCCTGTTATGCTGCTGCTATAGATGTTGTTGCTTGCCGCTTTGCCTTGTTGTAGGTGTTGTAGTTGTGTTGCCGGTGTCTCTGTTTTCCGTTGCCGCGTACACCATCCCTTCCTTCATGGAACCGAAAAGATCGGTGAGTACCACGACGTCCTCGACGACCCCCGGAACGAGTTCGACTACCGTCGCCGAAGACCATGGACCGACGCCGAAGACCGAGTACCTCGACATCCACAACGAAAACTACTTCCACGACGACCACGACGATCGTTGATCTCCTTCAATGACCCGATCCGCTCCGATATGCACGCGTCGAAGGTATACCGATGGGACATGTCGTGTACCGTGTACTAGTGATGTATGAATGTATGTATGTATGCGGCTATATATGTTTGCCCGTTGCATGTTGTCTGCCTTTTCGTCGTGCCCCCGACACGTGGCAACCCGAGATACGGGATCACCCCATCTTTACTTAACGTTCCCACACACGCTTCCCAGTACGTTGACACGATATCTCGTTGAGTATCGGGATAGGAAAATTGCCGTGGCTTCGTTTCTGTCTTGCCGCCATGGTTCCCTCTCACTCGCCGTGGCGATACTTGTTTCTGTCTCTTCTTGCTGTGGTGTTGATGAACTCTCATGCATGATGCATTCATGGCATATACATCTTGTGTTGCATGTTCTTGTGCCGTAGCTCCGTTCTAAGTCTCGCGTGCTATCGACTAGTATTACGGGTAGAATCATCGCTTCACCCATTGCCATGTTAACAACAACTTAATATGCCGCGTAAATAATCAGGAGTGAATTAAATAATTAAACATGGAGTATCGTCGATATGCAACCCGTTGCATATCGAGCTTCACTTAATGTGTAGAGTTTGCTTGAGGTGAATTGCCATGCCATCCCTTGCATCATTGAACTGATCATGCACTATAGTAAGTAATGCATCATGTTGTGCATCGTGTGGTGAATATCTATGTTGATGTTTGTTTCTGGTTTGCTCCGTCTCGATAGAGTTCCGCAAGCGTGTCGGAATGTGAGGACCCGTTCAACTACGTTGGTTCGCCGACATCTCGGAGATGTTCTTCTTCCAAGAGGAATCTGAGGCAAGATGACCATTTCCCCAGATACCATTACTATCATTGCCATGCTAGGTTATCGCTTCTATCGTTTATGTCTCGTTGCCTACCACTTGTTAAATATCAGCCTCTCAACAATGCCATGAAACCTTCAACCTGTTCGACCTAGCAAACCACTGATTGGCTATGTTACTGCTTGCTTAACCTTGTTGTTAGCGTTGCTAGTGGCAGGTGCAGATGCTTCCATGTGAAAACATGGGTTCCTTGTCATATCACCATATATTAATGCTATTTAATTTAATGGACCTATATACTTGGTAAAAGGTGGAAGGCTCAACCTTTCTAGCCTGGTGTTTTGTTCCACCTTTGCCCCCTTAGTTTTCGGTTACCGGTGTTATGTACCATAAATGAGCGCTCCTAACACGATCGGGGTTGTTATGGGGACCCCCCTTGATAATTGGTTTTTGATTAAAGCTGGTCTGGCAAGGCCCAACTTTGGTACTACATTTGCCTAATAACTAATGAATTGCATAGGGAGTAATTAACCCGAGGATAATTTAATCAACCCCCGGGCCAGTGCTCCTCATGAGTGTTGGTCCACCCACCTAGCAGTCGGCGGTGCCACCACGGGGCAACTCGAGGTTTGGTTCCCGTCCACTTTGCATAGACGGTGTGTCCTGAGAACGAGATACGCGGCTCCTATCGGGTTCGTCGACACACCGGGTGGCCTTGCTTGATTAGTTTTACCTTTGACGAGATATCTTGTGCATCGGGATTCCGGTGATGCTTTGGGTAATCTCAGAGTTGAGGTTTTACACTAGGGAATCCGACGAGATCGCGAGATTCGTGATTGAGGATTTCTATGCGGCTTGTGGTAATTTGTGATGGACTAGTTGGAGCACCCCTGCAGGGTTAAATCTTTTCGGAAAGTCGTGCCCGCGGTTATGTGGCAACGTGGAAACTTTGTTTAACACTGGTTCTAGATAACTTGAAGTTAACTTAATTAAAATATGCCAACTGTGTGCGTAACCGTGACTGTCTCTTTCGTGAGTTCCTTCTCCGATCGAGGACACGGTGGGGTTATGTCTGACGTAGGTAGGTGTTCAGGATCATTCATTTGATCATCTGTAGTTCACGTCCGCTATGCGTAGATCTTCCCCCTTTTATTTCTTGTACTCGTAAGTTAGCCACCAAATATATGCTTAGCCGCTGCTGCAACCTCACCACTTAACCATACCTCACCCATCAAGCTTTGCTAGTCTTGATACCTTTGGAAATGAGATTGCTGAGTCCCCTGTGGCTCACAGATTACTACAACACCAGTTGCAGGTACAGGTAAAGGTTACTTGACGCGAGCGCGTTGATTGTTCATTTGGAGTTGCTTCTTCTTCTTCTTCTTCATCGATCTAGGATGAGTTCCAGGCCGGCAGCCTGGGATAGCAAGGATGGACGTCGTTCTTCTTTCTCGTTTGTTTTCGTCCGTAGTCGGACCCTGCTTTTACTCTTGATGATTATCTAATGTACTGATGTGACTCTGATGTAGCTTGTGGCGAGTGTAAGCCAACTCTTTATATATATCTCTTCTTTTCAGTACATGTACTTGTAACGATATCCATTCTTGCGACACGACGAGATGCGCTTCTATCCCTGACGAGGCCTTCGTGCCAAATTGAGGATAGGGTCGGATCTTGGGCGTGACAAGTTGGTATCAGAACAGTACCGACCTAGGAGCCCCCTTGATTGATCGAACTTGGCCGAGTCGAGTCTAGTGAAAAACTGCTTTGAGTCTAGTTATATATCGGAGAGTAGGATTCGTTTTTTCTTCTCTTCTATGCTCTGGTGAGGATTCTTGACGTAATAATTTAATTCTACTCCTCTTCTCACTCAAAAATTTTTTTAGGATCACAGGGATATTTTTGGAATCTATATGATGCCGATCTTACGGTGTTCTGTCTTGGTGCCACCTATCTGCTTTGAGTTTCAGGGGAGTTGAGCTCCAGGGGATTCTTCAGCACATCGTTATCATTCAGGTTTCTTAGTATCTCAGAACGAAGGATGTTCGTAATTGCTTCAATACTAGTAGTGGCGAGATAACCCCGATGTCCCTAGTACTGGTGCAGATTGTTCGGGAGTACTGTCATACTTTGTATCGTTGTGATCACGAGGGTCTGTAGTAGATGAAGGTCCGAGATTCTGGTCGTGTGTTGACGGATGTGATACAGGTGACGGGTTAGTATAGGAGTTGTGTGATATTACTCCTTGTATCCGTGTACCAGATTGCATGACCAGATATTTCGGGAATTCTTAGGTGGGAATTCAAGTAGTTACTTATAGGACATTCTTCCAACAAATGCATGATGTTAGGTTGGGTTCGACATCTAGTGGATTCGTTTGTTCACGGTCGACTTACAGCGGTACACGTTGTGTCTTAAAGAGTCCTTGTAGCTTGCTACGACTCGGGGACGCTTCGTATGTCGGGTGCACTGCCTTGCACTTAATGGCTACTGTAAAATCGAGCCCGTGCGATCCTGTCCATGAAAATATCGGACGAAATCTTTCTCATGAGTTTGTTCTGGCTTGTTTCATAAGCCTCTCCCTTTGTTTTGTTGATTATGGTAATTCATGTTGCTTCGATGTCAAGTGGTGATTTCAGATCTTTCCTAAGTGGTGCTCTCATATTTTTATGTGGGAATGCAAATTCTTTTGTTCGTTCAAATTGTCATATCAATTCTTGTCTACCGGAGTTGTCATATCAATTCTTTTCCAACCGGTGTGCTTCTCTTCAGTGAATTCAATCCTCTCTAATTTTTGTAGATCATTCTCTCAATCCTTTCCGGAGTTTGTCTCATCTGTTCCGAGTTGTCTTTGTTTTTCCCTGCCCTCACACCCTTTTTCTTGAGTGATTCAATTTTCATCCAAGAGTTTTCTTTTCTTTGTGCTTCTGTTGTCTATTATTTTCTCTTTTAACCGGTGATTCATGGTGAACATTCTCAGGAGCTTCATGTTCATCTTTATTCCTTCTTGTCATCTTTTCCGGTGATTTTAATTCAGTTGTCCGCGATTCATCACATCCTTTTCATCCTTGTAATTCTTTCCTATGTTGGGAATTCTTATGATCCTATCTTGTTATTTATTCCTCTCTTTTCAATCCGGAGCGTTGAAGCTATCCTAGAAGTTTTTGTTTCCAATCTTTTCAATTATTTCGAGGTGCTAACCTCATCTAGTTCTCTTCATACCGGTGCAATATCTCTCTTCTAAGCAATATTTTCTAACGGTGATTTCTTTGAGTGGGCCCATAACCCACAGGTTCTTTCCCAGGATCTTTCCTGGCTCTTTTAATCCTTTCCCGGAGATCATTAATTCTTTTCAACTATGACGTAAGTATGATTTCCATCAGTCATATTCCTTCTTCAAGATCTATTTGAATTAATTCTCATATTTGGCTCAACCTTGCATTCTTCTTTATTCCGGAGTGTCTCAGTTATTCTTGGTGTTGTTTCTCGTTATCATTCTCAGCTTGCAAATTCGAAGGAATGTTTCTCTCAGTCTTGGTCCATTCTCTTGGAGATTCATCATTTCAGCTTTGTGGCATTATCTTTTTTGTTCCAATCATGAGTAATCCATTTTCTTCCTATTCGGTGCATTTCAATGTTGTGTTCATTTCTCGATCCTCCGAAGGCCATCATTTCAGAAGAATCTTCGTTCTCAGCTTTCAGCTTTCATCCTCAATTCTTCTCCATTGTTGTCTCTTCGTTCGTCTCTCGGTTATCCAGTGCCTTGTTCTAGTTTCTCTCGAGTGGTTCATGATCTCTTCATTCTCATGTATCTCCATTAATTCGTGGTGTTCCCATTTAATTGTGAATTCTTACCGGTGCTTCCTTCGTTTATGCTTCAAGTGGTGCTTATCTATCTCTCCTCAATCTTTTCAGAAGAATAAGTTGTATGCTAGATCCGTTGCTTGTCATCAATTTAATTTGATGAAGGACAAGCATAACATAATTCTTATTCTTGTTCATAGTGTTCTGAATTCTTCTTCCGGAGTGGCTCATGATATCAATTCCTTTCTCTCAAGTGTTCTTATCTTTTCTTTTCCGGAGTTCTGAGTTTATCAAGTATCTCTTGGTGAAGCTTCATCTAAATCTTGGCAAGGCCATAATCTTATTATGTTCTACCTTCATGTCTTTGCATCATTCATTTGTATACGGTGGTCCTTATTGGTGGTTCATCAAGGTTTCAATTCATTCTCTAGTGTTCTTCAAGATTCTTATTGGAGAACCTCAAGTTTTCTTCTCTTGCATTTCTTTGTGCAATTGTTCTTCCTTTATCCTTTGAGGTGGTATTATAGGATTCTTGTTAGTGTAGGAGCCTCGAAGTGTTTTCCTTTCAAGAGTGAGATAATTAAACCCACCAATTCTTTGATCATGAGATATTTTCAACCCATGATTTCTACATTGAGCTATTTTGGGCTGGATTTCACCTAAAGCTTTTCCTATGGATTATGCTATCATGGTGCTTGTCATTGATCCAAGTTCTCAAGGTATCCTCTTGGTGTAAGAAATTGTTCATATCTTGTTTCTCCAAATCTATCCTTGTTTCTTTTAGTGGTTGATTGTCACCTCATATATGTTGAGATGATCTTCATAAGCCCACTAATATCTTGTTCTTTTCGTTGTTGGTTTTCCAACCACTACGTCAATTCTCTATCCGAAAGCTCTTCAATTCTATTGTGATGATAGTTGGCATTCTTTCTTCATTCTCTTCTTCCGCTTGAGCTAGTTCCTATTCTATTGTTCTGGAGGCATCTCGTTGTTGCTCTTTTGGGTCTATTATGTTGTTCTATCAAGATCATGGTGTTCCCTTGCTCTACTTAGTTGTTTGTGGTGCATATTGTCTAATTCTCTCTTCTTATCGAATTTTTTGTCCCATTTTCCTATCGAAGTGCTGCCGAAATTTTTCGTGAATTCTTGCTTCTTTCTCATTTCAGTCCTCATCTCTTTGCAACCTTCAAGGATTGTTGGTTTCACTCGTTTGTCAAAGAAGCGACTAAGTTTTATCTCTTGTTCTTTCTCATCCTCCCCCCCCCTTTCATTCTTGGATCTCGGGGCGAGATCCTCTTGTAGTGTAGGAGAGTTGTGACAGCCCGAGACTGACGCTCCAGAAGATTCCCCCCTTTATTCCGTTTCCGTCGTGTGGTTATTTCATTTTGTTGGTTGCATCATCATTTAGTTTGCATCGCCGCTTCATGCATGGCATCTTGCATCCTCTGTCACGTGTGGTGTTTTGAGTGTTGTGCTTCGAGTGATCACCGAGTCATAGTGCGGTAGAAACTCCCCCTCTCCCCTCTTATTTCGTTTTTGCGGATGCTAAAGTTTCCCGTCTTAAACCCCTATTTAAAAGGGTTCGTCTTCTTCTTTTCAATAAAAGTCATTTTATTAAATGTGGGGGCAACCCTTGGGCTTTCTTTATTTTCTCCTTTTGTTTATTTTAAATCCGTATCATTTTCTTTTTTCTTTTAAAGTGCTTTTATTTTATTCTTTAAATAAAAGAGGTTTATTTTATTCTTCAAAAGATTTTAATTTTCATTCTTCAAAAAAGGGTTTATATTATTTCTTTCAAAATGCCCAACTATTTCTTATAGTTGGGAATATATTTTTTTTCAGAAGGGGTCAAAGGCATTTATTTTATTTTTTGTTAAAAGCCTTTCTTTATTTAAAAAAAATCTGTTTTAAAAGTTAAAGAAAAAAACAAAAAAACCAAAGGGGGAAGACCCAGGGCAAGGCCCAGCCGGCCAAGGCCTAGGCCTCCCCTATCCCTAGCGGCAGGAGAGCTCCGCTCGATCCCATCTGCCGATGCGCCTCTCCCTCGTCTCCCTCGCACCGTCGTCCTCCCCGTGCGTTCCCCTCTGCCCCGCGTGCAAGCCCGTGCCTCGCCAGAGACCTCCCCGGGCCCCCGCCGTGGCCGCCGCCTGCGCCCTCCGGCAGCCCCGCCGCCGCGCTCTCAGCCGCCGCGCGCCGCCCTCGGCCCGGCCGCGCCTCCCGTCGTCGTTGTGCCGTCTCGCCGCGTTGCCTGCTCCACCTTGGCACGCCGTTCCCCGCGTCCGTCGGCCGGCCTCAGCAGCGGTGTGCTCGCCTCCCCGTGCATGCGCCATCCCTCGCCGCACCGCCTGCTCCATCCCCTGCTCGCCGCCTCCAGTCGTGATGTGCTCGTCGCGCCGCCTCGCCTCTCCTCGCCGTCCCCATGCGCCGCCGCTTGGTCGTCCTCGCCGGCTGCTGGTTCCAGCGCCGCCCAGTGTCGCGCCCGCCGACCTCGTCCAGTCGCTGTCGAGTTGTCGTTTTGTTGTTGTTGCCGTTTTGCTGTTGCTGCGCGTGTTGTTGTTGCCGCGTCTTGCTGCCGGATGAAGTTGGTTGCTTAGCTGCTAGTTGTTGCATGTTGTTGATGTTAGTGCTAGCTGTAGCTTGCCTAGTTGTGTTGCTGTTGCATGTGCCGAACGTGGTAGCTGTTGATTGCTTTGCTAGTTGCTTGCTGCTAATGCTAGCCGCCGCTAGTTGCTGCTAGTGTTGTTGGTTTGCTGTGCCGTATAGCTGCTGCTCTGGTTGCGTGTAGGTTGCTGTTGCAGGCTGCTGCTTGGAGATGCCCTTGCTGCCCAAGCCGTGTTGCCTGCATGCTGCTCTGCTTGCCTGTGAATCCCGTTGCCGTAGCTGCTGATGCCCTATTGCCTTTGTTGTTTGCTGCATCTTACCTTGTGCCGTGGCCGTTTGCTGTTGCTTTTCGTGCTTAGTGCGTTGCTGCTTGCTCTTGTTCCTGCTGCCTGTAGTCGCCGCTGCGTGTGCCGAGCTCGCCTGCCGGCATTTTGCTGTTTTTTGTACCGATGGTGCTGCTCTGCTGCTGCCTGAGGTGCCTGTTATGCTGCTGCTATAGATGTTGTTGCTTGCCGCTTTGCCTTGTTGTAGGTGTTGTAGTTGTGTTGCCGGTGTCTCTGTTTTCCGTTGCCGCGTACACCATCCCTTCCTTCATGGAACCGAAAAGATCGGTGAGTACCACGACGTCCTCGACGACCCCCGGAACGAGTTCGACTATCGTCGCCGAAGACCATGGACCGACGCCGAAGACCGAGTACCTCGACATCCACAATGAAAACTACTTCCACGACGACCACGACGATCGTTGATCTCCTTCAACGACCACGACGATCGTTGATCTCCTTCAACGACCCGATCCGCTCTGATATGCACGCATCGAAGGTATACCGATGGGACATGTCGTGTACCGTGTACTAGTGATGTATGAATGTATGTATGTATGCGGCTATATGTGTTTGCCCGTTGCATGTTGTCTCCCTTTTCGTCGTGCCCCCGACATGTGGGAACCCGAGATACGGGATCACCCCATCTTTACTTAACTTTCCCACACACGCTTCCCAGTACGTTCGCACGATATCTCGTTGAGTATCGGGATAGGAACATTGCTGTGGCTTCGTTTCTGTCTTGCCGCCATGGTTCCCTCTCACTCGCCGTGGCGATACTTGTTTCTGTCTCTTCTTGTTGTGGTGTTGATGAACTCTCATGCATGACGCATTCATGGCATATACATCTTGTGTTGCATGTTCTTGTGCCGTAGCTCCGTTCTAAGTCTCGCGTGCTATCGACTAGTATTACGGGTAGAATCATCGCTTCACCCCTTGCCATGTTAACAACAACTTAATATGTCGCGTAAATAATCGGGAGTGAATTAAATAATTAAACGTGGAGTATCGTCGATATGCAACCCGTTGCATATCGAGCTTCACTTAATGTGTAGAGTTTGCTTGAGGTGAATTGACATGCCATCCCTTGCATCATTGAATTGATCATGCATCATAGTAAGTAATGCATCATGTTGTGCATCGTGTGGTGAATATCTGTGTTGATGTTTGTTTCCGGTTTGCTCCATCTCGATAGAGTTCCGCAAGCGTGTCGGAATGTGAGGACCCGTTCGACTACGTTGGTTCGCCGACATCTCGGAGATGTTCTTCTTCCAAGCGGAATCTCAGGCAAGATGACCATTTCCCCAGATACCATTACTCTCATTGCCATGCTAGTTTATCGCTTCTATCGTTTATGTCTCGTTGCCTACCACTTGTTAAATATCAGCCTCTCAACAATGCCATGAAACCTTCAACCTGATCGACCTAGCAAACCACTGACTGGCTATGTTACTGCTTGCTTAACCTTGTTGTTAGCGTTGCTAGTTGCAGGTGCAAATGCTTCCATGTGAAAACATGGGTTCCTTGTCATATCACCATATATTAATGCTATTTAATTTAATGGACCTATATACTTGGTAAAAGGTGGAAGGCTCGGCCTTTCTAGCCTGGTGTTTTGTTCCACCTTTGCCCCCTTAGTTTTCGGTTACCTGTGTTATGTACCATAAATGAGCGCTCCTAACACGATTGGGGTTTTTATGGGGACCCCCTTGATAATTCGTTTTAGATTAAAGCTGGTCTGGCAAGGCCCAACTTTGGTACTACATTTGCCTAATAACTAATGAATTGCATAGGGAGTAATTAACCCGAGGATAATTTAATCAACCCCCGGGCCAGTGCTCCTCATGAGTGTTGGTCCACCCACCTAGCAGTCGGCGGTGCCACCACGGGGCAACTCGAGGTTTGGTTCCCGTCCACTTTGCATAGACGGTGTGTCCTGAGAACGAGATACGCGGCTCCTATCGGGTTCGTCGACACACTGGGTGGCCTTGCTGGATTAATTTTACCTTTGACGAGATATCTTGTGCATCGGGATTCCGGTGATGCTTTGGGTAATCTCAGAGTTGAGGTTTTACACTAGGGAATCCGACGAGATCGCGAGATTCGTGATTGAGGATTTCTATGCGGCTTGTGGTAATTTGTGATGGACTAGTTGGAGCACCCCTGCAGGTAGCTTGCCTAGCTGTGTTGTTGTTGCCTGTGCCGAACATGGTAGTTGTTGATTGCTTTGCTAGCTGCTTGCTGCTAATGCTAGCCGCTGCTAGTTGCTGCTAGTGTTGTTGGTTTGTTGTGCCGTATAGCTGCTTCTCTGGTTGCCTGTAGGTTGTTGTTGCGGGTTGCTGCTTGGAGATGCCCTTGCTGCCCATGCCGTGTTGCCTGCATGCTGCTCTGCTTGCTTGTGTGTCCCGTTGCCGTAGCTGCTGATGCCCTATTGCCTTTGTTGTTTGCTGCCGCTTACCTTGTGTCGTGGCCGTTTGTTGTTGCTTGCCGTGCTTAGTGCGTTGCTGCTTGCTCTTCTTCCTGCTGCCTATAGTCGCTGCTACGTGTGCCGAGCTCGCCTGCCGGCGTTTTGCTGTTGTTTGTACCGATGGTGCTGCTCTGCTGCTGCCTGAGGTGCCTGTTATGCTGCTGCTATAGATGTTGTTGCATGCCGCTTTGCCTTGTTGTAGGTGTTGTAGTTGTGTTGCCGGTGTCTCTGTTTTCCGTTGCCGCGTACACCATCCCTTCCTTCATGGAACCGAAAAGATCGGTGAGTACCACGACGTCCTCGACGACCCCCGGAACGAGTTCGACTACCGTCGCCGAAGACCGAGTACCTCGACATCCACAACGAAAACTACTTCCACGACGACCACGACGATCGTTGATCTCCTTCAATGACCCGATCCGCTCCGATATGCACGCGTCGAAGGTATACCGATGGGACATGTCGTGTACCGTGTACTAGTGATGTATGAATGTATGTATGTATGCGGCTATATATGTTTGCCCGTTGCATGTTGTCTGCCTTTTCGTCGTGCCCCCGACACGTGGGAACCCGAGATACGGGATCACCCCATCTTTACTTAACGTTCCCACACACGCTTCCCAGTACGTTGACACGATATCTCGTTGAGTATCGGGATAGGAAAATTGCCGTGGCTTCGTTTCTGTCTTGCCGCCATGGTTCCCTCTCACTCGCCGTGGCGATACTTGTTTCTGTCTCTTCTTGCTGTGGTGTTGATGAACTCTCATGCATGATGCATTCATGGCATATACATCTTGTGTTGCATGTTCTTGTGCCGTAGCTCCGTTCTAAGTCTCGCGTGCTATCGACTAGTATTACGGGTAGAATCATCGCTTCACCCATTGCCATGTTAACAACAACTTAATATGCCGCGTAAATAATCAGGAGTGAATTAAATAATTAAACATGGAGTATCGTCGATATGCAACCCGTTGCATATCGAGCTTCACTTAATGTGTAGAGTTTGCTTGAGGTGAATTGCCATGCCATCCCTTGCATCATTGAACTGATCATGCACTATAGTAAGTAATGCATCATGTTGTGCATCGTGTGGTGAATATCTATGTTGATGTTTGTTTCTGGTTTGCTCCGTCTCGATAGAGTTCCGCAAGCGTGTCGGAATGTGAGGACCCGTTCAACTACGTTGGTTCGCCGACATCTCGGAGATGTTCTTCTTCCAAGAGGAATCTGAGGCAAGATGACCATTTCCCCAGATACCATTACTATCATTGCCATGCTAGGTTATCGCTTCTATCGTTTATGTCTCGTTGCCTACCACTTGTTAAATATCAGCCTCTCAACAATGCCATGAAACCTTCAACCTGTTCGACCTAGCAAACCACTGATTGGCTATGTTACTGCTTGCTTAACCTTGTTGTTAGCGTTGCTAGTGGCAGGTGCAGATGCTTCCATGTGAAAACATGGGTTCCTTGTCATATCACCATATATTAATGCTATTTAATTTAATGGACCTATATACTTGGTAAAAGGTGGAAGGCTCAACCTTTCTAGCCTGGTGTTTTGTTCCACCTTTGCCCCCTTAGTTTTCGGTTACCGGTGTTATGTACCATAAATGAGCGCTCCTAACACGATCGGGGTTGTTATGGGGACCCCCCTTGATAATTGGTTTTTGATTAAAGCTGGTCTGGCAAGGCCCAACTTTGGTACTACATTTGCCTAATAACTAATGAATTGCATAGGGAGTAATTAACCCGAGGATAATTTAATCAACCCCCGGGCCAGTGCTCCTCATGAGTGTTGGTCCACCCACCTAGCAGTCGGCGGTGCCACCACGGGGCAACTCGAGGTTTGGTTCCCGTCCACTTTGCATAGACGGTGTGTCCTGAGAACGAGATACGCGGCTCCTATCGGGTTCGTCGACACACCGGGTGGCCTTGCTTGATTAGTTTTACCTTTGACGAGATATCTTGTGCATCGGGATTCCGGTGATGCTTTGGGTAATCTCAGAGTTGAGGTTTTACACTAGGGAATCCGACGAGATCGCGAGATTCGTGATTGAGGATTTCTATGCGGCTTGTGGTAATTTGTGATGGACTAGTTGGAGCACCCCTGCAGGGTTAAATCTTTTCGGAAAGTCGTGCCCGCGGTTATGTGGCAACGTGGAAACTTTGTTTAACACTGGTTCTAGATAACTTGAAGTTAACTTAATTAAAATATGCCAACTGTGTGCGTAACCGTGACTGTCTCTTTCGTGAGTTCCTTCTCCGATCGAGGACACGGTGGGGTTATGTCTGACGTAGGTAGGTGTTCAGGATCATTCATTTGATCATCTGTAGTTCACGTCCGCTATGCGTAGATCTTCCCCCTTTTATTTCTTGTACTCGTAAGTTAGCCACCAAATATATGCTTAGCCGCTGCTGCAACCTCACCACTTAACCATACCTCACCCATCAAGCTTTGCTAGTCTTGGTACCTTTGGAAATGAGATTGCTGCGTCCCCTGTGGCTCACAGATTACTACAACACCAGTTGCAGGTACAGGTAAAGGTTACTTGACGCGAGCGCGTTGATTGTTCATTTGGAGTTGCTTCTTCTTCTTCTTCTTCATCGATCTAGGATGAGTTCCAGGCCGGCAGCCTGGGATAGCAAGGATGGACGTCGTTCTTCTTTCTCGTTTGTTTTCGTCCGTAGTCGGACCCTGCTTTTACTCTTGATGATTATCTAATGTACTGATGTGACTCTGATGTAGCTTGTGGCGAGTGTAAGCCAACTCTTTATATATATCTCTTCTTTTCAGTACATGTACTTGTAACGATATCCATTCTTGCGACACGACGAGATGCGCTTCTATCCCTGACGAGGCCTTCGTGCCAAATTGAGGATAAGGTCGCATCTTGGGCATGACACTCTCTTTCCTTATTACTTCTTATTAATTGCAACAATGACTGAGGTCTCTGTTGATTTATTCTCAACAAGTTTCAATCATCATACTTGTCCTAAGTGAAGTTATCACTTTCCATAAGATCGTCTCAGGATCTTTCATGCTATCGTTCTTTTCATACTTTTGATCATGGCACAAAGCAAAGCCCTTGACTAAGACACTCTTTATTATATAGCTCGTAAGCTCGAATACATCGGTGGAGAGACAAAAGCAAAAGACTCAAACTAAAAACTAAAGACTTATTCCTCTAAGAGAAGAAATAAAAATTGAAAAGGAAAGAACTAAAACAAAGGTAAAAGAAAAAGATATAAAGGTGATACGATACCAGGGCAACTCCCCCAAGCTTGGCAAAAGCCAAGGGGATTGCCCATACCAATGCTTAGTTGTCTTCCTTTGGTGGTGATGGTGGTGTTGTTGGAGTAGTCTGATCCTCCGTCTTCCAAGGCATAGGTGCTCCATCATGGCAGGATGAACGAGTCGCCGGAATCCTCAAATCTGCAGCCAACCTTATTGATTTAAATTTGTACTCATACTCACAGTTTTGATTCTGCAGGTCATAGATCTGGCCCTGAAGTTGGTCAACCCTATCGTAGAGCCTGGAGAGGTGTTTCCCAATATCAATGGCATCCATCTTGTGATTGCTAGTGAACTCCGTGATCATCGTGTGGTTGGCGTTTAGTCCACGCTCAACCATCCCTTGGCACTTGAAGACTTGCTGCTCCATTGCTTCGAGCCTCGTCTCAACGCGTCCGGTCTTCTTAGGCCCCTCAACATCACGGATGTGCAACATCCCCTCGCTCATCTTGATAGATTGAGGGTGTTTCAGCACTTCCGTGAGGTACGGATTGATGACCTTCTCGAAGATCTTGTCCTTAGGAGCGTTTGGGGAAGTCATGATGATCTAGATCTGCGGCAGAAACAAGCTCGAAACGAAAATAGAGGAAAACGGCGCGATACGGAGATCAAAACCTTTGGGCAACTATATATTGATTTTTTTTGGGGCCGGAAGGAGTCCTCCGCAAGAAAACGGAGTCCGGGAGGCACACAAGGTGCCCACAAGCTTGCCCACCGCCACCAGGGGGGTGGTGGCAGTGTGGGCCCTTGTGGCTTCCTCGTTTGCTCTCCGGACTGCTTTTTATTTTTCTAATTTTCCAAAAATTCCAAAACTAAGGAAATTTCCTATTGGAAAAGTATCGGAGTCTAATTTCTTGCCGAAACAGATACATCTTCGTTTTCAAGGTCTGAAACAGGCTGATAAACATCCCTTATGTACTCCTCTGGAGTTATGACATTGATGATATTGGTCTCAACATTTATGAGAGTACCAGAGATGTAATGCTTGATTCTTTGCCCATTTACCACTCTAGGAAAATTTCCTTTCGTGTTATTGATTTTGATGCCGAAATGATATACTTCCTCGACAACATAGGGACCTTCCCATTTAGAGAGAAGCTTGCCTGCAAAGAATCTCAAACAATAATTGTATAGCAAGACATAATCACCTACATTGAACTCTCGTTTCTGTATTCGTTTGTCGTGCCATCTCTTAACCTTTTCCTCGAACAACCTGGCATTCTCATAGGCCTGGGCTCTCCATTCATCTAACGAGTTGATATCAAACAACCGCTTCTCACCGGCAAGTTTGAAATCAAAGTTGAGCTCTTTGATTGCCCAATAAGCTTTGTGTTCCAGCTCAAGAGGTAAATGACAGGCCTTACCGTAAACCATTTTATACGGTGACATGCCCATGGGATTCTCATAACCAGTCCTATAAGCCAATAGTGCATCGTCAAGTTTGCTAGACCAGTTCTTTCGAGATCTATTGACGGTCTTTTGTAGGATCAACTTGATCTCCCTATTACTCAACTCCACTTGACAACTAGACTGAGGATGATAAGGAGATGCAACTCTATGGTTGACATCATACTTAGCTAGCATCTTGCGGAAAACACCATGAATGAAGTGTGAACCGCCATCAGTCATCAAGTATCTAGGGACTCCAAATCTTGGGAATATGACTTTAAGCATCTTAATAGAGGTGTGGTGATCAGCATTTTTAGTGGGGATAGCTTCTACCCACTTAGTAACGTAATCCATGGCAACTAAGATGTGAGTGTACCCATTGGAACTCGGGAGGGCTCCCATATAATCAAAGCCCCAGACGTCAAATGGTTCAATGAAAAGTGAATAGTTCATAGGCATCTCTTGACGCTTACTAATGTTCCCTACTTTTGGCATTCGTCACAAGACAAGACAAACTTACGAGCATCCTTGAAGAGAATGGGCCAATAGAAACCTGATTGCAATACCTTATGGGCAGTTCTATCTCCAGCATGGTGTCCTCCGTAGGCTTCGGAATGACACTTCTGCGGGATCTGTCCCTGTTCATGTTCAGGCACACAACATCTAATAACACCATCTACTCCTTCCTTATAAAGGTGAGGATCGTCCCAAAAGTAGTGTCTCAAATCAAAGAAGAATTTCTTCTTTTGTTGATAGGTGAAACTGGGTGGTATGTATTTGGCTACGATATAGTTTGCATAATCGGCATACCACGGTGCACTAAGTGAAGTGCGGATGACATTTAATTGCTCATAACGAAAGATCAATAGGTAGTGGGTCATCAAGGACATTCTCTAGCCTAGACAAGTTATCTTCTATAGGGTTATCAGCACCCTTTCGGTCAACGACGTGCAAATCAAATTCCTGTAGCACGAGAACCCATCTGATCAGCCTAGGCTTAGCGTCCTTCTTCTCCATGAGGTACTTAATAGCAGCATGATCAGAGTGATTAGTGACTTTGGAGTCAACTATGTAAGATCTGAACTTTTCACATGCAAACATGACTGCTAAAAATTCCTTCTCCGTAGTGGCATAGTTTGTTTGGGCATTGTCTAGAGTTTTACTAGCATAGTGAATGACATTCAAATTCTTGTCAACTCTTTGTCCTAGAACAGCACCAACAGCGTAATCACTGGCGTCACACATGATTTCAAAGGGCAAGTTCCAGTCAGGTGGTTGAACAATAGGTGCGGTTATCAAAGCCTTCTTAAGTATTTCAAAGGCTTCCTCACAATCCTCACCAAAAACAAAAGGAACATCCTTCTGCAAGAGGTTGGTAAGAGGCCTAGAAATCTTAGAGAAGTCTTTAATGAACCTTCTATAGAAACCAGCATGACCTAGGAAACTTCATATACCTCTGATATCTGTGGGGCAAGGCATTTTCTCAATTGCATCAACATTAGCCTTATCAACTTCAATGCCTCTTTCAGAGATTTCGTGTCCTAAGATGATACCTTCATTAACCATAAAGTGGCACTTCTCCCAATTCAAGACGAGGTTGGTTTCTTCGCATCTCTGTAAGACTCGATCAAGGTTGCTGAGGCAATCATCAAAGGAAGACCCGTAAACGGAGAAGTCATCCATGAAAACCTCGACAATCTTTTCACAAAAGTCAGAGAATATAGCCATCATACATCTTTGGAAGGTGGCAGGTGCATTACATAAGCCAAAAGGCATACACCTATAGGCAAAGGTACCGAAAGAGCAGGTGAAAGTGGTTTTCTCTTGATCAGATTGTGCAACAGGTATGTGCAAGAAACCTGAATAACCGTATAGAAAGCATAAGTGTGTGTGCTTTGATAGCCTTTCTAGCATTTGGTCAATGAAAGGCAAAGGATAATGATCTTTCCTAGTTGCCTTGTTCAGTTTCCGGAAGTCTATCACCATTCTATAGCCGGTAATAATCCTTTGTGGGATCAGTTCATCATTATCATTAGGAACGACGGTGATACCTCCCTTCTTAGGTACGCAATGTAC
Organism: Hordeum vulgare subsp. vulgare; assembly: GCF_904849725.1. Taxonomy (NCBI): domain Eukaryota; kingdom Viridiplantae; phylum Streptophyta; class Magnoliopsida; order Poales; family Poaceae; genus Hordeum; species Hordeum vulgare. Next base: position 359,924,264 of record NC_058522.1, read on the forward strand.
TGGACTTACCCAATCACTATGAGCAAGAGGATAAATGATTCCTGCTTCTAGAAGCTTTAATATTTCTTTTCTAACGACCTCTTTCATCTTAGGATTTAATCTCCTTTGATGATCAGCAACTGGTTTAAAGTTAGGATCGGTTTTAATCTTGTGCTGACATAGAGTAGGACTAATACCCTTAAGATCATCAAGAGTATATCCCATAGCAGCGCGGTGCTTCCTCAGAGTTTTTAGTAACTTCTTCTCTTCGCACTCTGAGAGGAGAGCACTAATAATGACAGGATATATCTCCTTCTCATCAAGATAGCATACTTAAGAGTGTCAGGCAACTGTTTAAGCTCGAACACAAGATCACCCTTTGGTGGGGGAGGATCCCCAAGCAGTTCAACACGCAGATTATTCTTGAGAATGGGATGTTGTTCTAAGACAATTCTATCTATCTCATCTCTCTCCTCCATATGCATGTCATTTTCATGCTCAAGCAGATATTGCTATAAAGGATCCGTATGAGGTACGGCAATAGAGGCAAGAGCAATGATTTCATCTCTACCAGAAGACTCTCTTTCATGGGTTTGTCTACCAAACTTGGAGAAGTTAAATTCATGAGACACACCCTCGAAACTTACTGTGACAGTCTACTTAATGCAATCAATGTGAGCATTGACAGTGTTGAGAAAGGGTCTACCGAATAAGATGGGACAAAATCTATCTTGTGCAGTACCAAGGACGAGGAAATCAATAGGATACTTCATCTTACCACACAGGACTTCTACGTCTCTCACAATTCCCAGAGGGCAGATAGTGTCTCTATTAGCTAGCGTAATAGTGACATCAATGGGTTCTAACTCAGCAGGTGCAATCTCATCTTTGATTTCATCATAGAGAGAACGGGGTATTGCACTAACACTAGCTCCCATATCACATAAACCATGGTAACAGTGATCTCCTATCTTAACAGAAACAACGGGCAGGCCAACTACAGGACCGTGCTTGTCTTTCGTGTGAGGTTTAGCAATTCTAGCGGAGTCCTCACAAAATTTGATAACATGCCCATCTATGTCTTCGGCTAAGATATCTTTGATAATAGCAACACTAGGTTCAACTCTAATCTCTTCATGGGGTGCAAGTGGTCTAATGTAACCCCTACGTATCACAGTTGGAGCTTTAGAATAATCCTTCATCCTAGCAGGGTATGGTGGTTTCTCAGTGTAAGCACAAGGAACAACAGGATCACTAAAAGCTATGATTTTCTCCTCAACTAGATTGGTTTTGGCTATGTTGCTTTCTACAGGAGGATGATATTTAAACCACTTCTCTTTGGGAAGATCAACATGAGCAGCAAAAGATTCACATAGAGAAGCTACTATCTCAGAGTCAAGTCCATACTTAGCGCTAAAATCTCTAGAAGTGTTTGTCTCAACAAAAGATTTAACGCAACCAAACTGGAAATTCATACCTGACTCCTTACCTTCCTCCAGCTCCCAATGTTCAGAGTTGTGTTTGATTCTCTCCAATAAATTCCACTTATGATCAATATCCTTCATAAAAGAACCGACACAAGAAGTGTCAAGCATGGTACGATCTTCATGAGAAAACCGAGCACAAAAGTTTTGAGTGATGATTTCTCTCGAGAGCTCATGATTGGGGCATGAATATAGCATTGATTTAAGCCTCCCCCAAGCTTGATCTATGCTTTCCCGATTGTAGCCCCATGATCCAGCATCATCACATAGCCTATACCATGTCAACGCCTTATCCTTCAAAGATAAAGGAAAGACTTTCTTCTTTACCTCATCCTCGGGCAAACCTGCAAGCTTAAATAAACCACAAACTTCATCTACATAGATTAGATGAAAGTCTGGATGTGAAGATCCATCTCGTGTAAAAGGATTAGCCAACAGTTTCTCAAGCATACCAAAGGAATTTCATAAAAGATATTTTCAGTAGGTACCTCAGGTTGAGGAGCAACTCCTCGTGCTTCCGTTCGTGGTGAAGATACCCCGAACAAACTCCTCAAAGGAAGAGTTTCCATAGTGACAAGTGACAATAAATTTCAGCACAGTATATAAATGTTTCCTTATGAATTTCCACTTACCAAAGGCGCTTCACTCCCCGGCAACGGCGCCAGAAAAGAGTCTTGATGACCCACAAGTATAGGGGATCAATCGTAGTCCTTTCGGTAAGTAAGAGTGTCGAACCCAACGAGGAGCAGAAGGCTCTGATAAACGGATTTCAGCAAGGTAATAACTGCAAGCACTGAAAGTAGCGGTAACAAGTGATTGTGTAGCGAGGTGAAACGTAGCAAGCAAAGAGTAACAAGTAACAAGTAGTAGCAACGGTGCAGCAAGTGGCCCAATCCCTTTTGTAGCAAGGGACAAGCCTGAACAAAGTCTTATAGGAGGAAAAACGCTCCCGAGGACACACGGGAATTTCTGTCATGCTAGTTTCATCATGTTCATATGATTCGCGTTCGTTACTTTGATAGTTTGATATGTAGGTGGACCGGCGCTTGGGTACTGCCCTTACTTGGACAAGCATCCCACTTATGATTAACCTCTCTCTCAAGCATCAGCAACTACAAAAGAAGAATTAAGACAAAGTCTAACCAAAGCATTAAACTAGTGGATCCAAATCAGCCCCTCACGAAGCAACGCATAGACTGGGGTTTAAGCTTCTATCACTCCAGCAACCCATCATCTACTTACTACTTCGCAATGCCTTCCTCTAGGCCCAAATATGGTGAAGTGTTATGTAGTCGACGTTTACATAACACCACTAGAGGAAAAACAACATACAGCGTATCAAAATACCGAACGAATATCAAGTTCACATGACTATTATAATAATGACTTATCCCATGTCCTCAGGAACAAAAGTAACTACTCACAAGACATAATCATAATCATGACCAGAGGTGTAATGAATAGCATCAAGGAACTTAACATAAACTCTTCCACCAAGTAATCCAACTAGCATCAACTAAAAGAGTAATCAACACTACTATCAACCTTACAAGTACCAATCTGAGTCGCGAGACGAAGATTGATTACAAGAGATGAACTAGGGATTGGAGAGGAGATGGTGCTGATGAAAATGTTGATGAAGATGCCTCCCCTCCGACGAGAGGAGTGTTGGTGATGACGATGGCGACGATTTCCCCCTCCGGGAGGGATGTTTCCCTGGCAGGATCGTCCTGCCGAAGCTCTAGATTGGATCTGCTCAAGTTCCGCCTCGTGGCGGCGGAGAAACCACGAAAAAGCTCCCGACTGATTTTTTCCAGACCAAGACGCTTTATATAGCAAAAGAGGGGGGCTAGTGGGCCTTCAGGCAGCCCACAAGCTTGCCCACTGCCACCAAGGGGGTGGTGGCGGAGTGGGGGCTTTTGGGGCCCTGGTGGCCCCCCTCCGGTAGTTCTTTCGCCCAGTATTTTTTAATATATTCCAGAAAAAATCCACGTAAATTTTCAGGGCATTTGGAGATGTGCAGAATAGTGGACTAGGGTTTGCTCCTTTTCTAGTCCAGAATTCCAGCTGCTTGAATTCTCCCTCTTCAAGTAATCCTTGCAAAATAAGAGAGAAAAGGCATAAATATGGTACCACAAGTAATATAACAGCCCAAAATGCAATAAATATCAACATGAAAGCATGATGCAAAATGGACGTATCACGTACCCCTTTTCCAGGATGCGGGAGATGGCGTTGATCACCGTGATCGGCCAGAACTGACTGACCTCAGCTGCACCTGGAACTTTGGGAATGAGCGTGATAATCCCAAAGTTGAGGCGAGCGAGGTCAATAGAGCCAACAAAGAAATCGTCAAATATGGCCATGATCTCCGGTTTAATGGTGTTCTAGAAAGACTAGAATAACTTCACCGACAGGCCATCAGGGCCTGGTGCGGAGGTCGGGTTCATGCTCTTGATGGCTAACCAAACCTCCTGTGAGAACGGGGCTGTTAGGGTCATGTTCTCATCCGCAGTTATGCACCGATCGACCGGCTAGATGCCGAGGGCTAGGGACACCCTCCCAGAGGGGAGGGGAAAACAAGGCTATATAAAAGCCATCTACGTGAGCGCGGACATCCGCGGGTCGCTGCAGCAGGGTATCCCCATCCCAGAGCCAAGGAATGGAATTCCGGGTCGGCGATCATTAGTGATGGTGTGGAAGTAGGCCGTATTGGCGTCGCCCTTGAGGACCCACTTTAGGGTGCCTCACATCCGCCAATACGCCTCCTCGTCTGAGTATATGATGGATAGCTGGTCTTCAAGATCGTAGCGCAAGAACCATTTGTCGGCAGACAGACCTAAGGCATCGACCCATAAGTCAAGAAGGTGGATGGAGGAAAGGGGAGTCTGCTTCCACATGCGAAGATCCCGCCCGAGATTTGCGCCCCATCCCTTCATGAATTGGCGCGAGCGCTTGGTTCAAAGCTGCCAGACATCTACGATGAAGGGAGCGTGAAGGGGGGCTAGAAGTGCCTCCCTCCATTTATTGCCCACCGCCTCAACAAACCCATTATGGTTGAGCCAGAATACCTCGAACCAGAACCGGGGTGTCTGCGGCGGACGATCGTCGTCGGAAGAGAGGAGGAGGGGAACATGATCCGACCCAATTCGAGTAATTGCCTTAAGCGAAGCAAGGGGGCAACGAAGCTCCCGCTCTGGGGCGACAAGGACCCGGTCGAGGACGGAGAAGGTCGGAGCGGCCTGATGACCCACAAGTATAGGGGATCAATCGTAGTCCTTTCGGTAAGTAAGAGTGTCGAACCCAACGAGGAGCAGAAGGCTCTGATAAACGGATTTCAGCAAGGTAATAACTGCAAGCACTGAAAGTAGCGGTAACAAGTGATTGTGTAGCGAGGTGAAACGTAGCAAGCAAAGAGTAACAAGTAACAAGTAGTAGCAACGGTGCAGCAAGTGGCCCAATCCCTTTTGTAGCAAGGGACAAGCCTGAACAAAGTCTTATAGGAGGAAAAACGCTCCCGAGGACACACGGGAATTTCTGTCATGCTAGTTTCATCATGTTCATATGATTCGCGTTCGTTACTTTGATAGTTTGATATGTAGGTGGACCGGCGCTTGGGTACTGCCCTTACTTGGACAAGCATCCCACTTATTATTAACCTCTCTCTCAAGCATCCGCAACTACAAAAGAAGAATTAAGACAAAGTCTAACCATAGCATTAAACTAGTGGATCCAAATCAGCCCCTCACGAAGCAACGCATAGACTAGGGTTTAAGCTTCTGTCACTCCAGCAACCCATCATCTACTTACTACTCCCCAATGCCTTCCTCTAGGCCCAAATATGGTGAAGTGTTATGTAGTTGACGTTCACATAACACTACTAGAGGAAAAGACAACATACAACATATCAAAATACCGAACGAATATCAAATTCACATGACTATTATCAGCATGACTTATCCCATGTCCTCAGGAACAAAAGTAACTACTCACAAAGCATAATCATAATCATGATCAAAGGTGTAATGAATAGCATCAAGGATCTGAACATAAACTCTTCCACCAAGTAATCCAACTAGCATCAACTACAAAGAGTAATCAACACTACTAGCAACCTTACAAGTACCAATCGGAGTCGTGAGACGGAGATTGGTTACAAGAGATGAACTAGGGATTGGAGAGGAGATGGTGCTGACGAAGATGTTGATGAAGATGCCTCCCCTCCGACGAGAGGTGTGTTGGTGATGACGATGGCGACGATTTCCCCCTCCGGGAGGGAATTTTCCCCGGCAGGATCGTCCTGCCGGAGCTCTAGATTGGATCTGCTCAAGTTCTGCCTCGTGGCGGCGGCGAAACCACGAAAAAGCTCCCTCTTGATTTTTTCTGGACCAAGACGCTTCATATAGCAAAAGAGGGGGGCTAGTGAGCCGTCAGGGAGCTCACAAGCCCCCACTATGCCACCAGGGGGTGGCGGTGTCAGGGCTTGTGGCGTCGTGGCAGCCCCCCTCTGTTAGTTCTTTTGCCCAGTATTTTTTATATAATCCCAAAAAAATCCACGTAACTTTTCATGGCATTTGGAGATGTGCAGAATAGTGGACTAGGATTTGCTCCTTTTCTAGTCCAGAATTCCAACTGCCTGAATTCTCCCTCTTCAAATAAACCTTGCAAAATAAGAGAGAAAAGGCATAAATATGGTACCACAAGTAATATAACAGCCCAAAAAGCAATAAATATCAACATGAAAGCATGATGCAAAATGGACGTATCAACTCCCCCAAGCTTAGACCTCGCTTGTCCTCAAGCGAAAACCAAGTTCCATAAACATGTCCACATGTTGAGGGACGAAGGTGTCGATAAAACATAATACGGACATGAGGGCATCATGATCACACATAGGACAGCAATACATCATAATGATTCTTATGGGAAAGTAACAATTCCTTCACAAAGCAAAGCATGAAGCAAAAACCTTACCGATAAGTAACCAACAATAAACCATAGTCATTGAAGCAATTGCAATTTATCACAACATCAGAAAGAGTCAAATAAGAGCTTGTAAGGCAAACCCACATACTCAATCATCTCTTTTGTTTTCCACAATTGTTACAACTCACGTGATACTCAAGGTGTCAAAGTTTCAGCTGGACACAGAGGAAGATAGGGGCTTATAGTTTTGCCTCCCAACCATTTACCTCGAAGGTAAAGTCAACAACAATAAAACATAAGTACTCAACTCCGAGTTGATATATGAATATAGTTCTTTCCCAAGCATGTGACGATAGCCAAGACAAAGGCAACAATAGGGAATAGGTGATGATCACCATGACTCTTACAAGGGCAAAAAGTAAAGGTACAAGATGGGCCCTTCGCAGAGGGAAGCAGAGGTTGTCATGCGCTTTTGAGGTTTGAATGTGTGTCCTCTTAGTGTGGAGAAACGTCACTTTATATTGCCTCATGTGATAAAGAACATTATTATGCAGTATGTCGCTTTTATGTCTTCCTCATCACAGGTTCGTACAAAGTTTATTTTCCACACACTAATAGATCATACATATTAGAGAGCAATTTTTATTGCTTGCACCAATGACAACTTACTTGAAGGATCTTATTCAATCCATAGGTAGGTATGGTGGACTCTCATGGCAAAATTGGTTGGAGGTTTATGGATGCACAAGTAGTATCTCTACTTGGTGTGGGAGTTTTGGCTAATATGAGGTGGAAGCAATCGTCACATGCTAAGGGATCTCTAATCATATAACATTGTTTGGAACCAAGCAAACACAATTCATTATGTTGTCTTCCTTGTCCAACATCTACTCCTAAGCATGTAATAGTTTGGTGAGTGTTCACAATTGTAAAAAGTGTCTAAGATGATATATTTATATGTGAACCTCTCTTTCCTTATTACTTCTTATTAATTGCAACAATGACTGAGGTCTATGTTGATTTATTCTCAACAAGTTTCAATCATCATACTTGTCATAAGTGAAGTTATCACTTTCCATAAGATCATCTCATGATCTTTCATGCTATCGTTCTTTTCATACTTTTGATCATGGCAAAAAGCAAAGCCCTTGACTAAGACACTCTTTATTATATAGCTCATAAGCTCGAATACATCGGGGGAGAGCAAAAGCAAAAGACTCAAACTAAAAACTAAAGACTTATTCCTCTAAGAGAAGAAATAAAAACTGAAAAGGAAAGAACTAAAACAAAGGTAAAAGTAAAAGATATAAAGGTGATACGATACCAGGGCAACTCCCCCAAGCTTGGCAGAAGCCAAGGGGATTGCCCATACCAATGCTTAGTTGTCTTCCTTCGTTGGTGATGGTGGTGGAGCTGTCGCCTTTGATTCCAAGAGAGCTATCAATATTTGATTTATACCTTTGAGATCTGTGACATGGTTTTCCAGCAAAACAACTTCACGAGAAAGGGAAATATTTCGAGCACGAGTTGTTTGGCAAAACCTCAAGAGTTCAATCAAGGATGGAGACAGCACATGGAGGAAGGGTTGGAGAAAATCTACTCCTTCAACGTCTTCAATGTTGAACATAGGTTGAACTTCCTCCCTAGCTTGGGTTTTCTCCTTAGCTTGGTCCCTGGCTTCCATGACTTCTACTCTTTTCAGATCAGCATCTACTTCCTCATGAACTTGGTGAAGATCATTCTCCCCAACAGATTCCTGAGACATCTTTGCTCTAAATCTGCGGCAGAAAATAAGCTCGAAACGAAAACAGAGGAAAACTGCGTGATACGGAGATCAAAACCTTCGGGCGAGTATATATTGATTTTTTTATGGGCCAGAAGGAGTCCTCTGCAAGAAAATGGAGTCCGGGAGGTGCCCTCCGTCACCTAGGGGGCGGTGGCAGGATTTGTGGCCGCCTCGTTCGCTCTCAGGACTGCTTTTTTATTTTTCTAATTTTCCAAAAATTCCAAAACGGAGGAAATTTCCTATTGGAAAAGCATCGGAGTCCAATTTCTTACCGAAACAAATACATCTTCGTTTTCAAGGTCTCAAACAGGCTGATAAACATCCCTTATGTACTTCTATGGAGTTATGACATTGATGATATTGGTCTCAACATTTATGAGAGTACCAGAGATGTAATGCTTGATTCTTTGCCCATTTACCACTCTAGGAAAATTTCCTTCCGTGTTATTGATTTTGATGGCACCGGAACGATATACTTCCTCGATAATATAGGGACCTTCCCATTTAGAGAGAAGCTTGCCTGCAAAGAATCTCAAACGAGAATTGTATAGCAAGACATAATCACCTACATTGAACTCTCGTTTCTGTATTCGTTTATCGTGCCATCTCTTAACCTTTTCCTTGAATAACCTGGCATTCTCGTATGCCTGGGTTCTCCATTCATCTAACAAGCTGATATCAAACAACCGCTTCTCACCGGCAAGTTTGAAATCAAAGTTGAGCTCTTTGATTGCCCAATAAGCTTTGTTTTCCAGCTCAAGAGGTAAATGACATGCTTTACCGTAAACCATTTTATACGGTGACATGTCCATGGGGTTCTTATAAGCAGTCCTATAAGCCCATAGTGCATCGTCAAGTTTGCTAGACCAGTTCTTTCGAGATCTATTGACGGTCATTTGTAGGATCAACTTGATCTCCCTATTACTCAATTCCACTTGACCGCTAGACTGAGGATGGTAAGGAGATGCAACTCTATGGTTGACATCATACTTAGCTAGCATCTTAAGAAAAACACCATGAATGAAGTGTGAACCGCCATCAGTCATCAAATATCTAGGGACTCCAAATCTTGGGAATATGACTTCTTTAAGCATCTTAATAGAGGTGCGGTGATCAGCATTTTTAGTGGGGATAGCTTCTACCCACTTAGTAACGTAATCCACAACAACTAAGATGTGAGTGGACCCATTGGAACTCGGGAAGGGTCCCATATAATCAAGGCCCCAGACATCAAATGGTTCAATGACAAGTGAATAGTTCATAGGCATTTCCTAACGCTTACTGATGTTCCCTATTCTTTGGCATTCGTCGCAAGACAAGACAAACTTGCGGGCATCCTTGAAGAGAGTGGGCCAATAGAAACCTGATTGCAATACCTTATGGGCAGTTCTATCTCCGGCATGGTGTCCTTCATAGGCTTCGGAATGACACTTCTGCAGGATCTGTCCCTGTTCATGTTCAGGCACACAACGTCTAATAACACCATCTACTCCTTCCTTATAAAGGTGAGGATCATCCCAAAAGTAGTGTCTCAAATCAAAGAAGAATTTCTTCTTTTGCTCACAGGTGAAACTGGGTGGTATGTATTTGGCTACGATATAATTTGCATAATCAGCATACCACGGTGCACTATGTGAGGTGCGGATGACATTTAATTGTTCATCAGGAAATCTGTCATCAATAGGTAGTGGGTCATCAAGGACATTCTCTAGCCTAGACAAGTTATCTGCTACGGGGTTATCAGCACCCTTTCGGTCAACGACGTGCAAATCAAATTCTTGTAGCAGGAGAACCCATCTGATCAGCCTAGGCTTAGCGTCCTTCTTCTCCATGAGGTAATTAATAGCAGCATGATCAGAGTGAATAGTGACTTTGGAGTCAACTATGTAAGATATGAATTTCTCACATGCAAACACGACTGCTAAAAATTCCTTCTCTGTAGTGGCATAGTTTCTTTGGGCACTGTCTAGAGTTTTACTAGCGTAGTGAATGACATTCAACTTCTTGTCAACTCTTTGTCCTAGAACGGCACCAACAGCATAATCACTTGCGTCGCACATGATTTCAAAGGGCAAGTTCTAGTCAGGTGGTTGAACAATAGGTGCGGTTATCAAAGCCTTCTTAAGTATTTCAAAGGCTTCCTCACAATCCTCATCAAAAACAAAAGGAACATCCTTCTGCAAGAGGTTGGTAAGAGGCCTAGAAATCTGAGAGAAGTCTTTAATGAACCTTCTATAGAAACCAGCATGACCTAGGAAACTTCGTATACCTGTGATATCTGTGGGGCCAGGCATTTTCTCAATTGCATCAACCTTAGCCTTATCAACGTCAATGCCTCTTTCAGAGATTTTGTGTCCTAAGACGATACCTCATTAACCATAAAGTGGCACTTCTCCCAATTCAAGACGAGGTTGGTTTCTTCGCATCTTTGTAAGACTCGATCAAGGTTGTTGAGGCAATCATCAAAGGAAGACCCGTAAACGGAGAAGTCATCCATGAAAACCTCGACGATCTTTTCACAAAAGGCAGAGAATATAGCCATCATACATCTTTGGAAGGTGGCAGGTGCATTGTGTAAGCCAAAAGGCATACGTCTATAGGCAAAGGTACCGAAAGGGCAGGTGAAAGTGGTTTTCTCTTGATTAGATTGTGCAATAGGTATTTGCGAGAAACCTGAATAACCGTGTAGAAAGCAAAAGTGTGTGTGCTTTGATACCTTTCTAGCATTTGGTCGATAAACGGCAAAGGATAATGATCTTTCCTGGTTGCCTTGTTCAGTTTCCGGAAGTCTATCACCATCCTATAGCCGGTAATAATCCTTTGTGGGATTAGTTCATCCTTATCATTAGGAACGACGGTGATACCTCCCTTCTTAGGTACGCAATGTACTCGACTTACCCAATCACTACGAGCAACAGGATAAATGATTCCTGCTTCCAGAAGCTTTAATATTTCTTTTCTAATGACCTCTTTCATCTTAGGATTTAATCTCCTTTGATGATCAGCAACTGGTTTAAAGTCAGGATCGGTTTTAATCTTGTGCTGACATAGAGTAGGACTAATACCCTTAAGATCATCAAGAGTATATCCAATAGCAGCGCGATGCTTCCTCAGAGTTCTTAGTAACTTCTTCTCTTCGTGCTCTGAGAGGAGAGCACTAATAATGACAGGATATATCTCCTTCTCATCAAGATAGGCATACTTAAGAGTATCACGCAACTGTTTAAGCTCGAACACAGGATCACCCTTTGGTGGGGAAGGATCCCCAAGCAGTTCAACACGCAGATTATTCTTTAGAATGGGATGTTGTTCTAAGACAATTCTATCTATCTCATCTCTCTCCTCCATATGCATGTCATTTTCATGCTCAAGAAGATATTGCTCTAAAGGATCCGTAGGAGGTACGGCTATAGAGGCAAGAGCAATAATTTCATCTCTACCAGACGACTCTCTTTCATGGGGTTGTCTTCCAAACTTGGAGAAGTTAAATTCATGAGACACACCCTCGAAACTTACTGTGACAATCTGCTTAATGCAATCAATGTGAGCATTGACAGTGTTGAGAAAGGGTCTACCGAATATGATGGGACAAAAGCAATCTTGTGTAGTACCAAGGACGAGGAAATCAGTAGGGTACTTCGTCTTACCACACAGGACTTCTACGTCTCTCACAATTCCCAGAGGGCAGATAGTGTCTCTATTAGCTAGCGTAATAGTGACATCAATGGGTTCTAACTCAGCAGGTGCAATTTCATCTTTGATTTCATCATATAGAGAATGGGGTATTGCACTAACACTTGCTCCCATATCACATAAACCATGGTAACAGTGATCTCCTATCTTGACAGAAACAACGGACAGGCCAACTACAGGTCCGTGTTTGTCTTTCGCGTGAGGATTAGCAATTCTAGCGGAGTCCTCACAGAATTTGATAAGATGCCCATCTATGTCTTCGGCTAAGAGATCTTTGATAATAGCAACACTAGGTTCAACTCTAATCTCTTCAGGGGATGCAAGTGGTCTAATATAACCCCTACGTAACACAGTTGGAGCTTTAGAATAATCCTTTATCCTAGCAGGGTAGGGTGGTTTCTTAGTGTAAGCACAAGGAACAAGAGGATCACTAAAAGCAATGATTTTCTCCTCAACTAGATTGGTTTTGGCTATGTTGCTTTCTACACGAGGATGATATTTAAACCACTTCTCTTTGGGAAGATCAACATGAGCAACAAAAGATTCACATAGAGAAGCTACTATCTCAGAGTCAAGTCAATACTTAGCGCTAAAATCTCTAGAAGTGTTTGCCTCAACAAAAGATTTAACGCAATCAAACTGGAAATTCATACCTGACTCCTTACCTTCCTCTAGCTCCCAATCTTCAGAGTTGCGTTTGATTCTCTCCAATAAATTTCACTTGTGATCAATATCCTTCTTCATAAAAGAACCTGTACAAGAAGTGTCAAGCATGGTAGGATCATCATGAGAAAGCCGAGCATAAAAGTTTTGAGTGATGATTTCTCTCGAGAGCTCATGATTGGGGCATGAATATAGCATTGATTTAAGCCTCCCCCAAGCTTGAGCTATACTTTCCCTATCACGAGGCCAAAAGTTATAAATAAAGTTCCGATCACGATGTACTAAATGCATAGGATAGAACTTTTGATGAAACTCCAATTTCAACCGATTGTAGCCCCATGATCCAGTATCATCACATAGCCTATACCATGTCAACGCCGTATCCTTCAAAGATAAAGGAAATACTTTCTTCTTTACCTCATCCTCGGGCAAACCTGCAAGCTTAAATAAACCACAATCTTCATCTACATATATCAGATGCAAGTCTGGATGTGAAGATCCATCTCCTATGAAAGGATTAGCCAGCAGTTTCTCAAGCATACCCGAAGGAATTTCATAAAAAATATTTTCAGTAGGTACCTCAGGTTGTGGAACAACTCCTCGTGCTTCCGTTCGTGGTGAAGATACCCCGAACAAACTCCTTAAAGGAACAGTTTCCATAGTGACAAGTGACAATAAATTTCAGCACAGTATATAAATGTTTCCTTACCAATTTCCACTTACCGAAGGCGCTTCACTCCTCGGCAACAGCGCCAAAAGAGAATCTTGATGACCCACAAGTATAGGGGATCAATCGTAGTCCTTTCGATAAGTAAGAGTGTCGAACCCAACGAGGAGCGGAAGGCTCTAATAAATGGATTTCAGCAAGGTAATAACTGCAAGCACTGAAAGTACCGGTAACAAGTGATTGTGTAGCGAGGTGAAACGTAGCAAGCAAAAAGTAACAAGTAACAAGTAGTAGCAACGGTGCAGCAAGTGGCCCAATCCCTTTTGCAGCAAGGGACAAGCCTGGAGAAAGTCTTATAGGAGGAAAAACGCTCCCGAGGACACACGGGAATTTCTGTCATGCTAGTTTCATCATGTTCATATGATTCGCGTTCGTTACTTTGATAGTTTAATATGTGGGTGGACCGGCGCTTGGGTACTGCCCTTACTTGGACAAGCATCCCACTTATGATTAACCTCTCTCGCAAGCATCCGCAACTACAAAAGAAGAATTAAGACAAAGTCTAACCATAGCATTAAACTAGTGGATCCAAATCAGCCCCTCACGAAGCAACACATAGACTGGGGTTTAAGCTTCTGTCACTCCAGCAATCCATCGTCTACTTACTACTCCCCAATGCCTTCCTCTAGGCCCAAATATGGTGAAGTGTTATGTAGTCGACGTTCACATAACACCAGAAGAGAAAAAGACAACATACAGCATATCAAAATACCGAACGAATATCAAATTCACATGACTATTATCAGCATGACTTATCCCATGTCCTCAGGAACAAAAGTAACTACTCACAAAGCATAATCATAATCATGATCAAAGGTGTAATGAATAGCATCAAGGATCTGAACACAAACTCTTCCACCAAGTAATCCAAATAGCATCAACTACAAAGAGTAATCAACACTACTAGCAACCTTACAAGTACCAATCGGAGTCGTGAGACGGAGATTGGTTACAAGAGATGAACTAGGGATTGGAGAGGAGATGGTGCTGATGAAGATGCCTCCCCTCCGACGAGAGGAGTGTTGGTGATGACGATGGCGACGATTTCCCCCTCCGGGAGGGAAGTTTCCCTCGCAGGATCGTCCTGTCGGAGCTCTAGATTGGATCTGCTCAAGTTTTGCCTCGTGGCGGCGGCTAAACCACGAAAAAACTCCCTATTGATTTTTTCTTGACCAAGACGCTTCATATAACAAAAGAGGGGGGCTAGTCGGCCGTCAGGGAGCCCACAAGCCCCCACTCCGCCACCAGGGGGTGGCGGTGTCAGGGCTTGTGGCGCCCTGGCAGCCCCCCTCTGGTAGTTCTTCCGCCCAGTATTTTTTATATAATCCCAAAAAAATCCATGTAACTTTTCAGGGCATTTGGAGATGTGCAGAATAGTGGACTAGGATTTGCTCCTTTTCCAGTCCAGAATTCCAGCTGCCTGAATTCTCCCTCTTCAAATAAACCTTGCACAATAAGAGAGAAACGACATAAATATGGTACCACAAGTAATATAACAGCCCAAAAAGCAATAAATATCAACATGAAAGCATGATGCAAAATGGACGTATCACGGCCTGGCGGTTGATCCAGGTAAACCTGGCCTCCACCCTATCAAGTACCCGAAGGCCCAGGTCCGTGATGCAATTGTTGGACAGCTGCATCCGCGGAACTTTGACCAAGTTATTGCTTTTATACACCTCCGAACGAATGAGGTTAAATTAGCCCCAATGACCACCGGAAGCTGGGCCGCTTCCACTTTCCTCTTTCATTCTACGAGGAAAGCCGCCGAGCGGCGATGGTTGATACGTCTCCATCGTATCTACTTTTCCAAACTCTTTTGCCCTTGTTTTGGACTCTAATTTCATTATTTGAATGGAACTAACCTGGACTGACGCTGTTTTCAGCACAATTGCCTTGGTGTTATTTTTGTGCAGAAATCAAAGTTCTCCAAACGTCCTGAAAACTTACGGGGAGCAGTTTTGGAAAATAAGAAAAATATCCGCGTCAAGTTCCACCTTAGGGGGTGGGCCAATGGGCCACAAGCCCTGGCTCCGCCACCACCCCCCTGGTGGCGGTGGCAGGCTTGTGGGTCCCACACGGCTCTGCCGCCCCCAACCTCAGCTCTATAAGATCCCTTTCGTCCAAAAAAAATAAAAAGAGAAGTTTTCGTCGCGTTTTCGGTACGGAGGCGCCGCCACCACCTGTTCTTCATCTGGAGGGCAGATCTGGAGTCCGTCTTGGGCTCCGGAGAGGGGAAATCGTCGCCATTGTCATCATCAACCTTCTTCCCTCTCCAATTCCATGAAGCTCTTCGTCGTTCGTGAGTAATCTATCTGTAGGCTCGCTCGGCGGTGATGAGTAGGATGAGATCTATCATGTAATCGAGTTAGTTTTGATGGGGATTGATTCCCTAGTATCCACTATGTTCTGAGATTGATGTTGCTACTACTTTGCCATGCTTAATGCTTGTCACTAGGGCCCGAGTGCCATGATTTCAGATCTGAAATTATTATGTTGTCACCAATATATGTGTGTTTTAGATCCGATCTTGCAAGTTGTAGTTACCTACTATGTGTTATGATCCGGCAACCCTGGACTGACAATAACAGGAACCACTCCCGGTGATGACCATAGTTTGAGGAGTTCATGTGTTCACCAAGTGCTAATGCGTTGGTCCGGTTCTTTATTAAAAGGAGAACCTTAATATCCCGTAGTTTCCTTTTGGATCCCGATGCCACGGGAGGGATAGACAATAGATGTCATGCAAGTTCTTTTCCCTAAGCACGTATGACGACACGCGGAATGCATGCCTACATCACATTGACGAATGGGAGCTAGCCACATATCTCTCCGTGTTATAGCTGTTGCATGATGAATATCATCCAAACAAATCACCGACCCATTGCCTACGAGTTTGTCCTACTGTTGTTACTTGTCTTGCTCTGCTGCTGCTGCTACTACTACTGTTGCTACTGCTGTTACTTGTTTTGCTCTGCTGCTGCTGCTATTGTTGCTATTACTGTCGCTTGCTACTGTTGCTACTTGCTACTGCTGTCACTACTGTTGTTCCTTGCTGCTGCTATTGCTTGTTACACTGCTGCTACCTGCTACAATCTTGATTCGCTGATCGTTGACGGGAACTGACAATTTCCGTCAACGAGGCAACTTGGCGCCATTGATACAATCGTTAGGAATAGTCTGCCATCAACAGATCGTTTCTGACACCGTTGTTATCATACTACTTTGCTACTGATACTTTGCTTGCAGATACTAATCTTTCAGGTGTGGTTGAATCTGACATATTCGGCTGCTAATACTTGAGAGTATCCTCTCACCTCCTATAGGCGAATCAACAAATTTGAATCGAATACTCTACCATCGAAAACTGATACGAACCCACGCGCTGGTGGGCCATCAACAACATTCTTCTAGTTTCGTTGCCGGGGAGTGCTGGTAGCATTCTTCTAGTGTCGTTGCAGGGGAAGGTTTGTTGTCATCAGCATTCGTCTAGCCATCGCCAGAGATTGCAATCAATGGTCAGTCGGCCCATAGACGATGATCACTTCCCACTTAAAGTTCAGAGCCCGATCAAAAAGTTCCATGCTAACATAGAACTCTCCGTGATCCATACTACCTATATTAAAGGTGGCATCCTTCGGATGCCGCCCGAGTGGCCAGTGGTCCCACTAGACGAGAGCGAGTGCCAAGCAAACAGATGGGAACTCAGGGGCTCGAGCTCCGAGAGTGAGAACTCAGTTCGCATTGTCTTCTGGATGGCAACTATGTCAATCTGTTCTTGACGCATGTATTCGATCATCTGGCGGTGTTGGCCGTCCTGACTGAAGCCGCGGATGTTCCACCAGAGCGTCCGCAGCGCACACCCATCGGGGGCCCGCTTGACCCCAGGACCCGAGAAGCGCTCGGTGCATGCAGGATACCGGTGCGGAAGCGGGTGCAGCCCCGGGCCTCGACCGGCACGGCCGGGTTGCGAGTGGCTCGCGCCGGCATGCGGGAGTAGGGATGTCCGCTCTGCCCGGGGGCTGCACGCGAGAGCAAGCTTCAACAAGTCGGCTGTCGATAATTTCTCAAGCACGGATTGCCTCGATTTGGACTAGGGCAGGAGCGACTTCGCCCCTGAACACGATTGCAGAATCAGTTGCGATTTTCGTGAGACAGTCGAGCGGAATCGATTCGAGAGCCGAGAACGAGCATGTAGCAGGAGAGGCAAGGATGGCAGGTGTACCTGGCTCCATGTTTCGCGCAGCCGCCCGAAGCTCGGCCCGCTCCGGGATGGACAGAGCAGGGCTCGTGTCAGGGTGCGCTGCCTTGAGCTAGGCACTGCGACGCAAAGACGTGACTGGGGTCGAGGATGCGCGGCACCGCCGAGAGTAGGCTGCAGTGCGCGGAGGCAGTGGGTGGGAAGCCACCAGGGTGGTAACCACCACAACCGCGATCGTAGGCCCAAGAGCACAGTGAGGGGGGGGGGGGGGGGGGGGGGGGGGGAGTAGCACTACGAGGTCGCATCCCCACCAGAGAGATCCAACGCCGAAGTCATGGCCGTTCGCGCTCGCGTGGCCGGAAGCATGGCAGGGGAGGCCGGCATCGCTCGTCCCACCGAGGGAGGCTCAGAGTCACCCGCGAGCAGTGAGGGTGATGAAGGCGTGACGGTGCCAAGCTCCCCGCTCGCCGGAGGTGGAAGGGGCGGTGGCGGGACGGAGTCCAGAGCCCCAAGCATGGGGGTGGCGCTTGCAGGATCGCGGCCTGATATCGGGACGACGAAGGCGGGAGCACCTGAAGGTCGACGCTGGATGTATCGCTGGTCGCTGCCGAGCAGGGTGAGGCCGGGCTAGTGGGGAGCTGGATCGTGAGGTCCCCATCCGGTGCTGGCGGCCGCGAGGAGAGGCTGCGTCCCCCGACCGAACCACCCCTGCCACAGGTCGGAGCCGGAGGGTCGAGGGAGTGGGAGCGGCTATCGTCGGTTTCCTCATCCTCATCCTCCCGGTCCGAGTGGCGCGAGTGGGGGCCGCGCCGGTGATGTCCAGGGGGGGTCATCATCTCCCTCACCCGCCGTGCCTCCACCAAAGGGTCTAATCTCTTTCAGTCTTTAGACTAATCAATTGTTGAGATCTTGATATTGATGTTGCATTTTTTGGGTTCTTTAATATGGATTTTAGATGGAGAGTTGGGCTTGTTTTGGGTGCAAATGTTGGCTTTTAGATTAGTCAATGGTTCATTGCAGAATATGTCATCTATAGAATTATATTCGCAAGCTTTATGCTAACGGATACATCCTTAGAATGTGAAAGGAAGCAATAGCAAATAGCAGTATCAGTTGTTAAATCTGTAACTAGTCAGCTCTCTTCAACAAGGTTCATTTGGACTGCAATATTATTTGAATTTTGAATAAGTGTGGGTGCATTTATCTTTTCTTTTCTAGACTATGGTGTAATGATGCAGCTCATGTATTATCTAGAGCATCTATCTAGCTTACTATATCCATTTTGTTGTACGAGGCTCCAAGGTTAATCCTAGCTCGTGTGATGAACCGTTCAATAAAAAAGTTGTATGCGTCCATTTCAAAAATGTTAGGAGTACAAAGGAAACATAACTACATCAATAATTCTATTTTTGGGAGTACCAATTACACATTAATTAATTAATTAATTATATGGAATGGGCACTTTCTATAAATCGAGAGAGAGGAATAAGGTGGTAATTTAAGGGTCTGGCACTGGTACATACAATTTGAATCACTGATGGTTTAACATCCATGAATTAGTATAATTGCAAACCAATAGATGCCACTAACAAATTGGTGGCCAGCCAAATTATCCATGTGACCTATTCTAAGAAGCAGCAATAGTCTCTCTCGATCCTTTCTTCGCACTAATCCAGGATGTGATGAGAAATCCCCACTATAGAGCATGGACACAATGTACAAAAATAGTAAAAGATTCATGTTGTACTAAGTATTACAAATAATGGTGATGTTTATGGCACAGCCGCAACAACACGTAGCATGTTGCATATGAATTGATTTTTTGATGAGTGGAAGCATTGTATGCTCTAACTTTCTTAAACACTTAGCTTTAGTTTCGTTAGTCATTACGTGCATTGCACGTGCGTCATTACATTCTTGATGAGATGTTGCATCATAAGCATTTTGTTTGAACCAAATCTTGCATTGTGTGAGCCTTGACACTCAGCCTGTACAAAATAGTAGATCTAAAGGTCAATGACTTTGTGCTTGCTTCTCAAAATCACATAATAGCCAAAGAGTCTAGCTTGCTATTCTTAAAAATCAATCCATCTACAAAGAGTGAAGTTTAAAGATCACTGATGAGTGAAGTTGCTGGTTGCATCTATGTTTTGTTTTGGTCACCCTTGAGTCTAACATATTTTCCTTTCTAATGACATAGATATAGTGCTCATACATGGTTCAAAAGATAATTTTATAGCTCAGAATATATGTCATTGTTAGTGTCACTATTAATTATGGAGTACACTTTGTTAAAGAAAGGAATTTTTGTCTTTTAAAATAAAAATACACTTGTAAATATAAATGAAAAGAAAGCACTCCCTCCGTCACGTTTTATAAGGCGTGCTTGGAAATTCCGTGAAACCTAGATGATTATTGATTGTCTATGAGATAGGTTCAAAAATAGCATTCACACTACGCATGTATATAGAAGTAGTACTTTCTCCATCACAGTTTAGAAGGCACAGTTAAATTTACGTGCATTTCCACAATAGACAAGGTTTAGGCGCATTGCATTTACTCATAGCAACTAAGGCTCATTGTAATGGGTAGTATCATATACTAGTATCATGCATATGGTACTAGTTTATGATACCACATCCGTAATGCATAGTATCATATGTTAATATCATAGGGTAGTTCAATTATTACCATGCAAGACACATAGTAGCACATCATTTAATATGATACGGTATCATGATATGATACCCAACCCTCTAATTCTTCATTTAATTCTATGACACCTCACCAAAATTGCTTAGTTGGCATGCATGACTACCTATGATACTCCCATTACGGACAGTCTAATTAGTACCCCCTTATACTACTTCTATATGCATGCGTAGTGTGAATATTATTTTCGAATCCATCTCATAGCCAATCAATAATCACCTAGGTTCCACAAAATTTTCAAGCAGGCCTTCTAAACCGTGACGGAGGGAGTACAAGGCAGTACTCCCTACGTCACGGTTTAGAAGTCACATTTAATTTTGCGTGCATTTTCATAATAGACAAGGTTTAGGGCGCATTGCATTTACTTTTAAAAGATAATTAGTTTTCCGTCGTACTACTTCTATATGCATGCATAGTGTGAATGCTATTTTGAGTCCATCTCAGAACCAATCAATAACCACCTAGGTTTCACATAATTTCCATGCACACCTTCTAAACCGTAACGGAGGAGTAATAATTAGCTGTTATGAATAAATGCAATATGTCCTAAACTTTGTCTATTGTGGAAATACACGTAAATTTAACCTTGCCTTTTAAACTATGACGCAGGAAGTATCAACATATTTTTCCATGCATTTAAATTTTCGCATTCAGTGTTAATTTTTGTCAAAACTTGCAGGACACCGCTAGGGATCAGACTACAGATATATTGCATCTATCAGACCAGTAGGAGGCCATTTGATTGGAAGCAGGAGGTACAACTGATTTGGTAACTAGCCCATGCGAGAAATTAGGTGATTTCGATAGCTAATTTATTGCTACTTCCTAACGGCTTCCGCGAAGCACGACCTGAACTCTGGCCCGCGGCTCTCTCCAGCCTTGTCCTTAAACGTTGCTTCTAGACCTCCATGCTTGCTTCTTTCTCTAGTCAATCATTTCTTCCTCTGTAAACATAGCTTCCTGATTGCATGGTTCTCTTCAAATAAAGGCAAAAGGTAGAAAGATAGAAAGCAGTGTTTGGTTTGTTTCCTAACAAAGTACTCCATGGCCGTAACAACTTGCATGAATAACGCCAGTCTCTATTCTTTGTTTTCATGTTAGGCTATTTGCTTCCTTATGAAGGACATCTTGATTTTATTATTATCATTATTATTATTATTATTATTATTATTATTATTATTATTATTATTATTATTTAAATTTGCATCCATGAGTTGTGTGTGACTGCTTAGATTTTCGTCGACTATATGCAGAAATAAACTTGCTTCCCTTTATCAATAAATTTGCTTCCACTGTGAATTAAACCTGCTACAGTTAATAGAAATTTGTTTTCTACCTAACAAAAACAAAATCAAATCAACTAGAATATTTCTCTAACCAAACAGGACCTCTTTTCTATAAACAATAATCATTATGATCATCATCCACGAGTACACATAGCACATGTTTCAAGCATATTAGGTAACTGATTTGAAGAAATAGAAATGTGCTCAATTTGCTTTCATCATATACAAATCATGCTTCCAACACTACAAACCGTGATTCAGAATCCAACAATTTTTCTCTCCAAGCGGTGTCGTGTGGTGTGCTTTTATTTTTCAGATGGTATCATTCCATGTGTTATGATTGTAGATTTTTTTGGCTTACTAGCAATTTAATATCGTTGTAAATAACATGTACACTTCCTGCCTACTATGTCGCACCGCCACAACGGTCACATCCCAGTACCTCCCTGCTCCATCCACCATGTTTGGCTAGCCTCGAAGATCTCCTTTTGTCTCCAAAATATATGGGTGTTTACATTGGGATCCACAAGTGTCCGACGACGAGTAGAAAGGCTGACGCCGTCAAGGGGACAACACCCTTGACCTTTGACCACAGAGTGTGTCTTGCTAGTACGCTTTCGAAATGAGACAAAAAATTGGGCACTGAGATGCTTGATCTCTCGTCGCCCAACATCGATGACCCTGACATAGTCACCGTCAATAAAGCATGATCTTCCACTCTTGTTAGCACTTCAGAAGTGTAGGAAGCATTAGTAGTTTGATTACGATACAAAACTTGATGGCTATGAAACAATATGAAGCATGAAAAAGAAGAAAACCACACAGTTACATACCCCGCAAAGAAAGAACCAAACCATACATAATGATGAAGCATAAACCATGGCACATATGAAGCAAACTGTGCAATGTGAAGAAGCACATGTATGATACAAATGAATCATCAAAAATCCGATGCATCATATTCATGGAATCTCAACAT
The DNA here is from genome assembly GCF_904849725.1 of Hordeum vulgare subsp. vulgare. Classification (NCBI taxonomy): domain Eukaryota; kingdom Viridiplantae; phylum Streptophyta; class Magnoliopsida; order Poales; family Poaceae; genus Hordeum; species Hordeum vulgare. Next base: position 359,946,700 of record NC_058522.1, read on the forward strand.
GACTTCAACATAGTGGAAGCACATTTTTTTAAAAGGGGATATAAAAGATTTATGCATAGTTGCTCAATTTAAAACAATGAAGGGGGCAACATGGATCTTGTCCATCATATATGTGAAGTTCAGGACCCATGACAAGTTTGAGGCATGGACACGAAGCAATACATAACACAATGTACAAGCACAAGTTTGATGTCAATGATCCATTCTAGTAGACCATCTCGGGCTGAGAATGTGCCAACATTAATAAGATTAACCTTTTTTAACGAATTAGTTTTTTCCGTGCCTTGGGCAGACCAAGGACAAGATCATGTAACCAACCAACTATATATCGACTCTGAATATAATGTGTGACCTGAGAACATACTGAATAGAATGTGTTCCCATTTCTGAAAGAAGTGCTAGACGGAAATAAAGTGATACATTCGCTGTGTGGTGGCCATTACTTGTATGGAAGCATTAGATGATAACTAATAAAAGTATATTTGTTGTCTGGTGACATCAATAATGTAGGAAGCGCGAAATATGAACACTCAACTATACGGCGCATGACATTGGCATTAGTAAGCTTGGTGCCATTACGAGGATGCATCCGTTGTGTTGCCACCACACCAATCTGAACCTATTGTAAGCGATTAAGAGATGAGGGTGACAAATTGATCAGAATTGGTCACAGTTTATAATGTAAGAAGCACTAAAAGTGGAAGCATTTTTGTAGACCACAGTTGCAAATTGGTCACATTTAGACGCATGAGTGTATGAACCTGGGACAAAGTACCGACGGGTGCAATTTTAGTATCAGATGAAAGCATGGAAACAAAACAAAATTACCACCAATTATGGGTACATATATGTTGTATGCTCTCTATATAGGAAGCATTGAGATGCAATTGGCACAACATCCGTCAGATTCAATGGAAGCATTGAAAAAATATTGGAACTAAGGAAAATTGTCAACAATACTAGGCTGCTGGATGAAATACAAAGAAATTCACATTGCAAAAAATAAAAATCCCCAAATGAGGGCGACCAATGCAGTTTAAATTCCTTGAATTTGAAGACTAGGGGCTCTGAATAGGGCAGATTTTGTGTAATCCGATGCATATTCTACGGCCAGCGGGAGAAACCCCTAATGCAGTGGATTCAATCGATGGTAAAGCGTGGCGAAGCACGAATCTGGGCCATGATGGGGGGCTCGAACTGCTAATGCCAGGATGAAGCACCGTTGCCGCATCGCAGGAAAGGACTAGGGACATCCGTGATGCTTCGGGCAAGGATCGAAGGAGGAACATGGGGGCGAAAGCTGGCCGGAGAGGTGGAAGTGGGAGGTGGATCGAGCTGGCGGTCGAGGTATATCTGCAGTCGGATCGAGCTGGTCGGCGGAGCAATGGATCTGGCGAGGAGAGCTGTTGGCGACGCGAACTGGCGGTGATGCGGAGTTGACGAGGAGGCGAGCGAGGTGGGGGCAGAACTCGGGCGTTGCGAGCGATTATGGATGACGGGCTCGCGTGGGATTAGGAGGAGGGAGGTAATGCACGGGGTTTACGCTAGTGGTTTTCTTTGATTTTTATTCTCCAGGAATATGAAGCAAAATCTTAAGCGTGAGATTTAAAACGAATCGACGACCTTCGAGGGGTCTGTCATTTGTGTTCATTACTACTACAGATAGGAAATGTTTACCAAACTTGCGTTACACGGACATGCTTATACTAGTGTAAAATAAAAAGCCACTCGGCCCATCCGCGTCGTCTTCTTCCTCCCCATCTCCCACCTTTCTCCCACCTCCCCGCGTCTCTCTCTCTAGAACACACACACGCAGCGCAAAAACCCTGGCCGTCTCTGGGCGATCGATCCGACCCTGCGCCAGCTCGTCTCTCTAGGGCTCCGCCGCCGATCGGAGATCCCTCAGAGATGGCGGCGGAGATCTCGGCGCTCCTGGACCTCCTGCGCCCCGCCGTCGCCGGCGACCGGGACCCGCCGGCCCGCCGCCTCCGCACCAGCGCGGCCCGCGCGGGGCTCGAGGCGCTCGCGGGGGCCCTGGCCGCTGGCCCGCCGGCCGAGCCCGCCCGCGCCGGAGCCGTCCTCGCTGCCGCCCGCGCCGTCGTCTCCACCGTCCTCTCCTCCTCCGGTGAGCTCCCCCGATCCCCTGGACCCTTGGGCGGCCAGCGTGTCGTCCTTCTCCGAGGCGGCTACCTACTTTGCTGCTGTCGAGGGTTTTGGATTTGCTCAGTAGGTCGTGCGATCTCGCACAGTGGTGAGCTTCGCGGCTGCGAGATGCACTGCAAGCTGCTCCCACGCTGCATTGGCTTGCGAATTATGATCCTCCACTTGTTTAACCCCTTTTCGGGAGTAGGATTCGCCTCGTTAGAGCAAATGGTTGGATGACTTAGGGCCACGCTTTGGACTGGTCTACTCAAATCATATCGGGTTTTCTCCTTCCGATCGATCTAGAGCTCCCATGTTTCGTCGCTTTACACAGCTGGGAAACTTTCCAGCGGTAGTTTGCTGTTTTGACTTTTTTTTTTTTGCATGATCGTAGGGTACGAGTCTGAATTTTCTATTTAGCGGTTTAGTCTCCATTAAACTTGAAACGCCGTTTTGCGATGCTGCAGCTTAGTCTTTCCTCTGCCGTGTTGCTTGCATCATGCTGCAGTTTTTGTTTTAGCTTGGGCACTATTGGTGCTGCGAGGTCATGGATGCTTACATCTGTGGGCTACCATGAATTGATTCGTATGAGCTAATCGCAGATGCATGCATGTGCCAGGTTTGTATACTGACTTCATAGCCTAGTGATGTAGTATCGGATCTGCTTTTATTATTTGCATTGTTCAGGTGCTTGGCGGTTGAAGGTGCTTCTTAGAGCAAACTAATTCTGATTGACATTTGGCAGGCAGCACAAATAGGCTAGATATTGACTGTTCACTGATTTGGTAGAAACTTATGTTTGCTTATTTTTGGGCCTCAGTTGTTTTTCAAACAAGGTATCTGTATTTGACCAAAGATTGGCAAGCTTATGCAAGAATCATCTGTATCTAGTAACTTGTGGTATAAAGCTTGAATGCCTGTTTCCTAAACAGCAACAACAACAACAACAAAGCCTTTTAGTCCCAAACAAGTTGGGGTAGGCTAGAGTTGAAACCCATAAGATCTCGAAACCAACTCATGGTTCTAGCACGTGGATAGCTAACTAACATGCACCCCTGTGGCTACTTCTTTGGTGGTGTTCCAATCCTTCATATCTCTCTTAACGGACTCCTCCCATGTAAGATTTGGTCTACCTCGACCTCTCGACATTATCAACATGCTTTAACCGTCCGCTGTGCACTGCCGCTTCTGGATGCCTGTGCTGTATATGTCCAAACCATCTCAGACGATGTTGGACAAACTTCTCTTTGATCGGTGCTACCCCAACTCTCTCACATATAATCCTCATTCCAAACCCGATCCTTTCTTGTGTGGCCACATATCCATCTCAACATGCGCATCTCTTCTACACGTAACGCTGGACATGTCGCCTTTAGTTGGCCAACATTTAGCGCCATACAATATTGCAGGTTGAATCACTGCCCTATTGAACCTGCCTTTTAGCTTTTGTGGCATTCTTGTCATAGAGGACGCCAGAAGCTTGGCGCCACTTCATCCATCCAGCTTTGGTTCGATGGCTCACATCTTCATCGATATCACCATACTTCTGATCATTGACCCCAAATATCGGAAGGTGTCCTTCTGAGGTACCACCTTCCCACCAAGGCTAACCTTTTCGTCGTGCCTAGTAGTACTGAAACCGCACCTCATATACTCAGTTTCAGTTCTACTAAGCCTAAATTAGCAAACCTTGTAAGTCTTGGTTAACAGTTGTAATTGTCTTGTTAGGTCTGTGAACACTACTTCCAATACCAGATTCATGTTTTTTGATATGCTGAGGCTTCCGCAAATATGCAAATATTTGCTACTCCCTCCATCTGTTTATACAGGGTCTAACCCCCTAATCGGCTGTCCCATGCATGTAGCCGTTAATATATTTGTCTCGCGTGTTGTGCGTGGCCTCTCCCATCAATTTTATGCATGCATCAACCAATTGTTAGCAGCCACATTAATTCTTAGCAACCGCATGTAGAGAGGAGGCAAGAGGATTAATGCATTATAATGAGTATTGCATGTGAGATTTTAACAGCGGCTACCCAGCTATTTGTTGTGATCCTGTTGGCCTTGGTGTGGGAGATCTGAAAATTAGACCCTCTAAAAACGGATGGAGGGAGTAGCAATTTCAGTCACACTGGACTTCCCATTCATTCATCCATGTCATCTGAAAACTTATGAAATGTGAAGACATCCCTGTAGTGTTGAGCTCTTAATTTACTTGCTTTTTGGTGGTGCAGCTTTTCAGATTCTTCTTTGGTTCTGGATTAGCTTCTTGCTGATTTGATGTTTCATAGTACCTTTTTTACTACTCGTATATTGTTTTGTTCTTTTTTTTGTGTAGTTTACCGTTGTACTTCAAGAGATAGGTGTATTATATATCATATGGATGGATCCTAATTACCCTTTTGTGCACCTTGGTGCCTGCCTTATGAATTTGATGCTGTCCAGTAAGTTGTCAGTGCTCTTGTAAGTTAGGAGTATGCTGCTGCTTCTGATGTTACTTTGCAATTATTGTTTCTTTTCTTGTATACACCCTCCGTAAAGAATTATAAGAGCGTTTAGATCACTGTAGCATTTACCTTTACTCAGACTAGGTTGTAAGGCGTTTAGCAAATCTTAGTGTGGCTTCAACTTATTTCTGATGCCAGTAGGGATTAGGGAGTAAATGTGATTGTGGTTGTACTAATGTGTCTTGCAGTTCATGCACCCTTGTAATCGAATGTTGCTTTTCATTTACCTGATTTTGATTAATGCATTGTTTCTCTGCAATGTTATTCCCTATTTACCATTTCCTCTAATTTTGCTTACATATTTGATCGGCTTCTCACTTTGTCTAGCAAATATTTGATCTGCTTCTCACTTTGTTTTCTTTGTAATCTTGTTATCAGTGGAGCAAGTGGAGTCAACAGTTGTGGAGATTACGGAGAGGTCTTTGGAATTTTGTCTCTTGTATCTCGAAAAATCATCATATGCATGTGATGACTTTGGCTTACTGGTAAGTTTTTTCGTCTTGATTTTAATTGAAGGGGGTGTTTATTCTGGCCACACAAAGTTCACCTTGCTGTGATCTTATTATTGTGAGATGGTGGCAGCATGCTGTATCCATCACCTTATTTGATTCAGTATTTTGTCAAATGTGCGGAGTTCCCTTAATTTGCAGTTTCTTGGATTGTGTTATCGTGCATTCTCAGTAGCAATCATTTGTGTTCATTATGTTTCACATATTTTCAGAATGAAGTTGCCTTTTTCATGGAATCTGTGCTGCTTAGTGGGTCTCCTAGCAAGGTGTACTCGTTGGAGCCCAGCAATATACATGACGTTGTCGAGCAGTGGTCATCTGTCGCAGTCGAATCTGAGCGCATGAGCCCACAGGACAAATATTTCTGCTATTTAAAAGGTGAGTTTCAGGTCTTGTCTGTGAAAATGCGGTTCAAGGTTCTATGCACTTTTGGTGCTTCATTTGCTGATGTTTGTATATTCTTTGATGATTGATTACCAGGCTTCAACTGCTCAAATAGTGGAGATGATCTGCAACGGTTTCGTTTGACCTTATCACCAGAGTGCTTACAGCAAAATTATGCTATTCCAGAGACCACTGAAGCACTGCATGCAGCATCTCCTAGTGCCATGGTGTCAATAGCACAACATTTTGCAGTTGTTCATCTACACTGCATACCCCGCCTTCTAACATTGGTTCAGAAGCTTTGTCAATCTCCAGCTTTGGAAGTTATAGAAGATATCAACTTTAACATGAGATTGTCTTTTACCCAAAGAATCTTGAAGTTAGCCCATGGTCTTGCAATGGAATTCCCTTGTGACGTTTCTGATACCATGATGTTATGCTCAGTTGCAAGGTGTGCTGATAGTCTGCCGGTCTTGTTTGGGCTGAAGTTCAAGTTCTCTAACCATGACAGAGTATTTTCTGGAGATGGTGTTGGAATTATGTTGCTGCAAATACTTGAAGAATTCCTACAGCTGATCCAAATTGTCTTCTGCAATAGTGATATTTGTTGTACTGTACAAGTATGCATACTTGCTTCCCTTTTGGGCATATTTAGTACAAAGACCTGGAGATATGAAAAATCTGGTTCTTGCTTAGTACCCCCTTTAGCTTACTCTCCTTATACCGTGCAATATGTGCTAAAGCTTCTTAAAAGCACCAAAAGATGGACAAGTCATGTTGACAGGGACAAATCTTGCAAAGATGTTCTAGATTATTCATGCAATTCCGAGATTGGTGATTTGTCTTGTCAAGCTCGTTCTGTGGTGGTCCCTTTGCTGAAGAAATACACATGTGAGGAGTATCTAAAGTTGCTCTTCCCTCCAGAAGAGCAATGGTTGGATGATTTGGTGCATCTCATCTTTTTCCTCCATGAAGAAGGAGTAAAATCAATGACTGCAGTTGAGAAGCCGCAGATAAGTTGCACTAAACAAGCCGGTGTGTCAGAGGTGGAGTCTGTGGCCAGTCACGAGGAAGACGCACTGTTCGGGAATCTCTTTGCTGAAGCCCGCTCTACTGGAGTAGCTGATAGTGTTGAACAGCCAACTTCCCTTGGGAGTGTTTCATCAAGCAGCCAGCATGGGCCTATTCAACTAGCTGCTGATTTGATATGCTTTATGAAAACATGCATCTTCTCTCCTGAATGGTGCAATGCTACATATATGGATGCTTGCAGGAAGTTTCATACAGATCATTTGGAACAATTTATGTCAATACTTAAGTGCCAAGCTTGTCTTCCTGATGAAAGCAGTGCTGAAAACACTGCATCTCACCATATGGAGACTAACCTAGTGCACATCAACACGGCCTGTTTTGAATTTCTACAAATGTTCCTTGCTTCTGATGAGTGTCCTGCTTCTTTAAGAGAAGACCTTGTGGAGAAAGTGTTTAATGTTGAGAACGGGAAGTACACTTATAACAACTATACACTTGCTCTAGTTGCCCGTGCCATTATTTCTGGGACAAACTCGGCATATATTCTGGGAAGAAAAGTTTTTGTTCAGTACGTTGGTCATCTTTTGGAGAAGGCAGATGACAAGTCATCCAGCTTATTGAATTTTAACGAGTTCTGTGAAACTTTGCCTTGTGCCTTTCATCTGGAAATTCTGTTGGTGGCATTTCATTCAACCACTGGGTCAGAAAAGTCTGATTTGGTTAGCATTGTGCTTTCTTCCTTGGAAAAAATGAAACATTATCCACTTGGGAAAAATGCGCCTGGACTCACAAGATGGGCTTTAATCCTTTCAAGACTTCTGCTCGTGCTGCGACATATTCTATTATATCCGCTGACACGCCCAACATGGTTGTTTATGAGATTAAGATCCAGGATGCGGGATGTCCAAGTGAAGGAAGAGCAACCACGTTCCATGAATGATTGCTTGCCATCCTTTGCAACTGCAATTGTGGAGGGTTTACTCACGGACACTGTCAAGGAGTATGCTACAGCTAGTAGTCTGTTCTCGCAATTGATTGATGTGACTCCTGCTCATGCTGAGTTTTACTTTGATAAGTCTGCTGTTGGAGCTTTAGGCTTGAACTTGGCTGATTTAAGTGCAACCATTTCAGAAATACTTGATAGTTGGAGGGGTATGAAACCCGAACTGGCTGATGATCTCATCGTTGAAAGATATATATTTCTGATTTGCTGGAGCACTCTTGCTGATATAGGTTATCATGACAATGATACTCTACTTCGGAATGATGATCTTTCCAAACCTGATTTTGTAAATGTCAATTTCTTCCTCACATTTGCTCTCAGTGTAAGTGATGATGCTTCGTCTCTTGTGGGTGCCAACCTGCCTGCTGTAGTATTTGGATTCCTGAAGTTGTTGAATTCTGAGATTCTCCATGCTTCAAGCATGCTGGAAACTTGGGATTTTTCCAGGAAAGGAGCATGGCTTTCTTTTATTCTCTCTCTCGTCAATACTGGTGTTTGGAGGAACCAAGCAAGTGAAAAAACTGATGCGGACTCATATGGAAAGCAGGTGGTTTTTTATGGAGAGCAATCTGTTCTTGGAAAGAGTTTGGTGACATACATAGGTGAAAATAGTGGACATTGTTTAAATATTTTATCATCACTTTTGGAGACCTATCTTCATACTTACAGGGAAGCATATCTCTCACTTGTTGATAGAGAAAGGCCTTATAAGGATCATTGTTATCCTTCCTTGCTGCTTAAGCATTCTGCCTTTGACAAATCCAAGCATCATCTCCTTTTTGAAAAAATTGGTTCTGACATGGCAGTGCTGGAACGTATATGTGATCTTCCATCAAGGATAGATGGAGTTGCTACAAAGCTTGGTGAAGTACAGAAACATTGTTTCCCCTTGAAGTGCTTGTTACATGGATTTCCATCAGATTACGCTTCTAGCAACAGTGCTATCCTTTCTTGCATTCTCGTAATACATGACATCATACACACCTTTGATGGATACATAAAGATCATGCAACCAGGAGACAGAGGTCAAGTTGATGCGAGTGTTATTTCCAAACTACTCGGAATGGTGATGACTGTTAGATCCGACCGAATATTCAGATCCATTTATGCACAGTGTGATTCTATATTTATGAGTCTAATCAACTACAGGGATGATCTAGCTGGATACATTGATCTGTTTACCCTGAAGCAGTTAGAAGGGTTCCTGGCTGACATCAGCTCAAAAGAAAGCATCGACCATGGGGCGGAAGAAATTCTGGTTTCTACCATTATTGATCTAGTGGAGGACATTCGTTCAAAAACAGATGTATTTAAATTCTTCCTTGGTGATGCAGAAGGCGCGCCTGAAGGAGCAAGCAGTCTCTTTGCTCCCGAGCATGCTGAAATATCAGTCTTTATTGATATGTTGGACAGATGCCAGTCTGAGCAGGTTAATTTGAAGATCCTTCACTTGTTAACGGATATTTTAGGTGCTGGCCTTTGTCCCGCCCTTAAGGTGGAGTTGCAAAATAAATTTGTTGGAATGGAGGTGTTGTCATTTTCATCTTGGTTAGAATTTAGAATTTTGGGTCATCCTTTGAAACCTGAAAGTGACAGTGGTACTATAGTGGGTTCGACAACCCTAAGAGAATCATCAGTGGATTTTCTGATGCGTCTTATCTGCCCTTCGTCCGAGACATTGGCCAAAGAACTTCAACATCACCTCTTTGGTGCAATGCTACTGTTACTTGATAGAGCATTTTTGTCATGCGATCTCCAAACTGGCAAAGCATATTTCCATTTTCTTGTCCAGCTGTCGAGTGAGGAATCACATTTCAAACAGCTATTTGATAAGACACTGATGCTGATGGAGACAATGGTTGGTAATGAGGATTTGCTTCATACTCTGAAGTTTCTATTTACTTTTGTGGAGTCAGTGTTTGGCGAAGCTGGATTAAATAGGACTGCCCTTAAGAGGCTTTCATCTAAAAATTCTGGCAACGATTGTGACTCAGGATCTCTCATACCAAAGCAGTTGAAGAATCCAGAGAACCTAGTTCTTCGCACCAATCAAGAAAGTAATTCCGCTGTTGATTGTGATGCTAGTTCTGGTGAGGAAGATGAAGATGATGGAACATCTGATGGGGAATTGGGGAGCATGGATAGAGATGATGAAGAGGATGGAAACAGTGAAAGGGCACTAGCATCCAAAGTGTGCACATTTACATCCAGTGGTAGTAATTTTATGGAACAGCATTGGTACTTCTGCTATACATGTGATTTGACTGTTTCCAAAGGTTGCTGTTCTGTATGTGCCAAGGTGTGTCATCGGGGTCACCGTGTTGTTTATTCCCGCTCAAGCCGTTTCTTCTGTGATTGTGGTGCTGGTGGTGTGAGAGGAAGCAACTGCCAGTGCTTGAAACCTCGGAAATTTACTGGAACATCTAGTGTACCAGCACCTGCCGATTGCAGCTTCCAGCCCCTGTTGCCTTATCATGATGATCTGGAACAGGTTGCAGATAGTGGCTCTGATTTTGAAGATGACATCTCAACTGATGCTGATACTTCCCTCAAGTTATCTGTGCCAAAAGGCTTTAGTGATGGGCTCCCTGTATTTCTGAAGAATCTTGATATTGAAGTTCGAATGCTTGAACTCTGCAAGAAGTTACTTCCGACAATACTCAGCCAGAGAGAGTTGAATCTTTTGAAAGATAGGAAAGTCTTGTTAGGAGGTGATATGCTGGTGTCACAAGCTTCTGATGTATTCCAACTAAAGAAAGCTTTCAAAAGTGGATCACTGGATCTGAAGATAAAAGCGGATTATCCGAATTCAAGGGAACTCAAGTCACATCTTGCTAATGGTTCTCTTACTAAATCATTGCTGACTGTCAGCAATCGAGGCAAGCTTGCTGTTGGAGAAGGGGATAAAGTAGCTATATTCGATGTGGGACAAATTATTGGACAGCCTACTGCAGCCCCTATTACAGCAGACAAAACAAATGTGAAGCCACTCTCCAGAAACATTGTCCGCTTCGAAATTGTTCATCTGATCTTCAATCCGTTACAGGATCATTACCTTGCTGTTGCTGGATATGGGGATTGCCAAGTACTGACACTAAATAGTCGTGGTGAAGTAACCGATCGCCTTGCCATAGAACTTGCTCTGCAAGGAGCTTACATTCGCCGTGTGGAATGGGTTTCAGGCTCTCAGGTACAGCTCATGGTGGTAACAAATATGTTTGTGAAAATATATGATCTCTCGCAGGATAACATAAGCCCATTGCATTATTTTACTGTGGCTGATGATGTTATTGTCGATGCCACCCTTGTTCCCTCTTCAATGGGCAAATTGGTGCTACTTGTTCTTTCTGAAGGGGGTCTACTGTATAGGCTCAATATTGTATTGGCAGGCGATGTCGGTGCCAAAACATTGACTGACACAGTCTTGGTGAAAGATGCAGTATCTATGCATAAGGGATTATCATTGTACTTCTCATCAACCTACAGGCTTATATTCGTGTCTCATCAAGATGGCACTACTTTCATGGGGCGCTTAGATGCTGATTCTTCAGCAGTTACTGAGTTATCATATGTATGCGAAGAAGATCAAGATGGTAAATCCAAGCCAGCTGGGCTTTACCGCTGGAGAGAGCTTATAGCTGGCAGTGGAACTCTTACCTGTCTATCAAAATTTAAATCGAATTCTCCTCTCGCTGTGTCTTTGGGTCCTCATGAGCTGTGTGCACAGAACATGAGATATGGCACTGGTTCAAATTCTCCAGTGGTGGGTGTTGCGGCATATAAGCCTTTATCCAAAGATAAAACACATTGTCTTCTTATATATGATGATGGAAGTCTTCATATTTACTCGCATACACCTAGTGGAGGTGATATTTCAATGAGCCTTACTGCAGAACAAACGAAGAAGTTAGGCAGCAGTATCCTCACCAGTAGAGCTTATGCTGCCACCAAACCAGAATTTCCTCTTGATTTTTTTGAGAAGACAAGTTGCATCACTTCTGATGTCAAATTTAGTAGTGATACAACCAAAAGTGGTGATTCTGAAAGCATCAAGCAGAGACTGACCTCAGATGATGGGTATTTAGAGAGCCTGACATCTGCTGGCTTCAAGGTAGGAAGCACTGACCTGTTAATCCAAGTGACTACTGTGAATTTTTCACCCATGCTATTGCCCATTGCTTATATTTTTCTTCTACCCTGTAACAGAGTTTCAGTTACTTATCTGTACTCTATTATTTGGATGTAGGTATCTATTTCAAATCCAAATCCTGATATTGTAATGGTTGGTTGTCGAATCCATGTGGGTAACACATCGGCTAGCAATATCCCGTCGGAACTGATGATGTTTCACAGAGTTGTTAAGCTTGATGAAGGCATGCGATCATGGTATGATATTCCATTTACTACTGCAGAATCACTTCTGGCTGATGAAGAATTCACAATTACAGTTGGCCGAACATTCGATGGTTCATCTATGCCTAGGGTAGATTCTATTGAAGTTTATGGTCGAGCTAAAGATGAGTTTGGGTGGAAAGAGAAAATGGATGCTGTACTTGATATGGAAGCCCATGTCATGGGTAGTACTGCTGGTGGGAAATCAGGAAAGAGACCGCAGACGATGCCAACTGCTCCTATGCAGGAGCAGGTCTTGGCAGATGCTCTCAGGATCCTCTCACGGATCTTTCTGCTTTGCCAACCAAGCTGCTGCACCGACACGGTTGATGCCGACATGGAACTTGATGATCTAAAATGCAGAGCTTTGTTGGAAACCATCTTTCAAAGCGACAGGGAGCCTCTGCTGCATTCTGCTGCATGCCGTGTCCTTCAGGCTGTGTTCCCAAAGAAGGAAGTGTACTATCATGTAAGTTTCGATTATCTTTATTATGCAAAGTCCTAATATTATGGGCTTTCGTTCTCTCTTACTCTGCTGTTACTCTTTTGATTTTATTCTTAATCATTGCACAGGTTAAGGACACTATGCGCCTTCTGGGAGTAATAAAGTCACTTCCAGCAATTACTTCAAGAATAGGAGTTGGAGGAACTGCATCTAGCTGGGTGATAAAAGAATTTATTGCCCAGATCCATACAGTCTCTAAAGTTGCTTTGCACAGGAAATTAAACTTCGCATCTTTTCTTGAGAATCATGGTAGGAATTCTTACTCGCACTTAACTAATACAGAGGACTCCTTCCGTGTCTGATGTTTGTGAATTCTTATTACCCCAACAGTGAAAAAATGACGCTTATTTTTTTTATCCATTCCAGTGCCTGACCATTTATTACTTATCAGGATCAATATATAACACATGAAAATCGGCATTGCCATATTTTTCGCAAAATGTTACTTTGGTAATATGGTGCTTAAAATTTGCTAGTGTATATTAATAAAATTAGATCCAAAGTTATGTAGAGCTGCACCAAGAAAAATGTCATTCCTGCTGCTGGGATTAGGTTATGCAACAAATTCTAAAATTCTTATTGATGAATTATAGCAAGCTCACTTCTCTGAGTTTTTTAATATGCTTATTACTTGGGGGACCCAAAAGGGGCAATATGTAGAGTGCAGGAGACACAAACCCTAGACTGAAAGTACCATGCAAATTATTACTTTACCTATTGTATATTAACATTCTCAAATAGCCACTGTTGTATTGTTGTGATTGTGATGCTAAAGTGTTTCTCTTTAAAGGTCTGATGCATAAAATACTTGGTTAGTTTTGATGCTAGTACAAGCGATTTGCTGTGTTTAAAAAAGAGAGTAAAAGTGATCTGTAGTGTTTCAGAAGTTGATGGCAACAGATTGGAGACCCTTGTGATTACTGGGGTTTAAATAGCTAACTTGTTTAAAAATACCGATGCCATTTTGATGGATTTTTCTTCTTTAAAGAGCATGCAAACGCTTTGCACATCCTATCATCAGAAAGTAAATTGCATTCATAATATGAGATCATCCCCTCAAGGCAACATGCCAAGGGGACGGAAATTCAACTAACATATACGACACACACCAGGGCTAATCTCAAGGAGTCTTGCGCAACCTGCGGGCATAAGCCCGCCTCCAGCGTCCAACCTCGGCCATGATGAGGTCCATCACCTTTTTGTTCCCATTGGCGCTCATATAATTCAGCAATGGCTATTATAGGGTAGATGAAACAATATAATTTTAGGAAACACGAAAGGAAAATCTCTCTTACAGTTGGGAGACTGGCTACTGGTGTCCCGATGGGTTCCAGGATTTGTTCGTAAACCAGAAAGATATTCCTGTAACTACTAGTATGTTCTTATGGTTGTTTTTTACATATGATGTACTTAGGCACATTACATAAACATTCTTGTGGCATGAAGTTGGCAATTTAGATTCAGACGCTATGTATGTGAAGGTCCAGTTTGCTTTTGCTGTGTTGTGGTGTGGACTGCGTACTCAAGTTGGTTATGGAGTATTTACCAACCCAGGGGGAAACAGTTCTAAAAGATATTAGATATTTGTTATTGGTTAGTTATACATGTTCAAATGATAGTACTTAAAAGCCAACGCAATGCCAACTGTATCCATAGGAAGAAGTTAACAGCTAGGAGTAAGAATGTTACCATTGGTTCTTTTGCTAATATTGACCTATTGGTTGCCAGTTGACAGAAAGCGAGGTTGCTGTTCATGTGGTGCAGGCAATAAATGCACAAAATAATATGAAAGGCATTTTTCTAATGCAGTAACATCTTTCTTTGTGTTGATTCTTCTACCTTCTTCACTTCTGTTCTAAGAATAAGACGTGCTCTGCTAAATGTCACGAAGGAATATTCTTATCGATAATATGGGTAGGCATGCCGTATGAATTATGTGTAATTGCAATGATATCTCAGTTGTAACTGTTGGTGATGTTGTCTTTGATTAAAAGTGATAGCCTGGTATTAGTAATGTGAATCATATGTTAATTAAACTATGGCCTGTAACATTTTCTTATTTTCTACATTGTGGAGATTAATAGCATATCTTTGTCTTCTGCAGGTACAGAATTAGTTGACGGTCTTATGCAAGTTTTCTGGGACATTTTGGATTTAGACAGGCCAGATACTCAAATGATAAATAATCTTGTTATACCTTGTGTGGAATTTATTTATAGCTACGCTGAATGCTTGTCTCTGCATACAAATGAGAAATCTGGTGTTTCAGTGGCACCTGCAGTTGCTCTATTGAAGAAGCTACTATTTGCTCCATATGAAGCTGTTCAGACTTCTAGCAGGTGACCTTTCTGTATTTGCATGTACATTGACATTTCCCAGTTTTTTGTTTTGTTGCTATCAGCTCTTGTAGTCTCTTCGATAGCTTAAATTTTGTTGCTGATTTTCAGTTTGGCTATTTCATCACGATTTCTACAAGTTCCTTTCCCAAAGCAGACAATGATAGCTAATGATGATGGCTCTGATAATCATGCAAAAACAAGTGCTTCTGCTATGAATCCTGCTAGTGGAAATGCCCAGGTTATGATTGAAGAAGACCCTGCCACATCGTCAGTGCAGTACTGTTGTGATGGTTGTTCCACAGTTCCAATACTTAGGCAAAGGTGGCACTGCAACATATGTCCAGACTTTGACTTGTGTGAAACCTGCTATGAGATACTTGATGCAGATCGTCTACCTGCACCGCATTCAAAAGATCATCCTATGTCAGCAGTAACAATTGAACTTGATACATTTGGAGGTGAGGGCAGTGATATTCATTTCTCTGTTGATGAGCTAGCAGACACCAGTGTTCCTCCTCCTCCTGTTGCTGATAGAAGTGTCCAGACCTCACAGTCACCAATTCATGTATTGGATGCAAGTGGATCTGCAGATTTCCCTGGGTCCATGCCAGACCAAAGGACGGTTTCAATTTCTGCATCCAAACGTGCCATTAACTCCCTACTACTCAGTTGTCTAATTGAAGAGCTCAGAGGCTGGATGGGGACCACAGCTGGCACTCAAGCCATACCTATAATGCAGTTGTTCTATAGGCTTTCATCTGCAGTTGGTGGACCTTTCATGGATAGCTCAAAGCCAGAATATTTTGATTTGGAAAAATTTGTCAAGTGGCTCATAGGTGAAATCAATATAAGTAAACCATTTCCTGCCAAAACACGATGTTCTTTTGGAGAAGTATCTATCCTTATTTTCATGTTTTTCACACTTATGTTCCGTAACTGGCATCAGCCTGGGAGTGATGGCTCTCATTCGAAGTCTGGGGGAAGCTCTGATTTGACAGAGAAAGGTCATGTTCAGGTTCCAGTGTCAACGACAGGTCTCTCACCCTCCACTGATGACAAGGATAAAAATGAATTTGCTTCTCAGTTAATTCGTGCTTGCTCTGCCCTCAGGCAACAATCATTTCTGAATTATTTAATGGACATACTGCAACAGCTTGTTCATATTTTCAAGTCATCATCCACAAATGGAGAAGGTGGTTCTGGTTCAGGATGTGGATCCCTATTGACAGTACGGAGAGAGCTACCAGCTGGAAATTTCTCTCCCTTTTTTTCTGATTCATATGCCAAATCTCATCCGACTGATCTATTCATGGACTACAACAAATTGTTGTTGGAGAATACTTTCCGGCTAGTATATAGCATGGTTCGACCGGAGAAGGAGAAGTCGGCTGAAAAGGATAGAAGCTCCAAGGCTCCCAATGCTAAGGATCTCAAGTTGGATGGGTACCAGGATGTTCTCTGCAGCTATATCAGCAATCCACATACTACATTTGTTCGTAGATATGCAAGGAGGCTATTCCTTCATTTGTGTGGCAGCAAGACTCACTATTACAGTGTTAGGGATTCGTGGCAATATTCCCATGAAGTCAAGAAACTCCATAAAATCATTAACAAGTCCGGAGGTTTTCGAAATCCTGTGCCATACGAGAGAAGTGTTAAGCTAATAAAATGTTTGTCTACTCTTTGTGATGTGGCTGCAGCAAGGCCCAGAAATTGGCAGAAGTACTGTTTGAAGCACATGGACCTTCTTCCATTTCTGATGGACAACTTTTACTATTTCAGTGAAGAGTGTATTATTCAGACTCTCAAGCTTCTGAATTTGGCCTTCCATTCAGGGAAAGATGTCAATCAAACTGTACAAAAAACAGAAAGTGGGGATCTTGGAGGTTCTGCAAGAACTGGTTCACAATCTTCAGATTCAAAAAAGAAGCGGAAAGGTGATGATGCTTTGGAAGGCACTTCCGAGAAATCCTGCATGGACATGGAGCAGGCTGTGGAAGGGTTCAATGACAAGGAAGGGGATGTGTTGAAGCGTTTTGTTGATACATTCTTGCTAGAATGGAACTCTGGAAGTGTTCGCCATGAGGCCAAATGTGTTTTATTTGGACTATGGTACCATGCAAAGAACCTGTTTAAGGAAACAATGTTGAAAGTTCTACTGCAGAAGGTGCAATATCTTCCCATGTATGGGCAGAACATCATTGAGTACACTGACCTTATAACCTGTTTACTAGGAAAAGCAAATGATTCTAGTGCAAAGCAGAATGAAGCTGAACTTCTGAATAAGTGTTTAACATCTGATGTAATAAGCTGCATTTTTGCTACCCTCCATTCGCAGAATGAGCTGTTAGCAAACCATCCAAATTCCCGTATATACAATACGCTGAGTTGCTTAGTGGAGTTTGATGGCTATTATTTGGAGAGTGAGCCTTGTGTGACCTGTAGCTGTCCAGATGTTCCGTATTCAAGAATGAAGCTTGAAAGCCTCAAGTCTGAGACCAAATTTACTGACAACAGGATAATAGTAAAATGTACTGGAAGCTTTACTATACAGTCAGTGACCATGAATGTTTATGATGCACGTAAGTCGAAGTCAGTGAAAGTGCTGAACCTGTATTACAACAACAGGCCTGTAACAGATTTGTCTGAGCTGAAGAACAATTGGTCTTTGTGGAAACGGGCCAAAAGCTGCCATCTTACTTTTAATCAGACTGAATTGAAGGTTGAATTCCCCATCCCAATTACAGCATGCAATTTCATGATTGAGCTCGATTCATTTTATGAAAATCTCCAAGCTTCTTCTCTCGAGTCATTGCAGTGCCCACGGTGCAGCAGGTCTGTCACTGATAAGCATGGAATCTGTAGCAACTGCCATGAAAATGCATATCAGTGCAGGCAATGTAGAAATATTAACTATGAAAACCTTGACTCTTTTCTCTGCAACGAGTGTGGATATAGTAAATACGGTCGTTTTGAATTCCATTTCATGGCGAAACCAAGCTTCTCGTTTGATAACATGGAAAATGACGATGACATGAGAAAAGGATTGGCAGCAATTGAGTCAGAGTCAGAAAATGCTCATAGGCGATACCAGCAACTGATGGGATTTAAAAAGCCTCTCATCAAATTAGTATCCAGCATAGGTGAACAGGAGATAGATTCACAACAGAAAGATGCTGTCCAGCAGATGATGGTGTCCTTGCCTGGTCCCACTTGCAAGGTAAATCGCAAGATTGCACTTCTTGGTGTTCTGTATGGTGAAAAATGCAAAGCGGCTTTCGACTCGGTCAGCAAAAGTGTTCAGACGCTACAAGGACTGCGCCGTGTTCTAATGACATATCTGCACCAGAAAAGTTCTAATGATACCAATGCATTGCCAGCCTTTTCAATACCAAGGTCTCCAAGTAGTTGCTATGGGTGTAGTACTACGTTTGTTACACAATGCCTAGAGTTATTACAAGTGCTATCCAAACACACAAACTGCAGGAAGCAACTTGTCGGTGCTGGCATTTTATCAGAGTTATTTGAAAACAACATTCATCAAGGCCCTAGAACTTCACGCACCCTTGCCAGGGCTGTGCTATCTTCATTCTCTGAAGGTGATGCAGATGCAGTCCAGGAACTGGACAAGTTGATTCAGAAGAAGGTAATGTATTGTCTTGAGCACCATCGCTCAATGGATATTGCACAATCAACACGAGAAGAGTTACAGCTACTTTCAGAGACATGTGCCCTTGTAGATGAGTTTTGGGAAGCGAGGCTGCGTGTTGCCTTTCAGCTGTTGTTCTCTTCTATTAAAGTTGGAGCAAAGCACCCTGCAATTTCAGAGCATATTATTCTTCCTTGTCTGAGAATAATTTCTCAGGCTTGCACACCTCCAAAATCTGATGTTGGGGACAAGGAGTCAGGTGTGGGAAAATCTAGCTTGATGTTGCAATCGAAGAATGATGATACCACAGGTCACTCAGCAACTAATGTATCCACTTCCAAGGTTCAGTCTGATATAGCTGGAAAAAGTCCTGATGGTAGTCGAAGAGGTCAGGATATGCCACTATTGAGCTATTCAGAATGGGAGAGTGGTGCATCATATCTGGATTTTGTGAGGAGGCAATACAAAGTATCACAGGCAACGAAAGGAGTACAAAAAGCACGTCATGATTCACAGAAATCAGATTACCTTGTTCTGAAATATGGACTCAGATGGAAGCGTCGTGCATGTCGGAAGTCATCTAAAAGCGACTTCTCAAAATTTGCCTTGGGCTCCTGGGTTTCAGATTTGATTTTAAGTTCCTGTTCTCAGTCAATAAGATCTGAGATATGCACTCTTATAAGCTTGCTATGCCCATCAAACTCTTCCAGGCAGTTTCAGTTACTGAACTTGCTCATGTCTCTACTTCCTCGGACACTGTCAGCTGGTGAGAGTGCAGCGGAGTACTTTGAGTTACTGGGGACAATGATTGATTCAGAGGCTTCACGTCTTTTCTTAACAGTCCGTGGTTGCTTAGCCACACTCTGTTCTTTGATAACAAAAGAAGTGTACAATGTTGAATCGCAGGAGAGAAGCCTTAGCATTGACATATCACAAGGATTCATTCTTCATAAGCTTGTGGAGCTCCTGAATAAATTTCTCGAAATTCCCAATATTAGAGCAAGGTAAATCTCAATATATTCTCATTCGGAACCCCACCATCTTGTGTTTACATTTCCTCCATATTGCAGATTTATGAGTGACAAGTTGCTGTCCGAGGTGCTGGAGGCCTTCTTGGTTATCCGTGGGCTAGTTGTGCAGAAGACAAAGTTAATCAATGACTGCAACCGGCTTTTGAAAGACCTTCTTGATAGTTTACTTATAGAGAGTACTGCAAACAAACGCCAATTTATTCGTGCTTGCATCTCTGGATTGCAGAAGCATGTGAAAGAGAAAAAGAGACGGACATCTCTGGTACAAGCGCACATATATTTTTGTTTGGATATTTGTGCTTAACTTCTTTTCCTGTTCCTATCAATGCTAATAATAAAATGCAACTTAATTGTGATCATGCTCTTTTGCAGTTTATTTTGGAGCAACTCTGCGATTTGATTTGCCCAGTGAAACCAGAGCCTGTTTACCTTTTGATTTTAAACAAGTCACATACTCAAGAAGAGTTCATCAGGGGTTCTATGACAAAGAGTCCATACTCTAGTGTGGAGATTGGCCCACTAATGAGAGATGTGAAAAACAAAATATGTCGGCAACTTGATTTGATTGGACTTATAGAAGACGACTATGGCATGGAATTACTGGTTGCTGGGAATATAATTTCACTTGATCTTAGCATATCCCAAGTCTATGAGCAAGTGTGGAGAAAGCACCATGGCCAAACTCAGCATTCTTTGTCGAGTGCCAGTACACTCTCTGCTACATCGTCTGTCAGAGATTGCCCACCAATGACGGTAACCTACAGACTACAGGTACATTACGAGGGTTTGACTTATTTTTTGTTGCCTTAGATTCTTTACTACCTCGTATCTAGCACCTCGCTAGTTGTAGCAGTTTTTGATATCTTGATGCTTGTTTTGATGCGGTGTTCCTTGGCCATATACAAGTTTGCATTAATCTTTACCCCTGCATTGTTTGATCGTGTCCTCTGTGAAGCACCTATCTCTCTTTTATTTTAAAACTGTGAAGTGCCAAACCTTTGAACCGATATTGTGTGCACATTATAATTGTCCTGTTGTTCCATCATAGCTTTGTAAATCATATTGCTGTACATGTATTGACTAATTTGAGGATAGTCTATTTGGTCTGAAACTAGTTAGTATTGTGCATGATTTGATTTTCTGCCTCCTCTTGGATTAATATTCGTCCTGATTTATTAACATTATTCGCTGTTGTGTTGCTATTTCCCCCCTGATCAGGGTTTAGATGGTGAAGCAACTGAGCCCATGATTAAAGAGCTAGAAGAAGAAAGAGAGGAATCACAAGATCCTGAAATTGAATTTTCCATATCAGGTGCTGTTAGGGAATGTGGAGGTCTGGAAATTATATTAAGCATGATTCAGGTTTGTTTTCTCAACACTGTGTTGGTTTTCTTGTCCTTTAAGTGCAGTGTCATGAAGTTGGAAAAGTTTACATTTATTTGACTGTTGTGCTGCAGTCCTGTTATTTTTATTGAATCTCAGTTTCCTTTTTGCCAGAGCCTACGTGACGACGAGTTACGATCCAACCAGGAAGAGTTGGCTTCAGTTCTTAACCTTCTCAAGTATTGTTGCAAAATCCGTGAAAATAGATGTGCCTTACTACGTCTGGGTGCCCTTGGTTTGCTACTTGAGACAGCCAGGCGCGCATTCTCAGTAGATGCAATGGAACCAGCTGAGGGTATTCTATTAATTGTAGAAAGCCTTACACTGGAAGCTAATGAAAGTGACATAAGTATCTCACAAAGTGTATTTACAACTAGTGTTGAGGAGACTGGTGCATGTGAGCAGGCCAAGAAAATTGTTCTCATGTTTTTGGAGAGGTTATGTCATCCTGTAGGCACCAAAAAATCAAACAAGCAACAAAGGAATGAGGAGATGGTGGCCAGAATCTTG
This sequence comes from Hordeum vulgare subsp. vulgare, assembly GCF_904849725.1. NCBI lineage: Eukaryota > Viridiplantae > Streptophyta > Magnoliopsida > Poales > Poaceae > Hordeum > Hordeum vulgare. The sequence continues at coordinate 359,968,086 of NC_058522.1, forward strand.
CCTTACCTGACCTACGGGGAGCCAGCAGCTATGGAAGTTCTGGTCGAACATTTTGAGCCCTACCTTAGGGACTGGAGTGAGTTTGACCGGTTGCAGAAGCAACACGAAGAGAATAAAAAAGATGACAATTTAAGCCAGAAGGCATCAATGCAGAGATCTGCTGTTGAAAACTTTGTTCGAGTCTCGGAATCACTCAAGACGAGTTCATGTGGTGAGAGGCTGAAGGAGATTATTCTAGAGAAGGGCATTACAAAAGCTGCTCTAGGGCATCTGAGGGAAAGATTTGCTTCTGCAGGGCTGGCTGGCTCTAGAACTAGTGCAGAATGGGCAGCTGGATTAAAGCTGCCATCTATTCCATTCATCCTGTCAATGCTGAAAGGGCTTGCAAAGGGTCATTTGCCTACACAGAAGTGTGTCGATGAAGAAGGCATTTTACCACTTCTCCATGCTTTAGAAGGGGTGCCTGGTGAAAACGAAATTGGTGCACGAGCAGAAAATCTTTTGGACACCCTAGCAAACAAAGAAAATAATGGTGATGGCTTCCTGTGGGAGAAGATTCAAGAACTGCGGCATGCTACGAGGGATGAGATGCGCCGCCGTGCTCTCCAGAAAAGAGAAATACTACTTCGGGTAACTGTTACAGATATAGTTTCATCAGCTGTTATGTTTCAACTGATTGTTTTCACCCTGTTTTTCAAAGATTATTCTGCAAATGTGCAAAATCATGTTGAAGCTTGAACTGAAATTATAGGCTATTGATTATTCTTTGTTTTTGTTTGTGTAGTTTATGCTTTGTTGTTTGACCTTGAGATCTGCATTTGCACCACAATGTAACATTTTTGCTGCTTTATTTCTCTCTAGGGGCTAGGAATGCGGCAAGAATTTGGTTCGGATGGAGGTAGACGTATCGTTGTCTCTCAGCCTATAATCGAAGGTTTTGATGATGTGGAAGAAGAGGAAGAAGGGCTGGCATGTATGGTCTGTAGAGAAGGGTATACTTTAAGACCAACAGACATGCTAGGAGTCTATGCTTTCAGTAAACGGGTGAACCTGGGTGCAACAAGTTCTGGCAGTGGCCGTGGGGATTGCGTATTCACTACTGTTAGCCACTTCAACATCATACATTACCAATGTCATCAGGAAGCCAAACGAGCTGATGCTGCACTGAAGAATCCTAAAAAGGAATGGGATGGGGCTACACTGAGAAATAACGAGACATTGTGTAATTGTATCTTTCCGCTGAGGGGGCCATCTGTTCCACAGGGACAGTACAACCGATGCGTCGATCAGTATTGGGACCAACTGAATTCTCAAGGGCGAGCAGATGGAAGCCGTCTCCGGTTGTTGACATACGATATTGTTCTGGTACGTGTCCGCTGCTATCTTGATCTCATTTTTAAACAACTAGAAAACATGCCAGTGTGTTGCAAGAAAAAATAATATCATAGCGACCTAGTGCAACAAGCATAGCTCAAGACCCCCCATCACAACACATCCGAATGTTGTCAATCTTAAGACGACGAGCTTGGCCGTTGCACGGCATACCTGTCATTATACTGTGCTAGGGCAAGGGAATGCTTAAAACATTAGAAATTAATCTTGTCGGGCTAGACACGAGTGCTGCCCTCCGTGAGCTAGAGGAAGAAAAAAAATAGGTGTATGGATCTAGGAAAATTATCGATTGTAACTCAATTTTCTATTTTCCCTGCTTGTACAATATTCCAGCACATGTACACATGAATTAGGCTTAATTGGAATATTGGATGCATGCCTGATTTAAGCAGGAGCATTCTCTCTGTGCATGATGCATGGAAATTAAGTTCTTTCCGTAACCGATGCACAGCGCTGTTTCCTTCTTTATCGGTCTCTCTTATATAGGCACCGGATCTGTTTCCTTCTTTGTTGGGTCTCTCTCTTTCTTTTATTGGTCTCTCTTATATAGGCACCGGGAATGTTTACTTCTTTGTCGAGTCTTTCTCTTTCTTTCTTACTCCCTCCGTCCCAAAATAAGTGTCTTAAGCTTAATACAATTTTGTACTAGATCTAGTACAAAGTTGAGACAGTTATTTTGGGACAGAGGGAGTATTTAAGTTCATCGGGTCTCTCTTATATAGGCTCCGATGCGCACGCTGTTTCATGCTTGAGTCTTCTTTTATATAGGCAACTCACACTTTATCCTATATTTGTTTTCTCAAGGCATCTCGTTAATTCTGTAGCAAAATCCCGGACATATTTAATTTAGGAGAAATTATGCAAAGGAACGAGGTGGTACTAAATCTGAGGGTTTGCACTATCGCCATTTTTTTTATACGAGAACAGTTGGGTAGAACCCTACTGGTTATATTAACAAAAAGCAGCAAGGTTAGAAAATTCTGTGCAGATTCAACAAAACCAAGTAATGAAAACCATCTACAAATGGAGGTGATGAACTCCAAAAACAATTCCAAACTGGAAAGAGAGTATTCTTACAGATTTTGGTTTATTTTACTTGAAAGAAAAGTTGAAACATCTAGTGTAATCTACACTTTGTTTTTTATTTTGCTTAACACCCTGTACAGCGTGTAATTTTGTGATCTGATCGAAATATGACACTGGAATGTAAGGATGCAAAATCTGGTGAAGATTATTATCCTTTGCTATGTTACCTAAGGGGAGCGGCAAACACTAGGTTTGGGACTTCAAGGAACGTAAAATTTGGCCTAGCAATTCACTGAATTGTTGTTAACATATTCGTGCATCGATTGTTTTCTGTTCTTCCACATCTTACAAATGACTAATTGCAGAGAATTCTTGTGTTGTTTTTACTAGATGCTAGCCAGGTTTGCCACAGGCGCTTCTTTCAGCACCGACTGCAAGGGTGGGGGGAAGGAGAGCAATTCACGGTTTCTTCCTTTCATGATCCAGATGGCTTCTCATCTTGTAGATGGAAGTGCCAACCAGCAACGCCATGCGATGGCCAAGGCCATCTCTACTTACCTGTCCAGTTCTCTCTCAACTTCAGAATCTCCCAGTCGGGCTTCAGCTTCTCCCTCTGGAGCTCGGGGTAGTCCAGGGTCTCCGGAGGAAACTGTGCAGTTTATGATGGTCAATTCTCTGCTGTCCGAGTCTTATGAGAGCTGGTCGCAGCACCGCCCCGCTTTCCTGCAGAGGGGCATCTACCATGCTTACATGCAACACAAGCATGGGCGATCCACCCTCAAGGTTTCGGCCGAGTCGTCTTCCTCTGCGGCCCGGTCAGATGAAGGTTCGTCCGCTGATCCAAACGACGACGGCAAGAGGTTGTTTGCCATTGTCCAGTCGATGCTGGTGTACACTGGGTTGGTGGAGCAGCTGCAGCAATTCTTCAAGAAGGGCAAATCATCTGGGACTAGCAAGTCAAGCCAGAAAGACGAAGCAAGCAGCAAGTGGGAGTCGACGATGAAAGAAAGGCTGAGCAACATGAAGGAGATGGTGGGACTATCAAAGGACCTGCTCTCATGGCTGGACGACATGACCTCGTCTGAGGATTTGCAGGAGGCCTTTGACGTCATGGGGGCGCTGCCAGACGTGTTCTCCAGTGGGTACACGAAGTGTGACGATTTTGTCCGGGCTGCCATACAGGCTGGGAGGAGCTGAGCAGCCACTGTTTGTGTTCATATAAGGCACGACCCTTTTTGTTTTGTATGATGATGAGATAGAGGCAGCTTGTGTGTAGCAGCTGTAAACAGTCTAGCACTTGGAGACCAGCTGGTTAAACTTGTGTAATATTACGTCGTGGTATCGACGGCCTTCATTCTCAACATGCTCCTGTTGCCGCATTTTTTTTTAAGTTTCTTTCTGCTTTTGCTCGGGATTGTTTCGGATACGTGGCATGCCTATAAATGTGAAGTTGCTGAGCTGAATGAAATTGGTGGCAACGGCAGAAGATAATAGCCTCCCTGGTTGCACGTATTGAAAGCACCACCGAAACTTGGTTAACTAGTTGTTGGCTTGTAGTACGAGCTAGAAGATGGACGTACCCGTTCGGCTCTACGTTGCATGTAACGAATCGAACCACTCAAGCGCCAAGATTGGCGGCTGCAACAAGCCACCGCCTCAGAGATGGATGAGCAAGAAGCTCGGCCCATCCTTCATCATGCCTAGCGGCTGCAGCACTATAAATCTTGCGCTCGGCGTACATGTGCACGCAGCCACTGCCCATAGCAGGAACATGTCCTCTCTGCGCCCCGCCATGCCCGTGATCTTGGTCCTAGCGTATGCCGTCTTGGCACTGGCACTCAGCGAGGTCCCGGCGGTGATTGTGTTCGGCGACTCCACCGCGGACACCGGCAACAACAACTTCATCCAGACCGTAGCCAGGGGCAACCACCATCCATACGGGCGGGATTACGCCGGCGGCGTCGCCACCGGCCGCTTCTCCAACGGCCGCCTCCCCGCCGACTTCGTCTCCGAGGCGCTAGGCCTGCCGCCGTCCGTGCCGGCGTACCTCGACCCCGCCCACACCATCCACCATCTCGCCTCGGGCGTCAGCTTCGCCTCCGCCGGCGCCGGGCTGGACAACATAACCGCCCAAATCCCGGTAATTAACCATGCATACTACTCCAGTACAAGTTCAATTCTTCTCAGTTAAAAAAAAAAGTAAAGTTGAATTGGATGCGCGCATGCAGTCGGCGATGACCCTGAGCGAGCAGATCGACCACTTCCGGCAGTACACGGAGAGGCTGAGGCGGGCGAGAGGTGAGGCGGCGGCGCGCCACATCATCGCCGGCGCCCTCTACATCTTCAGCATCGGCGCGAGCGACTTCCTGCAGAACTACCTGGTGTTCCCGGTCAGGGGCTACAGCTTCACCCCGCCGGAGTACGAGGCGTACCTCGTGGGCGCCGCGGAGGCGGCCGTGCGCGCGGTGCACGGGCTCGGCGCGCGCGCGGTCACCTTCGCCGGCCTGCCGCCGCTGGGGTGCCTGCCGCTGGAGAGGGCCGTCAACCTCCACAGCCCCGGGGACTGCAACGGCATGTACAACATGGCAGCCGTGAGCTTCAACCGCAGGCTCGAGGGGATGCTGGGCAGGCTCGGCCGGGAGCTGCTGGGGGCGCGGGTGGCGTACGTCGACCAGTACGGCCTCCTGTCGGCCATGATCGCCAGGCCGTGGGAGTACGGCTTTGAGAACTCGGCCCAGGGATGCTGTGGCAGTGGCACGGCGGGGTATGTGGAGACGGGGGCGCTGTGGAGCTTGGACAGCGCGCTGACGTGCGACGACGCCGGCAAATACGTCTTCTTCGACGCCGTCCATCCGTCGGAGAGGGCGTACAGGATGATAGCCGGTGCAATCCTAAATGCCACGTCTCACTCGCGCTCGCACCGGTTCCGCTGACGCTTCGCTGAATTCGGACGCCTGATACAGCGATTTGGCGCCAAACCTCATTAGTTGTTTGTTTGTCTGTTTGGATAGCTTACCAGGACCGCAACTCTGCAAATGCTGGCTGATTCATCCGAGTGTTGGTGGAAGAACTTTTACACCTCATTTGTCTGTGTTTGAAACTTTAATCTCGTGTTCACACTTAAGTATTTGCTTCAAATCAACATTCTGTACTTTTTTTTTGAGACAATCTCGTGAAGCCTTTATTTATAACGTCGCAATGTTTACATGGACGAAAGTAAGATCATCCGGGTTGCCTAACCGTACGTGACGGCCAACACCAAGTGTAGGAGCATGTTTCGGTAAATTAGGAGCCTCGGTATTTCAGATACTAAATTCATGACTAAAAATGCAACAAGTAAAAAGATTAGAACGATCTCCGATTTCCCGAATAATCGCACCGGCCATAGTATTGCAACCTGAAGCAATATGGATTCTCTGTTTATAGAGATCATCTGCTAAAGACAACTTTGACTTTTTCTGGGAAAGAGACAACAATGAAAATGAGAAGCCATCTTGATCATGAAAGGAAGAAACCGTGAATTGCTCTTCTCCCCCCTTTATAGCGGACTGAGATCAGGTGACTTGCCCACAGGCAGTCACACTGTAACATGCGGGCATCTATCAGCCATCCATACCACATCCAATGGCCAGCAGTGATGTAAAGAGAAAAAGCTCCACACTAAAAGAAAACAGGGCATTTATAATTGAAATTAGAAGCTCTTGTACAGTTTCAACTAAGCATGCATCAGATCAGCCAAGTATGTTTCAACAAACTACATGCTGCCACTAGCAGTACTCAACATGTAAATTCCCCAGCAATAAGGCTTGCTACTGAGAAAATCATCAGAGTACACAAAATAGGCCGTTCTACTTGTACACTTAGGCCACAAAAGATTATAGTTAGCCCCAACTATAGTTAACTCTGTCCAAAATACTATCTAGAAGACTTGCATATGCTAAAACAAATCCTGAACATCACAAGTTGGAGCTGTCAAAAGTTGGGTGAAACTGAAGATTCCATTGCACTCTTGAAACTCCAAGTTTGCCTCTTTGTTCTTGTCATCCTTCTCCACTTTCACTTGAGGCTTTATACCATCTTTTTTCTTTTGCTGCTTCTAGTGAAAACGAAAGTAACTAGTTTAGAATTGAACAACGAACAAATCATGTAAATTACAACATACCTTTGCTCCTTTTTTTGCCTGGTGCGGCAGCTTTACTCGACTTGCGCCTCCCCTTGAGTAACTTGTCAAGCCAAGTTTTCTTTCTCCTTAAATTTCTTGATGGAACCTCTTTTTTCTTTAGTTGTGCGGAACAAAGAAACTCATTTGTTTGCTCCACAGCTACACGAAATGGTTTGGGTCAAAGGATCACCTATCACTATGCGCTCCTCCTCGAACTGTAAATCACCATGCAAACTCCCAATAGCAACCCCAAATTTGTTATTTTCATCTAATACTCTACAACATGCAGCCATGGATCTTTTATACTCACCTTGGAAAGCTTCAAAAATAATTGGGGTATAAACTTTGCTTGCTTGCACCAACATAGGTGTGCACATTTTGATTCTTGGTAACTTTTTCCTAGCATCAAATTCAGATTCCAATTCCTTTCTTCTTTTAACTTCAATCGTCCTCTCAAAGTGCATCAAGAATCGAATAATATGAAAATCTGATTTCAAATGATTCTTCAATGCATTATTGAAGCTCTCACTTAGTTGTGTACTCCTCACTCCCAAGATGAAGACATCTCTCATATAGCATTCAACCCATTGTTCTTTCACCTTGTAGATACTATCTAGCCAAGTTTGCTTTTGCACCTTTTGTCTCATATTATCAAATGCTTCTTCAAATTCTGCCTTGTCCTCATAGCCATACATACATGCACTAAAATCAGAGAGAATGTGAGTCTCCTTTTCTTCATCTTCCACTCCAACTCTCTCTTCCACTTCATCTTCCTCTTCGCCCTTCATTGGAGATAAATGTTTGACAGCATTTTGCATTATGTGGAAGGTGCACAATCCATGATATGATTGTGTGAAGACATGCTCTATAGCTTTTCCCATTGCTATATCTTGATCCGTATAAACAATTTTCGGTTGTCTTCCATTATGTGCAGCTAGAAAACTCTCAGAGAGCCATATAAATGAGTCACGTGTTTCATCAAACATCAAGGCAGCACCAAAAATGGTGGTTTCTCTAAACTGATTGAGCCCAAGAAAAATACCAAATGGTCTGTACTCTTTATTTGTGCCAAATGTAGTGTCAAATGTGACAACATCACCAAAGTGTGCATAATCAAGTAACATTTTAGCATCAACCCAGAATATGTTGGCAATATTCTCCTCACAATCGAGCTGCAAAGCATATTGGAATGACGGATTCTTAGCAACTTTGTCACGAAAATACTTGAACATACTACCAGCCTGTCCAAAAGCCAACTCTCTCTGTCGCTTGCTTCGCAAATGATTCTTTTGGTCGCGGCAAGTATAGCCAAGGTTAAGCGGTCCACCAACTTTACGACAAGCAAACTCATGTGCGGCTTTTGGCATAATTCCAGAATCATCAGCGGTTTCTATCTCGAAAGCTTGCAGTTCTGAAATCTTCCTTTGTGAGGCCAACAAGTGGCAGGTTTGTGGCAATTGAAGGTAGTGGTTGTGTTCTAACACAACTTCTGTAATTTCATAATTTTCTGTCCCTCGATCCAATGTAATAACCATCCGAACTGGACAACCGGTTCTTGTTTCAGCTCTAAAACGCTTTGGCTCACGTTCGGTTTGACATTTCCTTCTAAGACCCTCATTGGAACAAACAAATCTGCATGAAGTCACCTTTCCATCAAATTTGCTTTTGTTGGTGCATCTATTCCTCACGTCAAAGCCTATATGGGCCCCATATTCTACCCAAAACAACCATGCCTCATCTGAATCTTTGAATCTCAAACCAACTTGAGGTATCCTCTTGTCAATTTGTGCCATTGCACAAGAATTTCACAATTGCATCATATCCACATTCTGCCAAAATTCAAAATGACATGTATATTAGAGAAAAAAACTAGCTCGTATGTGAAACAATGGTTAAGAAGATTATATTCTGGCCTAAATATCCTTAGACAGAAATTAATACAAAACAAAGGAAGGTTGTGACTTCGTACCTCTGAACCTCTCTGTAGATTATGTTCAGGTGGAGAAGTGTTGGAAATATGCCCTAGAGGCAATAATAAATTAGTTATTATTATATTTCTTAGTTCATGATAATCGTTTATTATCCATGCTATAATTGTATTGATTGGAAACACAATACTTGTGTGCATACATAGACAAAACACTGTCCCTAGTAAGCCTCTAGTTGACTAGCTCGTTGATCAAAGATGGTCAAGGTTTCCTGGCCATAGGCAAGTGTTGTCACTTGATAAAGGGATCACATCATTAGGAGAATCATGTGATGGACTAGACCCAAACTAATAGACGTAGCATGTTGATCGTGTCATTTTGTTGCTACTGTTTTCTGCGTGTCAAGTATTTGTTCCTATGACCATGAGATCATATAACTCACGGACACCGGAGGAATGCTTTGTGTGTATCAAACGTCGCAACGTAACTGGGTGACTATAAAGATGCTCTACAGGTATCTCCGAAGGTGTTCGTTGAGTTAGTATAGATCGAGACTGGGATTTGTCACTCCGTGTGACGGAGAGGTATCTCGGGGCCCACTCGGTAATACAACATCACACACAAGCCTTGCAAGCAATGTAACTTAATGTAAGTTGCGGGATCTTGTATTACGGAACGAGTAAAGAGACTTGCCGGTAAACGAGATTGAAATAGGTATGCGGATACTAACGATCGAATCTCGGGCAAGTAACATACCGAAGGACAAAGGGAATGACATACGGGATTATATGAATCCTTGGCACTGAGGTTCAAACGATAAGATCTTCGTAGAATATGTAGGATCCAATATGGGCATCCAGGTCCCGCTATTGGATATTGATCGAGGAGTCTCTCAGGTCATGTCTACATAGTTCTCGAACCCGCAGGGTCTGCACACTTAAGGTTCGACGTTGTTTTATGCGTATTTGAGTTATATGGTTGGTTACCGAATGTTGTTCGGAGTCCCGGATGAGATCACGGACGTCACGAGGGTTTCCGGAATGGTCCGGAAACGAAAATTGATATATAGGATGACCTCATTTGGTTACCGGAAGGTTTTCGTGCATTACCGGAAAAAATTCGGGCTCATCGGTAGTGTACCGGGAGTGCCGGGAGGGGTGCCGGGGACCATCGGGAGGGTTGTCACGCCCCAAGGGGTCTCATGGGCTATGGGAAGAGATAAACCAGCCCCTAGTGGGCTGGAATAAGTTCCCACTAAGGCCCATAAGGTTTGAGAAGGAAAAAACACAAGGTGGAAAGAGTTTCCAAGTGGGAAGGTGGAATCCTACTCCAAGTAGGATTGGAGTAGGACTCCTCCACCTCCAATTTCGGCCAAACCTTTAGGTTTTGAGGCTGCCTCCTCCCCTCCCTCCCACCTATATATACGGAGGTTTTAGGGCTGATTTGAGACGACTTTTCCACGGCAGCCCGACCACATACCTCCACGGTTTTTCCTCTAGATCGCGTTTCTGCGGAGCTCGGGCGGAGCCCTGCTGAGACAAGGTCATCACCAACCTCCGGAGCGCCGTCACGCTGCCAGAGAACTCTTCTACCTCTCCGTCTCTCTTGCTGGATCAAGAAGGCCAAGATCATCGTCGAGCTGTACGTGTGCTGAACGCGGAGGTGCCGTCCGTTCGGCACTAGATCGTGGGACTGATCGCGGGATAGTTCGCGGGGCGGATCGAGGGACGTGAGGACGTTCCACTACATCAACCGCGTTCACTAACGCTTCTGCTGTACGGTCTACAAGGGTACGTAGATCACTCATCCCCTCTCGTAGATGGACATCACCATGATAGGTCTTCGTGCGCGTAGGAAAAAATTTGTTTCCCATGCGACGTTCCCCAACAGTGGTATCAGAGCTAGGTTCATGCGTAGATGTCTTCTCGAGTAGAACACAAAAGTTTTTGTGGGTGGTGATGTGCGTTTTGCTGCCCTCCTTAGTCTTTTCTTGATTCCGCGGTATTGTTGGATTGAAGCGGCTTGGACCGACATTACTCGTACGCTTACGAGAGACTGGTTTCATCGCTACGAGTAACCCCGTTGCTCAAAGATGACTGGCAAGTGTCGGTTTCTCCAACTTTAGTTGAATCGGATTTGACCGAGGAGGTCCTTGGATGAGGTTAAATAGCAACTCATATATCTCCGTTGTGGTGTTTGCGTAAGTAAGATGCGATCCTACTAGATACCCATGGTCACCACGTAAAACATGCAACAACAAAATTAGAGGACGTCTAACTTGTTTTTGCAGGGTATGCTTGTGATGTGATATGGACAACGATGTGATGTGATATATTGGATGTATGAGATGATCATGTTGTAATAGATAATATCGACTTGCACGTCGATGGTACGGCAACCGGCAGGAGCCATAGGGTTGTCTTTATAACTAACGTTTGTGCTTGCAGATGCGTTTACTATTTTGCTAGGACGTAGCTTTAGTAGTAATAGCATGAGTAGCACGACAACCCCGATGGCGACACGTTGATGGAGATCATGGTGTGACGCCGGTGACAAGAAGATCGTGCCGGTGCTTTGGTGATGGAGATCAAGAAGCACGTGATGATGGCCATATCATGTCACTTATAAATTGCATGTGATGTTAATCCTTTTATGCACCTTATTTTGCTTAGAACGACGGTAGCATTATGAGGTGATCTCTCACTAAAATTTCAAGACGAAATTGTGTTCTCCCCGACTGTGCACCGTTGCTACAGTTCGTCGTTTCGAGACACCACGTGATGATCGGGTGTGATAGACTCAACGTTCACATAGAACGGGTGCAAAACAGTTGCGCCCGCGGAACACTCGGGTTAAGCTTGACGAGCCTAGCATGTGCAGACATGGCCTCGGAACACATGAGACCGAAAGGTCGAGCATGAATCGTATAGTTGATATGATTAGCATAGAGATGCTTACCACTGAAACTATTCTCGACTCACGTGATGATCGGACTTGAGATAGTGGATTTGGATCATGTACCACTCAAATGACTAGAGAGATGTACTTTTTGAGTGGGAGTTCTTAAGTAATATGATTAATTGAACTAATTGTCATGAACATAGTCTAATGGTCTTTGCGAATTACGATGTAGCTTGCGCTATAGCTCTACTGTTTTATATGTTCCTAGAGAAAATTTAGTTGAAAGTTGATAGTAGCAAACTTTGCAGACTGAGTCTGTAAAACCGAGGATTGTCCTCGTGCTGCACAGAAGGCTTATGTCCTTAATGCACCACTCGGTGTGCTGCACCTCGAGCGTCATCTGTGGATGCTGTGAACATCCGACATACACATTTCTGATGACTACACGATAGTTCAGTACAAAAATACTTAATGGCTTAGAAGCAAGGCGCCTAAAACGTTGTAAAACGTCACGGAACATAAGTGATGTTCTAAAGAGATGAAATTGTGATTTCATTCTTGTGCCCTTGTTAAGAGGTACAAGACCTCCGACAAGATTCTTTGTCCACAAAGCACAGGAGAAAAGGCTCAATCGTTGAGCATGTGTTCAGATTGTCTGAGTACGACAATCGCTTGAATCAAGTGGGAGTTAATCTTCCAGATGAGATAGTGATAGTTCTCCAAAGTCACTGCCACCAAGCTGTGAGAGCTTCGTGATGAACTATAACATATCAAGGATACATACAATGATCCTTGAGCGATTCGCGATGTTTGACACTGCGAAAGTAGAAATCAAGAAGGAGCATCAATAGTTGATGGTTTGTAAAACCACTAAGTTTCAAGAAAGGCAAGGGCTAGAAGGGATACTTCGTGAAACGGCAAAACAGTTGCTGCACTAATCAAGAGACCCAAGATTAAACCCAAACCCGAGACTAAGTGCTTCTGTAATGAGGGGAACAATCACTGAGGCGGAGCAACTCAAGATACTTGGTAGATAAGAAGGCTGGCAAAAGTCGAAAGAAGTGTATTTGATATACATGATGTTGATGTGTACTTTACTAGTACTCCTAGTAGCACGAGGGTATTGGATACCGGTTCGGTTGCTAAGTGATTAGTGACGCGAAATGAAAGCTACGGCATAAACGGAGACTAGCTAAAGGCGAGGTGACGATACGTGTTGGAAGTGTTTCCAAGATTGATATGATCAAACGGCGCACGCTCCCTCTACCATCGGGATTGGTGTTAAACCTAAATAATTGTTATTTCGTGCTTGCGTTAAGCATGAACATGATTGGATCGTGTTTATTGCAATACGATTATTCATTTAAAGAGAATAATGGTTACTCTATTTTCTTGAATAATCACCTTCAATGGTTTATTGAATCTCGATCGTAGTGTTACACATGTTCATGATATTGGTGCCAAAAGATACGAGTTGATGATGATAGTACCACTTACTTGTGGCACTGCCGCTTGAGTCATGTTAGTATAAATTGCACGAAGAGGCTCCATGCTGATAGATCTTTGTACTCACCTGATTTCGAATCACTAGTGACATGCGAATCATACCACATGAGCAAGGCCTTGTTTTCATTGAGATGAAATAAGATAGTAACTTGTTGGAAGTGATACATTTTGATGTATGCCGTCCAATGGGTGCTGAGGCACGCAGTGGATATCATTATGTTCTTACTTCACTCATGATTTGAGTAGATACAGGAGTATTTACTTAATGAATCACAAGTCTAAAATGTTGAAAAGTTCAATTCCGTTTCAGAGTGAAGTTCGTCGTAACAAGAGGATAAACTGTCTACGATATGATCATAGAAATGAATATCTGAGTTACGAGTTTTGGTACACAGTTAAGACAATGTGGGAATTGTTTCGCAGTTCATGCCACCTGGAACATCATAGTGTGATGATGTGTCTGAACGTCATAGCCACGCACTATTTGGTATGGTGCATACTATGATGTCTCTTATCGAATTACCACTATCGTTTATGGGTTATGCATTAGAGACAACCGCACTCACTTTAAATAGGGCACCGCGTATTTCCGTTGAGATGACACAGTATAGACTGAGGTTTAGAGAAATCTAAACTGTCCTTTCTTGAAAGTTTGGGGTTTCGACACTTATGTGAAAAAGTTTCAGTCTGATAAGCTCGAACCCAAAGCGGATAAATGCATCTTCATAGGATATCCAAAACAGTTGGGTACATCTCCTATCTCAGATCCGAAAGCAAAGTGTTTGTTTCTAGAAACGGATCCTTTCTCGAGGAAAGGTTTCTCTCGAAAGAATTGAGTGGGAGGGTAGTAGAACTTAATGAGGTTATTGAACCATCACTTCAACCAGTGTGTAGCAGGGCGCAGGAAGTTGTTCATGTGGCGCCTACACCAATTGAAGTGGAAGCTGATGATGATGATCATTGAGCTTCGAATCAAGTTACTACAAACCTCGTAGGTCGACAAGGTCGCGTACTGCTGCAGAGTAGTACGGTTACCCTGTCTTGGAGGTCATGTTGTTGAGCAACAGTGAACCTACGAGTTATGGAGAAAGCGATGGTGGGCCCAGATTCCGACAAATGGCTGGAAGCCATGAAATCCGAGAGAGGATCCATGTGTGAAAACAAAGTGTAGACTTTGGTAGAACTACTTGATGGTCATAGGACTATTGAGTAAAAATGGATCTTTAAAAGAAGACAGACAATGATGGTGATAAGTCACTATTAAGAAAAGCTCGACTTGTCGCAAAGATGTTTTCGATAAGATCAAACAGTTGACTATGATGAGACTTTCTCACTCGTAGCGATGCTAAAAGTCTGTTAGAATTATGTTAGTTGTTGATGCATTATTTATGAAATATTGCACGTAGGATGTCAAAACATTGTTTTCTCGACGGTTTCCTTGAGCAAACATTGTATGTGATACAACCAGAAGGTTTTGTCGATCCTAAAGATACTAGCAAGTATGCAAGCTCCAGTGATCCTTCAATGGACTGGTGCAAGCATCTCGGAGTTGGAATATACACTTTGATGAGATGATCAAAGATTTTGGGTTTGTACAAGGTTTATGAGAAACTTGTATTTCCAAAGAAGTGAGTGGGAGCACTATAGAATTTCTGATAGGTATATGTGGTTGACATATTGTGGATTAGAAGTAATGTAGAATTTCTGTAAAGCATACAAGGTTGTTTGAAAGAAGTTTCCAAAGGAGTACCTGGATTACGCTACTTGAACATTGAGCATCAAAGATCTATGGAGATAGATCGAAAGCGCTTAATAGAAGTTTCAACAAGATGCATGCCTTGAAAAGTTTTTGAAAGAGTTCAAAATAGACCAGCAAAGAAGGAGTTCTTGGTTGCGTTGTGAGGTGTGAATTTGAGTAAGACTCAAAACCCGACCACGGCAGAATAAAGAGAATAGACGAAGGTCGTCTTCTATGCCTTAGCCGTAGAATCTAAAGTATGCCATGCTGTGTACCGCACCTGAAGTGTGCCTTGACTCAAAGTATGTTGAGAGGTACAGAGAGTGATCCATGATTGAATCACTAGCAGCGGTCGAAATTTATCCTTAGTAACTAATGGACTAAGGAATTTTTCTCGATTATGGAGGTGGTTAAAGAGTTTGTCGTAAAGGGTTACGTCAATGCAAGCTTTGACACTAATCCGGATAACTATGAGTAGTGAAACGGATTCGTATAGTAGAGTAGATATTTGGAGCATTTCCGAATAGCACGTAGTAGCAGCATCTATAAGATGACATAAAGATTTGTAAAGAACGCACGAATCTGAAAGTTTCAGAACCGTTGACTAAAACCTCTCTCACGAGCAAGACGTGATCAGACCCCATAACTATATGGGTGTTGGATTCGTTGGAATCACATGGTGATGTGAACTAGATTATTGACTCTAGTGCAAGTGGGAGACTGTTGGAAATATGCCCTAGAGGCAATAATAAATTAGTTATTATTATATTTCTTAGTTCATGATAATCGTTTATTATCCATGCTATAATTGTATTGATTGGAAACACAATACTTGTGTGCATACATAGACAAAACACTGTCCCTAGTAAGCCTCTAGTTGACTAGCTCGTTGATCAAAGATGGTCAAGGTTTCCTGGCCATAGGCAAGTGTTGTCACTTGATAAAGGGATCACATCATTAGGAGAATCATGTGATGGACTAGACCCAAACTAATAGACGTAGCATGTTGATCGTGTCATTTTGTTGCTACTGTTTTCTGCGTGTCAAGTATTTGTTCCTATGACCATGAGATCATATAACTCACGGACACCGGAGGAATGCTTTGTGTGTATCAAAGGTCGCAACGTAACTGGGTGACTATAAAGATGCTCTACAGGTATCTCCGAAGGTGTTCGTTGAGTTAGTATAGATCGAGACTGGGATTTGTCACTCCGTGTGACGGAGAGGTATCTCGGGGCCCACTCGGTAATACAACATCACACACAAGCCTTGCAAGCAATGTAACTTAATGTAAGTTGCGGGATCTTGTATTACGGAACGAGTAAAGAGACTTGCCGGTAAACGAGATTGAAATAGGTATGCGGATACTAATGATCGAATCTCGGGCAAGTAACATACCGAAGGACAAAGGGAATGACATACGGGATTATATGAATCCTTGGCACTGAGGTTCAAACGATAAGATCTTCGTAGAATATGTAGGATCCAATATGGGCATCCAGGTCCCGCTATTGGATATTGACCGAGGAGTCTCTCAGGTCATGTCTACATAGTTCTCGAACCCGCAGGGTCTGCACACTTAAGGTTCGACGTTGTTTTATGCGTATTTGAGTTATATGGTTGGTTACCGAATGTTGTTCGGAGTCCCGGATGAGATCACGGACGTCACAAGGGTTTCCGAAATGGTCCGGAAACGAAAATTGATATATAGGATGACCTCATTTGGTTACCGGAAGGTTTTCGTGCATTACCGGAAAAAATTCGGGCTCATCGGTAGTGTACCGGGAGTGCCGGGAGGGGTGCCGGGGACCATCGGGAGGGTTGTCACGCCCCAAGGGGTCTCATGGGCTATGGGAAGAGATAAACCAGCCCCTAGTGGGCTGGAATAAGTTCCCACTAAGGCCCATAAGGTTTGAGAAGGAAAAAACACAAGGTGGAAAGAGTTTCCAAGTGGGAAGGTGGAATCCTACTCCAAGTAGGATTGGAGTAGGACTCCTCCACCTCCAATTTCGGCCAAACCTTTAGGTTTTGAGGCTGCCTCCTCCCCTCCCTCCCACCTATATATACGGAGGTTTTAGGGCTGATTTGAGACGACTTTTCCACGGCAGCCCGACCACATACCTCCACGGTTTTTCCTCTAGATCACGTTTCTGCGAAGCTCGGGCGGAGCCCTGCTGAGACAAGGTCATCACCAACCTCCGGAGCGCCTTCACGCTGCCGGAGAACTCTTATACCTCTCCGTCTCTCTTGCTGGATCAAGAAGGCCGAGATCATCGTCGAGCTGTACGTGTGCTGAACGCGGAGGTGCCGTCCGTTCGGCACTAGATCGTGGGACTGATCGCGGGATAGTTCGCGGGGCGGATCGAGGGACGTGAGGACGTTCCACTACATCAACCGCGTTCACTAACGCTTCTGCTGTACGGTCTACAAGGGTACGTAGATCACTCATCCCCTCTCGTAGATGGACATCACCATGATAGGTCTTCGTGCGCGTAGGAAATTTTTTGTTTCCCATGCGACGGTCCCCAACAAGAAGCAGCAAATGGCTCAGCCCCGGCGTCCCCTAGAGCACCTCCACAGCTGCTCGACTCCGACGCCCCCTCGACCACCTCCGCGGTAGCCCCGGCCCTGCTCGAGCACCTCCTCGGCGGCTCAGCCCCGGCCCTGCTTGAGCACCTCCCCGGCGGCTCAGCCCCGGCGCCCCTCGAGCACCTCCTCGGCGGCTCAGCCCCGGCCCTGCTCGAGCACCTCCCCGGCGGCTCAGCCCCGGCCCCCTCGAGCACCTCCGCGGCAGGTCAGCCCCGGCCCCCTCACTCACCTCGCCCGCGACGATGCGCCGAGCCCGTCGCCATCTGTGCGGTGCACCTCCACCCAACCCCTCGTCCACTCCCTTGCGGCGGCCTGGTGGTGGATCTCCACGGCCCGATGGTGGACGCCGCCGGCGATGTAGTCGATTTCCTCAACGGCAGTGCGGCGCCGATGCAGCGTGCACGGGAAAGAACAGAGGAGCCCGCCTGTTCCTCTTTCTCACGGACGTCCCTTTCTCACCTGCTTTGTCTCATCTCGTCAAAACTGCTAAGTGTTGGTTCACTTGGGGAAATCAATGACGTTGGATGGAAAAGCAACGGTGGATGGGAGGGCGCATGTTACGCCGTGACTGCCAAGAGGCATGTCACCTGATCCCAGTCCCTTTATAGCATCTCTAGCGGGGTGAAGCTGTAGTTGTTCGTGCACTCCTTAGTATAATTGAGCCTAATGATTTAGGAGATAGACCGTTTTAAAAAAACAATATACAAAAAAAAAACTGTGAGGCTGCCACTTCTGGGCCGCATCTATACAAAGCCAATTGCTTGCTTGTTTCGTTCGATCGCTGTTGGTGCCGGTTATTGCTCCCTACACCATTGACGCCGATTACGAGCTCTCAATGCATTTCTCGAACCCGGCTGTCAATCCAAACCAATCGCTCCTCTCCCGAAACCCTAACCTCTTCTTCTCTGTGTGGCGTCGGCACCGGTGGCAATCAAATCCTCTCCCCGGTCCCTAACCTCTGATCTGCACCGTCTTCGGCAATCGGATCCTCGCCACGGTAATTTTCTCAATTGATAGTTCGGCTAGCAAGACGGTTGAGCACAACCCTACGGAGATGGTTGTTGCTAGCAATTTGTGTCCGATCCAGCAAATTGATAAGCAGCCCATGTTCGTTGAACTGGTGCGTGGTACTTGTGTAATGGCGGAAAGCGTCGTACCTCTTCTTGAGGAGACACCGTACATGTTTACATGCAGGGCGCACCTCCCTGATAGCCCATACAAGTTGGTTACATGAGATTACAACTTGGGAAGGAATCTAGGCAAAGATAGTAATAGAATTACATGAGATAAGATATACTCTAACAAACCGTTGCTGAACTACCTAGCAAATATACTATGGAAACCTCATGTATCTTGCACATACGGATATAGATGTAGATGTCTGACACCCTCCCTTAATCATAACTTCGTCAAGTTGAGATTATGCTTGAAATCTTCAAAGCTCATTGTGGGCAAGGTTTTTGTAATGCCATCTGCAACTTGGTCCTTGGAGTGTATGAACCGAATGTCTAAGAGTTTATTAACTACTCTTTCTCCGACAAAATGAAAAACAATCTCAATGTGTTTTGTTCTTGCATAAAGGACTGGATTTGCTGAGAGATAAGAAGCTCCCAAATTATCACACCACACACAGGGAGCTTGGGTATTTTTCACACCAAGTTCCTTAAGAATGGACTGTACTGTAACAACCCGAGACCGACGCATCAGAAGATTCCCCCTTTATTCCGTTTTCGTCGTGTGATTATTTTATTTGTCGCATCATCTGCATCGCATCGGCATCTCGTTGCCGTCAGTTTTCAAAGGTTGCATCCGTTATTAGTTGCCGGTTCTCTCCGTGTTCGTCATTGGCCGTTCTGAGCCCGACCACACTCGCACGCGCCCGCGGCAACATTTAAATCTTGTGTTTAAAAGTGTGTGTAATTTTTTTTCTGATTGGGTTGAAACTTGACGTGCGGTCTTATTTAGTTACAGGTAGGCCGCCTGCCAAATTTTGTCGCAATCGGAGTCCGTCTGGTACCCGAACGGTCGACCGTAGCGGCACCGTATCCGGTCTATCGTCGAACGTTTTTCGGTATTTTAAATCGCGTTGCCGGGTGCCCGTTTTCCCTCTCATCTCCGGCTAGCCTACTTTACATGGCCACTTAGCCCGTCCCCACTTCAAGATCGTTCGATTCCGATCGCGCGGTTGAAACCGGGGCGAAAAACTGCTAAACCTAGCCCCCTTTTGTTATAAATAGACCCCATACCATTTCAGGCAGCCTCTCCCCCTCCGCCTCGAAAACCGTGCCCCCACCAAGACCTAGCGGAGTCTCTCTCCTCCCTCCCTCCTCTGCGCCGCTGCCGTACCCGCGAGCCCGAGGCAGGCCCGCCCGAGCCCATCTGGGCCCGAGGCAACCATCGCCGCCTGGCCCTTGCCGGTGCGCCACCGCAGGCCTCGCCACCCCCTCGCCCTAGCGCGCCGCCTCGCCGCCCCTAGGCCGCGCCTCGCCTCCGGCCCCGGCCGCCGTCGCGTCGCTCTGCCCGCCGCCCTGAGCCATCGCCCCGAGCTTCTCCTGCAAGCTCCGTCGCCGGTCCCGCATGCAGGTCGCCGGCCCGGATCTGCGCCGTCATTCGCCGCCGAGGCTCCAGCCAGCCGGATCCGGCCAGATCCGGTCCGGGGGAGCCCCTTTTCTACCATGTTTTATCCTTCTCACCCACTTTTGGCTCCCCATATATCCTTGTAAACCTCCAAACAAAATAATATTGCCCCATGATCTCGCAGTCAATGTGGTACTGAGACACAAAATGTGTGAGCTTCACACCCAACTCTCTTTTCTAGAACATTGACATCCACCACCCTTCCCACAAAAGTCCTTTACCATAATATGTGGCATACCTAGCTTCCATCTTAACCGCTTGATCTTGCCACACATCATCTTTGTCTCTGACAAAAACAAAAAATTGAAGTCCTCCCTCTCCTAGACGTCCAGAAGCCTACTAATGGCGGGGTCGTTCCCCAACCCTCATCAATTCCATGTGATTAGCATCATCAGTCATCGCAGGACTGCTCCGATAGCCCCGCTTCCCTTGTGTTGTGTTTTCAGCCTCCATGCTAACATTCCGTCCTTTGGTTCTAATTTTACTTGGATCACTTGGATAATCAATCTCCATGTCCCCAACACCTCTCTTGCCTTCCATACCGCCTAAGTTTTCTTGTGTGACCCTTATACCATCTCCTCTAGGCTACCTCCTAAACTTCTTGCTCTTCTTTTCTTTCTCACTCTTATCCTCCACATCTTGTCTTAGCAACCCATTATTTCCTCTGTTCTCACTTGTATTCTTCTCATTTTTTTCCGCCTCCACTACCCTTCTCCACTCTAGCCACATTGCCCTCATTTACCAAAACATCAACAATCGTGTTATTCTTATCACTTTTGTAACGACTAAGATGCGGTCCTTTCCGATTTAGGGAACGAGGCACCGAATTGGAAAGAAGCGCATCTAAGCGTTTCGCAAGCACGGTAACATAACACATACATAATAATAGAAGAATGACAATAAGGGATTCAACTGCCATCTCATAAATATATCAAAGTTACATCACACATTCAAACAAGGTAGTTCCGCTACGGACTACAAAACATGAGAAATGACTATGCTACCCGTCACGCCCAAGATGCGACCCTATCCTCAATTTGGCATGGGGCCTCGTCAGGGATAGAAGCGCATCTCGTCGTGTCGCAAGAATGGATATCGTTACAAGTACATGTACTGAAAAGAAGAGATATATTATAGAATTGGCTTACACTCGCCACAAGCTACATCAGAGTCACATCAGTACATTACATAATCATCAAGAGTAAGAGCAGGGTCCGACTACGGACGAAAACAAACGACGAAATAAGAACGACGTCCATCCTTGCTATCCCAGGCTGCCGGCCTGGAACCCATCCTAGATCAATGAAGAAGAAGAAGAAGAAGCAACTCCAAAAGAACAATCAATGCGCTCGCATCAAGTAACCTTTACCTGTACCTGCAACTGGTGTTGTAGTAATCTGTGAGCCACAGGGGACTCAGCAATCTCATTTCCAAAGGTATCAAGACTAGCAAAGCTTACTGGGTGAAGCATGGTTAAGTGGTGAGGTTGCAGCAGCGGCTAAGCATATATTTGGTGGATAACTTACGAGAACAGGAAATAAGAGGGGGAATATCTACGCATAACGGACGTGAACTACTGATGAGCGAAATAATGATCCTGAACACCTACCTACGTCAGACATAACCCCACCGTGTCCTTGATCGGAGAAGGAACTCATGAAGGAGACAGTCACGGTTACGCACACAGTTGGCATATTTTAATTAAGTTAACTTCAAGTTATCTAGAACCAGTGTTAAACAAAGTTTCCACGTTGCCACATAACTGCGGGCACGGCTTTTCGAAAAGATTTAACCCTGCAGGGATGCTCCAACTAGTCCATCACAAATTACCACAAGCCGCATAGAAATCCTCAATCATGAAGCTCGCGATCTCGTCGGATTCCCTAGTGGAAAACCTCAACTCCGAGATTACCCAAAGCATCACCGGAATCCCGATGCACAAGATATTCCGTCAAAGGTAAAACTAATCCAGCAAGGCCACCCGACGTGTCGACGACCCCGATAGGAGTCGCGTACCTCGTTTTCAGGACACGACAGATGAGCTAGACGTCGGGATCGCTAAACCACCGGGTGACCAGAGGGGCGCCGGACATCGCTCAGGTGGGACCAACACTCATCAGGAGCACTGGCCCGGGGGTTGATTAAATTATCCTCGGGTTAATTACTCCCTATGCGGTTCATTAGTTATTAGGCAAATGTAGTACCAAAGTTGGGCCTTGCCAGACCAGCTTTAATCTAAAACGAATTATCAAGGGGGTCCCCATAACAACCCCGATCGTGTTAGGAGCACTCGTTTATGGAACATAGCACCGGTAGCCGAAACTAAGGGGGCAAAGGTGGAACAAAACACCAGGCTAGAAAGGCCGAGCCTTCCACCTTTTACCAAGTATATATGTGCATTAAATTAAATAGCATTAATATGGTGATATAACAAGGAACCCATGTTATCACATGGAAGCAACTACACCTGCAACTAGCAAAGCTAACACATGGTTAAGCAAGTAGTAACATAGCCAATCAGTGGTTTGCTAGGTCGAACAAGTTGAAGGTTATCATGGCATTGTAGAGAGGCTGATGTTTAACATGTGGTAGGCAACGAGACATAATCGATGGAAGCGATAAAACTAGCATGGCAATGATAGTAATGGTATTTGGGGAAATGGTCATCTTGCCTGAGATCCCGCTTGGAAGAAGAACAACTCCGTGAAGTCGACGAACCAACGTAGTCGAACGGTCCTCACATTTCGACACGCTTGCGGAACTCTAACTAGACGGAGCAAACCGGAAACAAGCATCAACACACGGTATTCACCACGGCAAATGCAAGACATGATGCACACCCTAATATGATGCATGATTAGATCAAAATGCAAGGGATGGCATGGCAATTCACCTCACACAAACCCTACACATTAAGTGAAGCTCGATATGCAACGGGTTACATATCGACGAAACTCCACGATTAATTATTTAATTCACTCCCGATTATTTACACGACAATATTAAATTGTTGTTATCATGGCAAGAGGTGAAGCGGTGATCCTACATGGCATTCTAAACGGTTTAACTCGCGGAACATAGAACGGAGCTACGGCACAAGAACATGCAACATAAGATGTATATGCCATGAATGCGTCATGCATGCGAGTTCATCAACACCACGGCAAGAAAAGAAAGAAACATGTGTCGCCACGGCGAGCGAGAGGGAACCATGGCGGCAAGTCGAAAACGATGCCACGACAACTTCCCTCTCCCGATAACTCGTTAAGATATCGTGCCAAAGTACTGGGAACGCGTGCGGGAACGGTAAATAAAGATGGGGTGATCCTGGTTACCGGGTTCCCATGTGTCGGGGCACAACATAAGAGGGACAACGTGCAACGGGCAACATACGGTGCATACATACATTCAACTCATACAACACATGCATACGGTTCTCGGCCACGTCTCATCGGTATACCTTCGACGCGTGCGAATCGGAGCGGTTCGGTTCGATGAAGGAGATCAATGACCGTCGTGGACGTCGTGGAAGTCATGGTACCGGTCTCGTCGACGGTAGTCATACTCGGCGTCGTGGTTCACGGGTCTTCGGCGTCGGTTCACGGTCTTCACATCGGTAGACGAACACGGGTCTTCGGCGACGTCGAGGAAGTCGAACTCGTTTCCGGGGTCGTCGAGGACGTCGTGGTACTCATCGAATTTGTCGACGACCCACGGCGGCGGGGATGGTGCAAGCGGTCTTCGCGACTTTCCAACAGGTAACCGGGCAAGGCAACAACAAGCGGCGACGGCAAGCGGCAGTACAAGCAATAGATAGCATCTAAGCAACTAACAACAGTATCTAGCAGCATCAACTAAGCAGCAGCTAGCACAACAACAAGGCAAGTAGCAACTAGCTCGACAGCATCAGGGAAGCTACAAAGCAACAGCAAGGCGATGAGCAACAACCTAGCAACTACAAGCACCAGCAGCTATCGGCAGCAGCTATGGCACCACAACAGCAACACAACCGGGCAATCCAAGCAACAATTTAGCAACGACAAGCGGAGCAGGAGATCAGCGGCAGCTAAGCAACAACACGCAGCAAAACGCACGCACCAGCAGCGGCAAGCAAGCAGGCACGCAGCAGCACAGAGGAGCAGCTCGAGCAACAACCTACAGCACAACCGACCGGCATAGTGCAACAGCAGAACAGCGACAACCACATCAGGCGACGGCGAGGGGAACCAGGAGGCGTGCTCGGGCTCGGCATGGGGCCGCGGCTCTTGTAGCAGGCAAGAGCAACCGACGCGGGACGAGCAACGAGGCGGTGCCCGCGGAAGGCCTCGGGCCGGCCGGGAGCGAGACGGGCGGTGACTCCGGTCGGTCCTGGCACGGGCACAGGGGCGGCGGTGGAGGGCTCCGAGGAGAACGGCCACGACCATGGCGGGGCGAGGCCGAGGGCAAGGAGCGCGGGGAACAGCGCACCGGCGCGGAACAGCGAGCTGCTGGCGGCGGCATGGCGGCGAGCGAGGGCGGCGCGCGGGGCTGAGAGTGCGACGGCGGGCATGGGCCGACGGCGAGGCCGAGGGTGAGGTTGGGATGGCGAGCTCCTGCGCGGGGAACGGCGAGGTCGAGGCCAGGGCTACACGGGAGGGGTTGAGCGCGGGCGAGGCAGCGAGGCCGAGCAGCAGGGGCTTGGCGGCGATCGGTGGGCGAGGCAGAGGAGGAACATGGAGGAGGGAGATGGCGATGGGAGGAGGGGGATGATGGGATCGAGCTCGGCGGAGGCGACGGCGCTCGGGGGAAGACAGGGGGCTCGCTAGGGCAGGGGTCTGCTGGGCCGTGGCCCAAGTGGGCCTCCTCTCCCTCTATTGTTTTTTTCCCTTTTAAAAAAACAGAAAAACACACTCTAAAATAAAACGATTTTAACAACATAAAAAAATGATTTTTGGCTCCTTGAAAAAAAATACCCCAACTATAAAATAGGTTGGGCATTTTTAAACAAATAAAAATAAAACCCTTTTAAGAATTAAAATAAAACCCTTTTAACACGAGAATAAAATTAAACCCTTTTCTTACAAAAGAATAAAACCAAACCCCTTTTATTTAAAGATTAAAATAAAGGCTCTTTAAAAGAGAAAAGAAAATGAGACGGTTTTAAAATAAAACAAAAGGAGAAATGAAATAAAACCCAAGGGGTTGCCCCCACATTTAATAAAAGGACTTCTATTGAAAAGAAGAAGACGAACCCTTTTAAATAGGGGTTTAAAACGGGAAACTTTAGCAAACCGCAAAAACGAAATAAGAGGGGAGAGGGGGAGTTTCTGTCGCACTAAGACTCGGTGAGCACTCGAAGCACGCACACTCAAAACACCACACGCGACAGACGATGCAAGATGCCATGCATGATGCGACGATGCAAACTAAATGACGATGCAACAAATAAAACTAATCACACGACAGAAACGGAAATAAAAGGGGGAATCTTCTAGAACGTCGACATCGGGCTGTCACAATTCTCCTACACTACAAGAGGATCTCGCCCCGAGATCCAAGAATGAAAGGGGGGAGAGGATGAGAAAGAACAAGAGGTAAAAACTTAGTCGCTTCATGACAAAGAAGTGAAACCAACGATCCTTGAAGGTAGCAAAGCGATGAGGAATGATATGAGAAGAAGCAAGAATTCACGGAAAATTTCGGCAGCACTTCGGTAGGAAAATGGGACACAAAATTCGATAAGAAGAGAGAATTAGACAATATTCACCACCAACAACTAAGTAGAGCAAGGGAACACCATGATCTTGATAGAACAACATAATAGACCCAAAAGAGCAACAACACAATGCCTCCGGAACAATAGAATAGGAACTAGCTCAAGCGGCAGAGAAGAATGAAGAAAAGAATGACAGCTATCATCACAATAGAATTGAAGAGCCTCTGGACAGAGAATTGACGTAGCAATTGGAAAACCAACAACGAAAAGAACAAGATAGTAATGGGCTTATGGAAACCTTTTCAAACTAATGAAGTGACAACCAGCCACTAACAGAAACAGGGATTGATTGGGAGAAATAAGATATGAACAAATTCTTACACCAAGAGGATACATTGAGAACTCGGATTAATGACAAGCACCATGATAGCACAATCCATAGGAAAAGCTTTAGGTGAAATCCAACCCAAAATAGCTCAATGAAGAAATCATGGGTTGAAAATATCCCATGAACATAGAATTGGTGGATTTAATTAACTCATTCTTGAAAGGAAAACTCTTCGAGGCTCCTACACTAACAAGAAGGCTATAAAACCACCTCAAAGCATAAATAAAGAACAATTGCACCTATAAATGCAAGAGAAAGGATAGTTGAGGTACTCCAACAAGAATCTTGAAGAACACTTAAGAAAGAATGGAATCTTGACGAACCACCAAGAAGGACCTCCGTATACAAATGACTGACGCAAAGATATGAAGGTAGAAAAGAATAAGATTAAAGCCTTGCAAAGACTTCGATGAAGCTTCACGAAGAGATACTTGATAAAACTTGGAACTCCGGAAAGAAAAGATAAGAACACTTGAGAAAAAGGAATTGATGTTATGAGGCACTCCGTAAGAAGAATTCAGATTAGTATAACAAGAATAAGAATTATGTTATGCTTATCCTTCATCAAGTTTAATTGATGACAAGCAACGAATTTAACATACCACTTATTCTTCTTGAAAGACTCTTGGAGAGACAGAGAGGAAAAACACCACTTGAAGCATAATTGAAGGAAGCACCGGTAAGAATTCAGAGTTGAATGGGAACACCACGAATTAATGGAGATACATGAGAACGAAGAGATCATGAGCCACGTGAGAGAAGAAAACTTAAACAAGGCACCGAAATAAACGAGAGACGAACGAAGAGACAACGATTGAGAAGAATTGAGGATGAAAGCTGAAAGGTGAGAACGAAGAGTCTTCTGAAATGATGGCCTTCGGAGGATCGAGAAATAAAAACAACTCAGAAATGCACCGGATAGCAAGAAATGAATCACTCATGATTGGAACAAATAAGATGATGGCACAAAGCTTAAATGATGAATCTCCAAGAGAATGGACCAAGATTCAAGAGAAACACTCCTTCGGTGTGAAAGAAGAGAATGATGAGAAGAACACCACCAAGAATTAATGAGACACTCCGGAATAAAGAAGAATGAAATGTTGAGCCAATATGAGAATTAATTCAAATAGAACTTGAAGAAATAATATGACTGATGAAAATCATACTTACGTCATAGTTGAAAAGAATTAGAGATCTCCAGGAAAAGATTAAAAGAGTCAGGAAAGATCCTGGGAAAACCTGTGGGTTATGGACCCACTCAAAGAAACCACCGTTAGAAAGGATTGCTAGAAGAGAGATATTGCCCCGGTACAAATGAAGACTAGATGAGGTTAGCACCTCGAAATAATTGAAAAGATTGGAAACATGAACTACTGAGATAACTTCAACGCTCCGGATAGAATAGAGATAATGACAACAGAAGACTTGATAAGAATCTCCAACACAGGAAAGAATTTAAAGGATGAAAAGGATATGATGACACGGACAACTAAATTAAATTCATCGGAAAAGACCACAAGAATGAATAAAGATGAACATGAAGCTCCTGAGAATCTTCACAAGAATCACCGGGTAAGAGAGAACAGAACAGACAGTGGAAGCACAATGAAAAGAAAACTCTTGGATGAAAATTGAATCACTGAAGAAAAAGGGTGGGAGGGCGGGGAAAAACAAAGACAACTTGGGACAGATGAGATGAACTCCGGAAAGAATTGAGAGAATGATCTTGCAAAATTGGAGAGGGTTGAATTAACTGAAGAGAAGCACACTGGTTGCAAAAGAGTTAATATGACGACTCCGGTTGACAAGAATTGATATGACAATTTGAATGAACAAAAGAATTTGCACTCTCACATAAAAATATGAGAACACCTCTTAGGAAAGATCTGAAATCACCACTTGACATCGAAAGCAACATGAATTACCGCATTCAACAAAACAAAGGAATGAGGCTTATGAAACAAGCCAGAACAAACTAATGAGAGAGATTTCGTCCGATATTTTCGTGGACAGGATCGCACGGGCACGATTTTACAGTATCCATCAAGTGCAAGGCAGTGCACCCGACATACGAAGCATCCCGAGTCGTAGCAAGCTACAAGGACTCTTTAAGACACAACGTGTACCGCTGTAAGTCGACCGTGAACAAACGAATCCACTAGATGTCGAACCCCAACCTAACATCATGTATTTGTTGGAAGATTGTCCTATAAGCAACTACTTGAATTCCCACCTATGAATTCCCGAAATATCTGGTCATGCAATCTGGTACACGGATACAAGGAGTAATATCACAAAACTCCTATACTAACCCGTCACCTGTATCACATCCGTCAACACACAACCAGAATCTCGGACCTTCATCTACAACAGACCCTCGTGATCACAACGATACAAAGTATGGCAGTACTCCCGAACAATCTGCACCAGTACTGGGGACATCGGGGTTATCTCGCCACTACTAGTATTGAAGCAATTACGAACATCCTTCGTGTTGAGATACTAAGAAACCTGAATGATAACGATGTGCTCAAGAATCCCCTCGAGCTCAACTCACCTGAAACTCAAAGCAGATAGGAGGCACCAAGACAGAACTCCGTCACATCGACATCATATAGATTCCAAAAAGATCCGCGTGATCCTAAAAAAATTTGAGTGAGAAGGGGAGTAGAATTAAATTATTACGTCAAGATTCCTCACCAGAGCATAGAAGAAGAGAAAAAAGAATCCTACTCTCCGATATATAACTAGAGTCAAAGCAGTTTTTCACTAGACTCGACTCGGCCAAGTTCGATCAATCAAGGGGGCACCTAGGTCGGTACTGCTCTGATACCAACTTGTCACGCCCAAGATGCGACCCTATCCTCAATTTGGCACAGGGGCCTCGTCAGGGATAGAAGCCCATCTCGTCGTGTCGCAAGAATGGATATCGTTACATGTACATGTACTGAAAAGAAGAGATATATAATAGAATTGGCTTACACTCGCCACAAGCTACATCAGAGTCACATCAGTACATTACATAATCATCAAGAGTAAGAGCAGGGTCCGACTACGGAAGAAAACAAACGACAAAAGAAGAACGACGTCCATCCTTGCTATCCCAGGATGCCGGCCTGGAACCCATCCTAGATCGATGAAGAAGAAGAAGAAGAAGCAACTCCAAAAGAACAATCAACGCGCTCGCGTCAAGTAACCTTTACCTGTACCTGCAACTGGTGTTGTAGTAATCTGTGAGCCACAGGGGACTCAGCAATCTCATTTCCAAAGGTATCAAGACTAGCAAAGCTTACTGGGTGAAGCATGGTTAAGTGGTGAGGTTGCAGCAGCGGCTAAGCATATATTTGGTGGCTAACTTACGAGAACAGGAAATAAGAGGGGGGAATATCTACGCATAACGGACGTGAACTACTAATGAGCGAAATAATGATCCTGAACACCTACCTACGTTAGACATAACCCCACCGTGTCCTTGATCGGAGAAGGAACTCATGAAGGAGACAGTCACGGTGACGCACACAGTTGGCATATTTTAATTAAGTTAACTTCAAGTTATCTAGAACCAGTGTTAAACAAAGTTTCCACGTTGCCACATAACTGCGGGCACGGCTTTCCGAAAAGATTTAACCCTGCAGGGATGCTCCAACTAGTCCATCACAAATTACCACAAGCCGCATAGAAATCCTCAATCATGAAGCTCGCGATCTCGTCGGATTCCCTAGTGGAAAACCTCAACTCCGAGATTACCCAAAGCATCACCGGAATCCCGATGCACAAGATATTCCATCAAAGGTAAAACTAATCCAGCAAGGCCACCCGACATGTCGACGACCCCGATAGGATTCGCGTACCTCGTTTTCAGGACACGACGGATGAGCTAGACGTCGGGACCGCTAAACCTCCGGGTGACCAGAGGGGCGCCGGACATCGCTCAGGTGGGACCAACACTCATGAGGAGCACTGGCCCGGGGGTTGATTAAATTATCCTCGGGTTAATTACTCCCTATGCGGTTCATTAGTTATTAGGCAAATGTAGTACCAAAGTTGGGCCTTGCCAGACCAGCTTTAATCTAAAACGAATTATCAAGGGGGTCCCCATAACAACCCCGATCGTGTTAGGAGCACTCGTTTATGGAACATAGCACCGGTAGCCGAAACTAAGGGGGCAAAGGTGGAACAAAACACCAGGCTAGAAAGGCCGAGCCTTCCACCTTTTACCAAGTATATATGTGCATTAAATTAAATAGCATTAATATGGTGATATAACAAGGAACCCATGTTATCACATGGAAGCAACTACACCTGCAACTAGCAAAGCTAACACATGGTTAAGCAAGTAGTAACATAGCCAATCAGTGGTTTGCTAGGTCGAACAAGTTGAAGGTTATCATGGCATTGTAGAGAGGCTGATGTTTAACATGTGGTAGGCAACGAGACATAATCGATGGAAGCGATAAAACTAGCATGGCAATGATAGTAATGGTATCTGGGGAAATGGTCATCTTGCCTGAGATCCCGCTTGGAAGAAGAACAACTCCGTGAAGTCGACGAACCAACGTAGTCGAACGGTCCTCACATTTCGACACGCTTGCGGAACTCTAACTAGACGGAGCAAACCGGAAACAAGCATCAACACACGGTATTCACCACGGCAAATGCAAGACATGATGCACACCCTAATATGATGCATGATTAGATCAAAATGCAAGGGATGGCATGGCAATTCACCTCACACAAACCCTACACATTAAGTGAAGCTCGATATGCAACGGGTTACATATCGACGAAACTCCACGATTAATTATTTAATTCACTCCCGATTATTTACACGACAATATTAAATTGTTGTTATCATGGCAAGAGGTGAAGCGGTGATCCTACATGGCATCCTAAACGGTTTAACTCGCGGAACATAGAACGGAGCTACGGCACAAGAACATGCAACATAAGATGTATATGCCATGAATGCGTCATGCATGCGAGTTCATCAACACCACGGCAAGAAAAGAAAGAAACATGTGTCGCCACGGCGAGCGAGAGGGAACCATGGCGGCAAGTCGAAAACGATGCCACGACAACTTCCCTCTCCCGATAACTCGTTAAGATATCGTGCCAAAGTACTGGGAACGCGTGCGGGAACGGTAAATAAAGATGGGGTGATCCTGGTTACCGGGTTCCCATGTGTCGGGGCACAACATAAGAGGGACAACGTGCAACGGGCAACATACGGTGCATACATACATTCAACTCATACAACACATGCATACGGTTCTCGGCCACGTCTCATTGGTATACCTTCGACGCGTGCGAATCGGAGCGGTTCGGTTCGATGAAGGAGATCAATGACCGTCGTGGACGTCGTGGAAGTCATGGTACCGGTCTCGTCGATGGTAGTCATACTCGGCGTCGTGGTTCATGGGTCTTCGGCGTCGGTTCACGGTCTTCACATCGGTAGACGAACACGGGTCTTCGGCGACGTCGAGGAAGTCGAACTCGTTTCCGGGGTCGTCGAGGATGTCGTGGTACTCGTCGAATTTGTCGACGACCCACGGCGGCGGGCATGGTGCACGCGGTCTTCGCGACGTTCCAACAGGCAACCGGGCAAGGCAACAACAAGCGGCGATGGCAAGCGGCAGTACAAGCAATAGCTAGCACCTAAGGAACTAACAACAGTGTCTAGCAGCATCAACTAAGTAGCAGCTAGCACAACAACAAGGCAAGCAGCAACTAGCTCGGCAGCATTAGGCAAGCTACAAAGCAACAGCAAGGCGATGAGCCGCAACCTAGCAACTACAAGCACCAGCAGCTATCGGCAGCAGCTATGGCACCACAACAGCAACACAATCGAGCAACCCAAGCAGCAATTTAGCAACGACAAGCAGAGCAGCAGATCAGCGGCAGCTAAGCAACAACACGCAGAAAAACGCACGCACCAGCAGCAGCAAGCAAGCAGGCAGGCAGCAGCACAGAGCAGCAGCTCGAGAAACAACCTACAGCACAACCGACCGGCACGACGCAGCAGCAGAACAGCGACAACCACAACAGGCACAGCGAGGGGAACCAGGAGGCGTGCTCGGGCTCGGCATGGGGCCCCGGCTCCTGCAACAAGCAACAACAACCGGCGCGGGACGAGCAACGAGGCGGTGCCGGCGGAGGGCCTCGGGCCGGTCGGGAGCGAGACGGGCGGCGACTCCGGTCGGTCCTGGCACGGGCACAGGGGCGGCGGCGGAGGGCTCCGAGGAGAACGGCCGCGGCCATGGCGGGGCGAGGCCGAGGGCAAGGGGCGCGGGGAACAGCGCGGCGGCGCGGCACCGACACGGAACGACGAGCTGCTGGCGGCGGCATGGCAGCGAGCGAGGGCGGCGCGCGGGGCTGAGAACGCGGTGGCGGGCGTGGGCCGAGGGCGAGGCCGAGGGCGAGGTTGGGGTGACGAGCTCCTGCGCGGGGAACAACGAGGTCGAGGCCAGGGTTACGCGGGAGGGGCTGAGCGCGGGCGAGGCAGCGAGGCTGAGCAGCAGGGGCTTGGCGGCGACCGGCGGGCGAGGCAGATGAGGAACATGGAGGAGGGAGATGGCGATGGGAGGAGGGGGACGATGGGATCGAGCTCGGGGGAGGCGACAACGCTAGGGGGAAGAGAGGGGGCTCGCTAGGGCAGGGGTCTGCTGGGCCTTGTCCCAAGTGGGCCTCCTCTCCCTCTATTGTTTTTTCCCTTAAAAAAACAGAAAAACACACTCTAAAATAAAACGATTTTAACAACATAAAAAAATGATTTTTGGCTCCTTGAAAAAAATACCCCAACTATAAAATAGGTTGGGCATTTTTAAACAAATAAAAATGAAACCCTTTTAAGAATTAAAATAAAACCCTTTTAACACGAGAATAAAATTAAACCCTTTTCTTACAAAAGAATAAAAACCAAACCCCTTTTATTTAAAGATTAAAATAAAGGCTCTTTAAAAGAGAAAAGAAAATGAGACGGTTTTAAAATAAAACAAAAGGAGAAATAAAATAAAACCCAAGGGGTTGCCCCCACATTTAATAAAAGGACTTTTATTGAAAAGAAGAAGACGAACCCTTTTAAATAGGGGTTTAAAACGGGAAACTTTAGCAAACCGCAAAAACGAAATAAGAGGGGAGAGGGGGAGTTTCTATCGCACTAAGACTCGTTGAGCACTCGAAGCACACAGACTCAAAACACCACACGCGACAGACGATGCAAGATGCCATGCATGATGCGACGATGCAAACTAAATGACGATGCAACAAATAAAACTAATCGCACGACGGAAACGGAAATAAAAGGGAGAATCTTCTGGAACGTCGACATCGGGCTGTCACACTACCCTACATGCTTGCCCACGATCACGACCACGCCTCAGTCTTCTGGATAGTTCACGTACAGGCGGTCGTTCTCCTCATCATACTGCCACACCAGCTGCGTGTCGTCGAGATCACCTGTCTCGGGGGTACCTGAACCTGTTGGTGTTGTGAAGGAATCTGTGAGCCACGGGGACTCAGCAATCTATGACCTCGGTACCAGAACTAGTCAAGTTATTAGGCAAGGAAGGTGGAGTATTTAGGTTGCAGCATCCTAAGCATATATGGTGGCTAACTTACGTAGAACATGTATTGGGGGTGGTCTATACTAGCGATCGAAGTTTAGCTGATCACTAAGTGATCCTGAACACCTACTTACGTCAATCATAACCCCACCGTGCTCCCGATCGAAGAGAGGTCTTTGAAGGGGACAGTCACGGTTACGCACACAGTTGGCAATTTTATTAGATTATGTTTAAGTTATCTTTAACCGGATGTTAACAAATATTCCAAGTTGCCACATAACCGCGGGCACGGCTTTCCGAAAGATTAAACCCTGCAGGGGTGCTCCAACTAGTCCATCACAAACGGTCACGGGCCGCAAAGTAATTCTCTATCACGAATCTCGTGATCTCGTCGGATTCCTTAGAGGAAAACCTCAACTCTGGGGAGAACCAAAGCTTCACCGGGATTCCTATACGCAAGATATATCGCTAAGGTAAGATAAGACTAGCAGGACCTCTCGTCATGTCGACGACCCCGATAAGAGCCGCGTATCTCAGTCTCAGGACACGACAGATGAGCAATGGTTACCACCCCAAAACACCGAGTTGCCCCGGGGAGTGTAATAAGCTGCTCTGGGTTGGACCAACACTCATGAGGAGCACTACCCCGGGTTGTTGATTAAATTTCCTCGGGGTAGATATTCCCTATGCAGATTATTATTAAGTGATTAGCAAATCAACACCAATGTTGGGTCCTGCCGGACAAGTCTTAACACTACACGATTTATCAAGGGGGTCCCAATAACAACCCCGAACGTGTTTGGAGCGAACAGTTATGGAATCAAACACCGGTAGCCGGTAACTAAGGCGGCAATAACGGAACAAAACACCCGGCAAAAGGCAAGGCCTTCTGTTATTTACCAAGTATATAGGTGCATTAATTAATTAACAGATTTAACATAATGATATCAAGCTCATGTTATCACATGAGATAAAGCACCTGCAACTAGCAACACTAACATTAGTAGCTGAGCAAAGCCTACTTAGCCATTCAAGATTTGCTAGGAAGGGTAAGTGTTTGGGTTTCATGGCAATATCAGGAGGCAATTATTTCAGTGGTAGGCAGTGAGCATATGACAAAGAAACGTGTATCTAGCATAACAAGTCTAGAGATGGAATCAAGGTCATATCATCTTGCGTGTGATGTCCTCAGCTTGGAACTGCTGTTGTTCGTCCTGCACGTACTCTCCCGGATCCACTCACTTGTTCTCCGATCCCGGTGCTACCCAACATAAAAATAGCATCCAATGAACAACAACACAACAAGATGCAACAAGCACATGATGCATGAGATCAAAATGAATATGCATCTCTATTCTAGTCACTAGCACAAGCAAGAGAAGTAAATACAAGTTCCTGGATAGATCTGTACTCTAATTTATCTTGACATGCATGAGGATGACATGAACAGATGCGTCATGCTACTGTGACAACAGACCTTCCCTGGCAACAACGCTAGGAATCCTTCTGTCACGGGCTACGCCTATAAGGACTTCCTTGGCAAATATGCAAAGGATTTCCCCGCGGCCTTGGAGCCTTGCATTGGTGTTCCCTTGAAGAGGAAAGGGTGATGTAGCACAGTGGCGGTAAGTATTTCCCTCAGTTTGAGAATCAAGGTATCGATCCAGTGGGAGGCGCACGTCGAGTCACAAGTACCTGCACAAACACAAAGAGCTTGCACCCAACGCTATGAAGGGGTTGTCAATCCCTTATAGATTGTTTGCAAAGTGAGAACTGAAAGCAGAAAGTAAACGAAGCAAAGTAAAAGTGAAAGTGGAGACGATAGTTGTGAACAGAATCGGGGGCCGTAGTGTTCACTAGTGGCTTCTCTCATGAAAGCAAGTAGACGGTGGGTGAACGAATTACTGTCGAGCAATTGATAGAACCGCGCAAAGTCATGACGTTATCTAAGGCAATGATTATATCTATAGGCATCACGTCCAAAACAAGTCATTTGAGACGTATCACGTCACGCGAAAACCATACAAAACCATATAAAAAACGTTACAAACGGAGCTACGCATCAAGGGGAAACAACGAAACAAGAAATAGAGTCCTACGTGTCAAATCCATCTCATCACACACCAATGGCATACTTCTGGTATTCCCAGGTTGCCAAGACATAAAACAAACCAACATGGATGGGGTGGTGCAAGGAATATCACCACACCATCATCTATGCACTCACAAACATCAAAACATCAAAACTATACCATCTGCCATAAACAACATCATAGCAGTTTGAGGGCTACATGCAAAGCACCTACGACCATCCAAAAATGCCAAATAAGATATGTGGCAGAAGATATTCAAAAGTACTACACGCATGAGCAATAAGCTAATTCAAAGGAGTTACACACAAAAAGTTACACAGCTGCTAACCTGGCCAAAAATATCAGTTTTCAGGGACTTAGTGAAAATTCCTGATTCTCACTAGCTGTTTATGCTCTGAAGCATTTAGACAGTAACCAAAACAATATCTACAGGACTCCAAATGGAATGAAAATTTACAGAGAGCTAGACAAACACAAAAGCTACAACTTTCCAGTTGGTAGCAAAGGCTGATTCACAACACATGGACTTCTACAAGCACAACAACAGGAGAAGAAAATATAAGCAGATTCTTAGACTTTGTGAAAATCACAGAGTTTCACTAAACTGGAATTTCAGCCACATGCCTACTTTTACTAAGCACCACTTGCACATATGAACTACTAAGCATGAAAAAAACCAACATGCCATAGAGGGGGTCACCCTCTAATGCCACAACAAGGAATCAACCTCTTGGGCTCACCACATCTCATGGAACCAAGCTCCAAACATAGAACAAAACTGAGATATGACATTCCCAAAAAGTGTCCTAAAGGCAAAACTGACTTCACCAATGGATTCGTGGGATGATTCTACCCCAAAAACATATATAATACATGGGCACTTGCATAGAACAAAAGTGCACAAACTAGAAAAGAAAAGCTACATGGAATCACATATAGTGAATAGCGCATCATCACATGTGCTATTCACTAGAACAACACCTACACTAGCATATGCACACTCTAACAAGTCCAATGGTGACATGAGGGTTTAGACCTCATGCATGTGTGCCATAACATATCACCATTCCGACAGAATACAACAAGCACAAGCATCACAACACCTACATATGCTAATGAGGACACACACACACTAGATGACACCACAGCATCTATATCCCTACACATATGAACATGCTCAAGTGCTCATCCAAGGCTCACCAAGCCTTGGGCATGTATAGGTCACCACACACTACCACACACTCATGACAAGAGCACCTACATAAACACAAGGTAGGTGAGGGGGAACCCCCCCCCCCACACACACACTCACATCACAACATGGTGCATGGGTTCATCACCATGCACATGGACACACCCCACACACATATATATCAAAGGGGACAAGCACATCAGCTCTACATCTTACCACAAATATCACATACAAACACTTGTATAAATATACTAGTGCACACCCACAAGCTAGAACACAACCACACATAGATCTAGCTCACATGGCTCATATGCACAACTTCTAAGCATGATGATCCATCTACATAAGCTAGCAAAATTCTATCACACATGTTGTTGGAGGCAAGCAAAAAAAAACCCACATGAAGATCTTACATCTAACAGAAAAGAATGCAAAAAAATATAAAAGGTTTTGGGGGGGGGGGTTCGAACCCTGGACCCCTAGATCACAACACTGCAACAACAACACCCTGCTAGATGTCACTTGCTCGACAGTACAGGGGGTGCAACCAAGCTAAGCTGCCTCTGCTGCTGCTAGGCTACTGTCGCAAACAAAAATCAAAGGGGGGGGTGCTCCTCTGGGACTCGAACCCGGCACCACCCGCAACTACACCCACACACAAACCATTGGGCTACACTACGAGGCTTGACAGAACAGAGGGGTACTACTAGGTGATCTACCACGAGCACCAGATGCTCTGCTCTGAACACAGAGACGCCGGCGGCAGAGAACGTCACCGGAGCCTGGCCTCGCTACTGCTACTACTACGCGAGGGGGAGATCTACTACGGCTACCACTGCACTGCGAGGGATGCCCTGAGCCACGACGAGCCCGAGCACAACACACAACAACACACAACAACACATACACTCCATCTGTCGAACTTATCTTGGGACAGAGGCATGCCGACGAACCCTAGGCCGTTCCAACGAGGGGGAAGGGAGGAGGAGAGCTAGCTCACCTAGAGGAAGGAGAAGAGACGCCGATCGGGAAGAAGGAGCGCCTGGAGGCGATGTAGATGAACTGAAGAAGACGGCCTGCTGCAGACCGAAGTAGAGGAAGAAGACCGACGGGAACGCGCCGTTAGCGAGCTCCTGCCCGTCGGTGAGGTCGCTCCCCGGCCTCACCGAGGACGGGAATGGAGCGCGGGCACCTCTCCCGAGCCCCCGGACATGGTGGCCGACGCCGGAGACGACGGGAGCAGGGTAGACGACGGCGGGGCACTTCTCTCTCTCTCTGCTAGATGGGTTACAGAACTTACCTTGGGGGAGGAAGAGAGATGGGGGAAGGAGTGGCGGCGCAAGGAGGGAAAGGAGGAACCCTAAGGGAAGGGGCACGCATGCCGAGGCTATATGGGGGGCCTCGATGTCCGTGAGCCCTCACGGTGACTCGCTCTCTCTCTCGGTTGTTTGACGGAAAGCGGGCACGGGGGTAGACGACGTCAGGAGGAGGAAGGAGGGACGCACAGGTGGGCTGCCGCGAGGTAGAGAGGAGGGATGGGCCTGCTAGTGGGAGGGAGCCCACTAGTAGCGCCAGATAGAAGGAAAATGATTCCCTGGGGTTTCCCAAACACAAAATTACCAGAGAAAGGAAATAAAGCAAAGACAAATCTGTTGGGGTTCAAAACAAAACAATAATGCCCCTGGTCATAAGAAATTATGACCTATTTGAATAAATTATAAAAGGAATATTTGGAGCAACTAAATGTTTACAAAACATTATTATTGGATTTGTTTTGTAATTATTTGCACCATTAAAACACCTTTTCAAAACAGCTAATCCACATCTCATATCCACCACAAAATAATGCTAACACATGGGCATTTTTAAAACAAGGATGGGACAAGTGAATATAGAGCTTAGGATAAAAGAGAGGGGGAAGTTTTTAAACCCTAGTAGAATTCCACATAGAGCTTACTACTATCACTTGCATCCACACCATCACAAATGCTAACACATCAAATGACCAGATGGCACACCACAATATGGAACACAAGGACAACAAACACAAGACATGGATGAATGGGATGCATGCATGCAAAGGAAGAACAATGCAAGGTGACACATGAAATCATAACACATAGAATATGTCTCATATCAATGACAAGGTTGGACCCACATAGAGAAGGTTCCAAATAGGGAAAGATACACTCTTGGGGCATTACAAACTCTCCCACACTACAAAAAGATCTCGCCCCGAGATCTACGCCTGAAAGAACTCCGGAAATTCAGAACGGAGGTGATCCTCGCGTTCCCAAGTAGCCTCTTTATCGGAATGGTGTGACCACTGCACTTTGAGAAATTTGACAGTCTTGTTGCGGGTCTTGCGCTCAGTTGCCTCGAGAACTGCAACTGGATGCTCACGATAAGATAGGTCGGGTTGAAGGTCGATGTCTTGAAGATGAACAGTGCGCTCGGGGGTCTTGAAGCACCACCGGAGCTGAGAGACATGGAACACATCATGCACATTTGCAAAGTTTGACGGGAGCTCAAGCTGATACGCAAGGTCACCTCTCTTGCCAACCACTCTGAAAGGACCCACGAAACGAGGCGCAAGCTTGCCTTTCATGCCAAAGCGCTGCGTACCCTTCATAGGGGACACCTTGAGATAGACGAAGTCATCAAGCTCATAAGACATGTCACGATGCTTGCTATCGTAATAGCTCTTCTGACGGGACTGAGCTGCTTAGAGGTTATCACGAATGACCCAACACATCTCTTCAGCTTCTTCTATCAAGTCATTCCCAAGAATCTGACGCGCGCCGGTCTCGGACCAGTTGAGCGGGGTACGACACTTCCTGCCATAGAGAATCTCAAACGGAGCTTTGCCAGAACTAGCTTGATAACTGTTGTAATACGAGAACTCAGCAAAAGGCAGGCAATCCTCCCACTTCATGCCAAAAGAGATAACACGGGCTCTGAGCATATCCTCAAGAACTTGATTGACTCGCTCCACTTGACCACTAGTCTGAGGATGAAAAGTTTTGCTGAAGCGTATCTTTGTGCCCATCGCACACTGAAAAGAGTCCCAGAACTTGGAAGTGAAGATACTTCCGCGATCCGAAGAAATCATCATAGGCACGCCATGCAAAGACACAATCCTGGAAGTGTACAACTCTGCAAGCTGAGCTGCCGAAATAGATTCCTTGACTGGAAGAAAATGAGCCACTTTACTCAACTTGTCGATGACGACGAAGATGACATCATTACCCTTCTTGGACTTCAGAAACCCGGTGACGAAATCCATCTCAATATGATGCTCTGGAATGGGCAAAGGATGCAAAAGACCTGCTGGACGTTGATGCTCTGCTTTCACCCTTTGACATACATCACATTCATTTACGAACTGAGCAATCTCACGCTTCATGCGGGTCCACCAGAAGGTCTGTTTCAAGTCCTGACACATCTTGGAGCTTCCTGGATGTATATAGAGGAGAGTTATGAGCTTCTTCCATGATTACCTTTCTGAGATCACCTTTCGGAACGACAAGACGATCCTCAAAGAACAATGTGTCTCTGGCATCAACACTGAATCACTTATATTTGGGAAGACTCTTTGCCACGCCAATCTTGACTTTCTTCACCATTGCATCAAGAAGCTGTGCTGCTCGGACATGATCTTCCAAGGTAGGAGAGATATGAAGGTTTGCAAGAAATCCCTGAGGTACTAACTGAAAGTTGAGCTTCCTGAAAGACTCACAAAGGTCAGACTGGAGAGGTTTCAGAATGAGAGTGTTGCAGTACGCCTTCCTGCTCAAGGCATCTGCCATGACATTAGCTTTGCCTAACGTGTACTCAACACTCGGATTAAAATCTTGGAGCATTTCCACCCAACGAGTTTGCCGGAGATTCAGGTTAGGCTGAGTGAAGATGTACTTGAGACTCTTGTGATCGATGAACACTTCAACCTTCCGTTCCAACATGAGGTGTCTCCAAGTCATCAGAGCGTGTACCACAGCTGCTAGCTCAAGATCATGCACAGGATAATTCTTCTCTGCTGGCTTCAACTGCGTGGAGGTATAAGCAACCACTTTCTTCTCTTGCATCAGAACTACACCAAGACCCTGGAGAGAAGCGTCGCAAAACACCTGGTAAGGCTTGGAATCATCCGGAGGAACCAAGACTGGAGTAGCGGTGAGCTTCTCTTTGAGTGTGTCGAAGGACAACTGACACTCTGGAGACCAAGCATACTCCAGACCCTTCTGAAGAAGACTTGAGAGCGGCTTAGCAATCTTGGAGAAGTTCTCAACAAACCTTCTGCAATAGCTTGCGAGCTCGAGAAAGCTTCGAAGCTGCTTCACATTCTGCGGAGGCTCCCATTCAACAATGGCCTGCACCTTCGACGAATCAACTTTGATGCCCTCGGCAGATATAATGTGCCCAAGATAGACGACTTCTTTCAGCCAGAACTCATACTTGGAAAACTTGGCATACAATTTGTACTCCCTCAGCTTATCAAGCACCAATCTGAGATGTTCTTCATGTTCTTCCTTAGTTTCAGAAAATACCAGAATGTTGTCGAGATAGAGCAAGACAAAATCATTCTTGAACAGAGAGAATATGTAGTTCATCAATTGACAAAATGTCAGAGGAGCATTTGCCAGACCAAAAGACATGATCGTATACTCATACGAGCCAAAACTAGTCCTGAAAGCAGTCTTTGGAATATCCTCTTCGCGAATGTGAATTTGATGATAGCCCATTCTGAGATCGAGCTTGGAGAAGATCTTAGCCCCTTTCAACTGTTCGAACAACTCAGTTATGTTCGGAAGTGGATATTTGTTCCTGATTGTCTTCTTGTTCAATGGACGGTAATTGACACACAACCGGTCCATGCCATCCTTCTTCTTGACAAACAGAACTCCACAGCCCCACGGAGACGAGCTCGGTCTGATCCAACCCAAACGCTCCTGCTCATCGAGTTGCCTCTTAAGTTCCTACTCTTCTGGACCCAATTTGTACGGTCGTTTGCACACAGGCTCTGTACCTGGTTCAAGATCAATCACAAATTCAACTTCTCGGTGCGGAGGCATGCGTGGCAGCTCTTCTGGAAACACATCTTCATATTCGCAGACCACTCGGACTTGCGAAATAGGATTGATCTCAACCTTTTCATTCAATGAGAACAAACGGATTGTATCATCGCACGCCGCGAATATAATCACGTCCTCCGAAGAGTGGGTAAGCTTCACTTCTTTAGCTTCACAATCAATCGATGCCTTGTTCATGGCCAACCAGTCCATACCAAGGATCAAATCAATGTCGGAATTGCCCAAGACAATAGGAGACGCCAGAAAAAAATAACTGCCTATATTGACAGAAGCATCCGGAACCAACATGTGAGAACTCATGCGCATGCCCGGAGAAACCGCATGGAAGGGACTATCCAAATGAATTGTAGGAATATCATGCTTAGCAATAAAAGGCTTGGAGATGAAGCAATGCGATGCACCAGAAAGAAATAACACTTTAGCAGGAATATCATTAACGAGGAGGTTACCCGTGATCACATCTGACGAGTTTTCTGCCTCAGCTGCATTCACCATGTTGACTCGAGCTGACCTGGGGTTGAACTTCACGAGAGCATTGCTTGGAGGTTTGCGTGGAGGAGGAGGTGGAAGACGGAGCTGAGAAATGCACTTGTTGGCATAGTGACCCTTCTGCCCACATTTGCGACAAATAACATCTGCTGGCTGATGCTACTTCTCAAACAACAGTGCCAGAAATTGACACGTTGACGGAGATTGGGCTTGCGTTGGTTTTTCCCTTGAAGAGGAAAG
The DNA here is from genome assembly GCF_904849725.1 of Hordeum vulgare subsp. vulgare. Classification (NCBI taxonomy): domain Eukaryota; kingdom Viridiplantae; phylum Streptophyta; class Magnoliopsida; order Poales; family Poaceae; genus Hordeum; species Hordeum vulgare. The sequence goes on from NC_058522.1 coordinate 360,010,717, forward strand.
GGTGATGCAGCACACAAGCAGTAAGTATTTCCCTCAGTTTGAGAACCAAGGTATCGATCCAGAAGGAGGGTCTCGTCAAGTCCAGAGTACCTCCGCAAACACAAACAAGCTTGCACCCAACACTTCAAAGGGGTTGTCAATCCCTTCAAGATTGTTTGCAAAGTGAGATCTGAAGGCAGAAAGTGCAACAAAGTAAAAAAGTGTAAGGCTGGAAATATGGTGTGGAGTAGACCCTCGGGGCCATAGTGTTCACTAGAGGCTTCTCTGAGGGCATCACGTCCGAGACAAGTAGACTGATACTTTCTGCATCTACTACTATTGCTCCACACATCGACCGCTATCCAACATGCATCTAGTGTATTGAGTTCATGACGAACAGAGTAATGCTTTAAGCAAGATGAAATGATGTAGAGGGATAATCTCAAACCAATGATGAAAACCCCATCTTTTTACCCTTGATGGCAACAACACGATACGTGCCTCGCTACCCCTTCTGTCAGTGGGCGAGGTCACCGCACGGTATGAACCCAAAACCAAGCAATTCTCCCATTGCAAGAATCATAGATCTAGTTGGCCAAACAAAACCCACAACTCAAAGAGAATTACAAGGATATGAAATCATGCAAAATAGAGATCAGAAGAAACTCAAATAAGATTCATAGATAATTGATCATAAATCCACAATTCATCGGATCTCGACAAACACACCGCAAAAGAATATTACATCGGATAGATCTCCATGAAGATCACGGAGAGCTTTGTATTGAAGATCCAAGAGAGCGAAGAAGCCATCTAGTTACTAGCTATGGACCTGTAGGTCTATGGTGAACTACTCACGCATCATCGGAGAGGTCATGGTGTTGATGGAGAAGCCTTCCGTGTACGAGTCCCCCCTCCAGCAGGGACCCAGGACGTGCCCCAGATGGGATCTTGCGGAGACAGAAGCTTGCGGCGGCGGAAAAGTGATTACGATGCTCCCCTGGTTTTTTTGGGAATATTTGGGAATATATAGGTGCAAGATCTAGGTCAGGGGACCTCCAGGGGGCCCACAAGCCTGGATGGCGCACCCCCCTGGCCGTGGGGTGGGGGCTTGTGGGGCCCCTGGGGCTCTTCTTGCTTGGCTCCCAAGTCCCTCGATCTTCTTCCGTTCCAAAAAAATCTTTTCGGGGATTTTCTTCCGTTTGGACTCCGTTTCAAAATCTCCTCTGAAAGGGGTCAAAAACATGGAAAAACAAGAACTGGCACTGAATTAATAAGTTAGTCCCAGAAAATAAATAAAAGGCATGCAAAACATCCAAAGTTTGACAAGATAATAGCATGAAACCATAAAAAATTATAGATACGTTGGAGACGTATCAAGCATCCCCAAGCTTAACTCCTGCTCGTCCTCGAGTAGGGAAGTGAAAAAGAATGAATTTTTGATGTGCAATGCTACCTAGCATAGTTGTCCTTTGCAACTTCTTTCACATGGCATGAATGTTCAGATCCGTAAGATTCAAAACAATAGTTTGCTATTGACATGAAAACAATAATACTTCAAGCAAACTAGCAAAGTAGTCATGAACTTTCGGAATAACAAGGCCAAAGAAAGTTATCCCTACAAAATCATATAGTCTGGCTATGCTCCATCATCCTCACACAACTAATGTAAATCATGCACAACCCCGAAATTGGCCAAGTAATTGTTTTCGCACTCTTACTTTCTCAAACTTTTTATAACTATCACGCAATACATGAGCGCGAGCCATGGATATAGCACTATAGGTGGATAGAGTGTAGTGGTGGTTGTGAGACAAAAAGGAGGAGATGGTCACATTGACTCGGTGTATCAATAGGGTATGGAGATGCCCATTAATAGATATCAATGTGAATGAGTAGGGATTGCCATATAAGAGATGCACTAGAGCTATAAGTATGTGAAAGCCCAAGGGGAAAACTAGTGGGTGTGCATCCAACTTGCTTGCTCACGAAGACCTAGGGCAATTTTGAGGAAGCCCATCATTGGAATATACAAGCCAAGTTATAAAACAAAGATTCCCACTAGAATATGGTAGTGACAAAGCAAGAAGCTCTCAATCATGAAGAACATGGTGCTAACATGAAGCACAAGTGTGGAAAAAGATAGTAGCATTGTCCCTTCTCTCTTTTTCTCTCATTTCTTTTTTTTATTTGGGCTCTTAGGCCTCTTTTTTTCACTTTTTTAGCTCTTTGGCCTATTTTTTTACTTTCTCACATATGAAAATGCTCTAATAATTATGATCATCACACTTTTTAGTTACTCAAAGCTCAAAGATCACAATGATGATGACTCCATAGGAAATGCTTCTGGCAGTGTACTGGGATGTGCAACGATCTAGTATGATCATGCAATGGCAATATGAGAGTGACGGCACAAGTCATGAGACGGAACGGTGGGAGTTGCATGGCAATATATCTCGGAATGGCTATGAAAATGCCATAGTAGGTAGGTATGGTGGCTGTTTTGAGGAAGGAATTTGGTGGGTTTGTGCACGGGCGAGAATTGCGCGGCGCTAGAGAGGCTAGCAATGGTGGAAGGTGAAAGTGCATCTATACCATGGACCCAACATTAGTCATAAAGAAATCAAATGCCTGTTGCAAAAGTTTTTATTAGTAATCGAAACAAAGTGCTAAACGCATACTCCGAGGGGAAGGGTTGGTAGGTGTAAACCATCGCGTGATCCCGACCTCAACACAAAGGATGACAATCAATAGATCAATTATGCTCCGACTTCCTAACATAGCGGTTCACCATACGTGCATGCTACGGGAAACACTAACTCCAACACAAGTATCTCTAGATTGACAACACCCTACTAACATAACTTTTAATATTACCGAATCCACGTCTCAAAACTAATTGAGAGGAATCAAAATTTCTCTTTCTACTCAATGCACATGAAGATGGAGGTTTTTGCATCCTCTTTGGGTACCTAGCACATGGGACTACTTTCATAGCATAAGCCAACTACCAAATCACGCACCGCCGTGCTCTAAAGATATAAGTGAAGCACAAGAGCAAAAGTATCTAGCTCAAAAGATATAAGTGAAGCACAAGAGCAAGAGTATCTAGCTCAAAAGATATAAGTGAAGCACAATGAGCATTCTAGCAAAATCATGATGAGTGCATGTCTCTCTCTCTCAAAAAGGTGTGCAGCAAGGATGATTGTGACACAACAAAAAGAAAAGACTCCTAATATACAAGATGCTCCAAGCAAAACACATATCATGTGGTGAATAAAAATATAGCTCCAAGTAATGTTACTGATGGATTTAAGACGAAAGAGGGGATGCCTTACCGAGGCATCCCCAAGCTTAGGCTTTTTGGTGTCCTTGAATTTGGCTTGGGGGGCCTTGGGCATCCCCAAGCTTGAGCTCTTTCCACTCCTTATCTCTTTGTCCATGAGAACGTCACCCAAAACTTGAAAACATCACAACACAAAACTTAAACAGAAACTTGTTATAACATTAGTACAAGAAAACAAACTACCACTTCTTTTGGTACTGTAGAAAACTTTAATTCCATCTATATTGATTATGGGCTAATGTATTCTCACTTTCCCATGGCTAGTACCCCCGATACTAAGCATAGTTTCATCAAAACAAGCAACCAACTCAACCAAAACAAAATCTGTCAAAAACAGACCAGTCTGTAGCAATCTGTATACTTCATATACTTCTGGCACCTCAAAAAATCTGAAACATTACGAAGGTGTGGGGAAAAAGCATATCAATCATCAGCAAAAGGAATCAACTCAAAAGCTCTTTCTGAATAAAAACGAAAAATCATCTCGTGAGCGAAAAGTTTTCTGTCTTTTTCCAGCAGGATCAAACAACCATTACCAAGACTAGTCATAAAGGTTTTGCTTGGCTCAAACACAAAAAGAAACACAAAAAAAACACAATCACAACAGAATTGTAAAAGGGTGGACGCAACAAAACAGAAAGAAAAATAGAAATTCATTGGGTTGCCTCCCAACAAGCGCTATTGTTTAACGCCCTTAGCTAGGCATAGTAGCGATAGAATCACGTATCGTCGTCTTTGGTGCTCAAACCATAAGTAGCCCTCATCATGGATTCATAAGGCAATCTTATTTTATTTCTAGGAAAGTGTTCCATGCCCTTCCTTAAACGAAATTTAAATCTAATATTCCCTTCCTTCATATCGATGATAGCACCGATAGTCCTTAGGAAAGGTCTACCAAGAATAATAGGGCATGTAGGATTGCAATCAATGTCAAGCACAATGAAATCCATGGGTACATAGTTCCTATTTGCAATAATAATAACATCATTGATCCTTCCCATGGGTTTCTTGATAGTAGAATCAGCAAGATGCAAATTAAGATAACACTCTTCAATCTCATTAAAACCCAGAATATCACATAAAGACTTTCGAATCGCAGAAACACTAGCACCCAAATCACACAAAGCATTGCACTCATAGTTTTTGATTTTGATTTTGATGGTAGGTTCCCACTCATCATGAAGCTTTCTAGGGATAGAGGCTTCCAATTCAAGTTTCTCTTCAAGAGCTTTTAGCATAGCTTCGACGATATGATCGGTAAAGGCTTTGTTTTGGCTATAAGCGTGTGGAGAGTTCAACATGGATTGCATCAAAGAAATGCATACAATCAAGGAGAAACTATCATAATTGAATTCCTTAAAATCCACGGTAGTAATTTCATTACTACTCAAAGTTTTAACGTCTTCTACTCCACTTTTAATGCTTTTAGCATCAAGATATATGGACTCCGAATCATTGGGGCACTTTTCAACCAAAGTGGATTCATATAAAGCCCCATAATCATTAGGTTTGACACAAGAAAACAAAGTTTCAATGGGAGTCACACCAAGCACTTTAAGATCTTCGTGATTCTCATCATGAGAACACGCCTTTTTAAGCCATTCATGTCTAGCACGAATTTGGGCGGTTCTTTCTTGGCTCTCAATCATGGAAACACGCATAGCTTTCAAAGTTTCATCCATGTTGATTTTGGGAGGAGCACATCTAACTTTCAAAGCATCAACATCACAAGAAATCCTATCAACGCTCTTAGCCAAATCGTCAATTTTGAGTAGTTTTTCCTCTATGGACGCATTGAAAATCTTTTGAGAGTTGATGAACTCTTTGATATTACTCTCTAGATCAGAGGGTAATCTATTGTAATTTCCATGGGTATTGTGTAGGAGTTGCCAAAGTTATTAGAGGAGTTACTAGGAAAAGGCCTAGGAACATAGTTTCCTCTAAAAGCGTTGTTGTTGCCAAAGTTATTCCTACCAACAAAATTAACGTCCAAGCTAGCGTTGCTACTCTCAATCAAAGAAGACAAAGGAAAATCATTAGGATCCAAAGGAGCACTTCTACTAGCAACCAAATTCATTAACTCGTCCATCTTAGCACTCAACGAGTTAATTTCCTCTATAGTGTGTACCTTCTTACTAGTAGGTGACCTTTCAGTGTGCCACTGTGAGTAGGTCGTCATGATGTTGTCTAAGAGCTTTGTGGCTTCTCCTAAAGTGATTTCCATGAACGTTCCACCTGAGGCGGAGTCCAAGATATTTCTAGAAGCGAAATTCAAGCCAGCGTAAAAGATTTGAATAATCATCCAAAGACTCAAGCCATGAGAGGGACAATTTCTAATCATTAATTTCATTCTCTCCCAAGCTTGTGCAACATGTTCATGATCAAGTTGCTTGAAATTCATGATATCATTAGGGAGAGAGATGATCTTAGCCGGCGGAAAATACTTGGATATATAAGCATCTTTGCACTTATCCCAAGAATCGATACTATTTTTGGGCAACGAGAAAGGAAAAAAGCTTCAATTTAATCACGTGATTATCCACATCTCTTTTCTTTTGCATATCGCAAAGCTCAATGAAGGTATTGAGATGGGATGCGACATCTTCACTAAGAAGGCCAGATAATTGCTCTTTCATAACAAGATTTAGCAAAGCGGCATTGATTTGTATGACTTCGCACTAGTGGCGGGAGAAATCGGAGTACTAATAAAATCATTATTATTAGTATTCGAGAAGTCACAAAGCTTGGTGTTTTCGTTCATGGTGACTTCAGCAAGCAAGCAAGCACACGAGCAAACAAAAAGCGGGCGAGAAAATGGGCAAACGAAAAGGCAAATTGGTGAAGTGGGGGAGAGGAAAACGAGAGGCAACTCGCAAACAAAGTAAATGCAAGAGATGAGTTTGCGACACTTACTTGGATGAGTTCTTGACTTGATCTTCCTCCCCGGCAACGACGCCAGAAATCCTTCTGCTACTTCTCAAAGAACAGCGCCAGAAATTGACACGTTGACGGAGATTGGGCTTGCGTTGGTTTTTCCCTTGAAGAGGAAAGGGTGATGCAGCACAGGAGCAGTAAGTATTTCCCTCAGTTTGAGAACCAAGGTATCGATCCAGAAGGAGGGTCTCGTCAAGTCCAGAGTACCTACGCAAACACAAACAAGCTTGCACCCAACGCTTCAAACGGGTTGTCAATCCCTTCAAGATTGTTTGGAAAGTGAGATTTGAAGGCGGAAAGTGCAACGAAGTAAAAAGTGTAAGGCTGAAAATATGGTGTGGAGTAGACCCTGGGGGCCATAGTGTTCACTAGAGGCTTCTCTCAAAATAGCAAGTATTACGGTGGGTGAACAAATTACTGCCGACCAATTGATAGAACCGCGCAAAGTCATGACGATATCTAAGGCAATGATCTAGCATATAGGCATCACGTCCGAGACAAGTAGACCGATACTTTCTGCATCTACTACTATTACTCCACACATCAACCGCTATCCAGCATGCATCTAGTGTATTGAGTTCATGACGAACAGAGTAACACTTTAAGCAAGATGACATGATTAGAGGGATAATCTCAAACCAATGATGAAAACCCCATCTTTTTACCCTGGATGGCAACAACACGATACGTGCCTCGCTACCCCTTCTGTCACTGGGTGAGGTCACCGCACGGTATGAACCCAAAACCAAGCACTTCTCCCATTGCAAGAATCATAGATCTAGTTGGCCAAACAAAACCCACAACTCAAAGAGAATTACAAGGATATGAAATCATGCAAAAGAGAGATCAGAAGAAACTCAAATAAGATTCATAGATAATCTGATCATAAATCCACAATTCATCGGATCTTGACAAACACACCGCAAAAGAATATTACATCGGATAGATCTCCATGAAGATCATGGAGAACTTTGTATTGGGGCCTCCAGGGGGCCCACAAGCCTGGATGGCGCGCCCCTTGGCCGCGGGGTGGGGGCTTGTGCGGCCCCTGGGGCTCTGCTGGCTTGGCTCCCAAGTCCCCCGATTTTCTTTCGTTCCAGAAAAATTCTTTTCGGGGATTTTCTTTTGTTTGGACTCCGTTTCGAAATCTCCTCTGAAAGGGGTCAAAAACATGGGAAAACAGGAAGTGACACTTGGCACTGAATTAATAAGTTAGTCCCAGAAAATAAATAAAAGGCATGCAAAACATCCAAAGTTTGACAATATAATAGCATGAAACCATCAAAAAATATAGATACGTTGGAGACGTATCAGCTGACGGTACTGTGTCTGAGGAGGCCGTTGCTTCTGATGCTGGAATCTCTGCTGAAAGACTGGGTTGGGTGGGTGGGAAGAACCACGGCCATCAGAATGCTTGAGTTGCTGCGAGTGCCGAGGAGGAGGAGGAGACACCCAAAACTTCTGTTGCTTCTGAACCACCTGAGTAGAGGAAGAGCTGGAATCTCTGAAGCGCTTCTTAGAATTCTCCACCGTGAGCAAGGCTGCCTCTACCCTAAGAGCTAAGTTGTAGAACTCATCGAACTCCTCAGGATCGTGCAAAGCGAGAGCTAACTGCAAATCTTCTTTCAAGCCACCTCTGAACTGATAAATCTTGCTCTTCTGATCAGGGATATCCTGCAAGGCGTATCGGGCTAGTTCGTGGAACTCGATGTTGTACTTGTACACGGAGTTACCACCCTGCTTCAAGCGCCTGAACTTCTCACACATTTCCTCCACGAACTTGGACGGAATGTAGTGGGACCTGAAGTCACGGCAGAACTCATCCCAAGTGATCACTCTAGCGCCCTTGGAATCCTTCAACCGTTGCCACCAGATAGATGTTTGCCCCTTCAGCTCGAATGAAGCAAATTTGACGAAATCCTCAGGACGAACATTGCTGCATTCGAAATGCTTGTTCATGTCACGGATCCAATCCTCAACATCAAACGGCTGGTCACAGGAAGTGAAAGTCTTCGGCTGATTCGACAGGAACTGACTCAGATTAGCAAACTGATTGCCACCATGCTGGAAATTGCCTTGCTGCTGATTAGCCCTCTCTTGCAACAACTGTAGCAACATCTGAGTGTTTGCATTTGTAGCAGCCATCACCGCTTGCCAAGCCTCTGCAGGAGGAGGCGGTGGTGGAGGAGGATTCTCCGGAGGAGGAGGTGGTGGCGGCACATCCTCACGCCCTAGATTCTGACGAGTTGGTGGAGCCATCCTAAAGACGGACAACACATTAGCCCACACAATAAATTGAAGGAATAGCTGAATCAAAATGGCAGGAATATCTGAACAAGAATATAAACAATTGCACTCGAACAAAATAGTAAGAATGCTTCCTCAAAGTGACGGTCGACAAAATTCTGATTAAGACCACTTGCAAACAAGTATGAGCTAGAACTGCTCGGAACAAACATATGATCGGGATTTCATCCCATATCTTCGTGGATAAGATCGCACGGACTCGAATTTACAGTAGCGATCATGTGCAAGGTAGTGCACACGACTTACGAAGTACCCCGAGTCGTAGCGAGCTACAAGGACTCTTTAAGACACAATGAGAACCGTTGTAAGACGACCGTGAACTAACATACCCAATGAACATCAAATCCCAACCTCACATCATGCATCTGTAGGAAGATTGTCCTATAAGTTACTACCTGATATCCCACCTATGAATTCCCAAAATATCTGGTCATGCAATCTGGTACACGGATACAAGGATTAATAATCACACAAAACCTATACTAACCCGTCACGTGTATCACATCCACCAACACATAACCAGAATCTCGGACCTTCATCTACAACAGACCCTCGTGATCACAACGATACAAAGTATGGCAGTACTCCCGAACAATCTGCCCCAGTACTGGGGACATCGGGGTTATCTCGCCACTACCAGTATTGAATCAATTACGAACATCCTTCGTTCTTAGATACTCAGAAATCTGAATGATGGCGATGTGCGCAAGAATCCCCTGGAGCTCAACTCCCCGGAAAAAATCAAGGCAGACACGAGGCACCAAGACAGAACTCCGTCACATCGGAATCATATGGATTTCACAAATACCCACGTGATCATAAAAAAAATTGAGCGAGAAGAGGAGTAGAATTAAGATTTCCTAAGACGGGAACCTCACCAAAGCATGGAAGAGGAGAAAAAAGAATCCTACTCTCCGATATAACTAAGACTCAAAACATTTTACTAGACTCGACTCGGCCATGTACGATCACACAAAGGCTCCTATGGTCGTAAGGCTCTGATTACCAACTTGTAAGGACTAAGATGCGGTCCTTTCCGATTTAGGGAACGAGGGCCCGAATTGGAAAGAAGCGCATCTAAACGTTTCGCAAGCACGGTAACATAGCACATGCATAATAAGAGAAGAATGACAATAAGGGATTCAACTGCCATCTCATAAATATATCAGAGTTACATCACGCATCCAAACAAGGTAGTTCCGCTACGGACTACAAAACATGAGAAATGACTATGCTACCCTTCATGCTTGCCCACGATCACGACCACGCCTCAGTCTTCTGGATAGTTCACGTGCAGGCGGTCGTTCTCCTCATCATACTGCCACGCCAGCTGCGTGCCGTCGGGATCACCTGTCTCGGGGGTACCTGAACCTGTTGCTGTTGTGAAGGAATCTGTGAGGCACGGGGACTCAGCAATTTATGACCTCGGTGCGAGAACTAGTCAAGTTATTAGGTAAGGAAGGTGGAGTATTTAGGTTGCAGCATCCGAAGCATATATGGTGGCTAACTTACGTAGAACATGTATTGGGGGTGGTCTATACTAGCGATCGAAGTTTAGCTGATCACTAAGTGATCCTGAACACCTACTTACGTCAATCATAACGCCACCATGTTCCCGATCGAAGAGAGGTCTTCGAAGGGGACAGTCACGGTGACGCACACAGTTGGCAATTTTATTAGATTATGTTTAGGTTATCTATAACCCGATGTTAACAAATATTCCAAGTTTCCACATAACCGTGGGCACGGCTTTCCGAAAGATTAAACCCTGCAGGGGTGCTCCAACTAGTCCATCACAAACGGTCACGGGCCGCAAAGTAATCCTCTATCACGAATCTCACGATCTCGTCGGATTCCTTAGAGGAAAACCTCAACTCTGGGGAGAACCAAAGCTTCACTGGGATTCCTATACGCAAGATATATCGCTAAGGTAAGACAAGACTAGCAAGACCTCCCGTCGTGTCGACGACCCCGATAAGAGCCGCGTATCTCAGTGTCAGGACACTACGGATGAGCGATGGTTACCACGCCAAAACACCGAGTTGCCCCGGGGAGCGTAATAAGTTGCTCTGGGTTGGACCAACACTCATGAGGAGCACTGGCCCGGGTTGTTGATTAAATTCCTCGGGGTAGCTATTCCCTATGCAGATTATTATTAAGTGATTAGCAAATCAACACCAATGTTGGGTCCTGCCGGACAAGTCTTAACACTACACGATTTATCAAGGGGGTCCCCATAACAACCCCGAATGTGTTAGGAGCGAACAGTTATGGAATCAAACACCGGTAGCCGGTAACTAAGGCGGCAATAACGGAACAAAACACCCGGCAAAAGGCAAGGCCTTCCGTTATTTACCAAGTATATAGGTGCATTAATTAATTAACATATTTAACATAATGATATCAAGCTCATGTTATCACATGAGACAAAGCACCTGCAACTAGCAACACTAAAATTAGTAGCTGAGCAAAGCCTACTTAGCCATTCAAGATTTGCTAGGAAGAGTAAGTGTTTGGGTTTCATGGCAATATCAGGAGGCAATTATTTCAGTGGTAGGCAGCGAGCATATGACGAAGAAACATGAATCTAGCATAACAAGTCTAGAGATGGAATCAAGGTCATATCATATTGCGTCTGATGTCCTCAGCTTGGAACTGCTCTTGTTCGTCCTGCACGTACTCTCCCGGATCCACGTACTCATTCTCCGATCCCGGTGCTACCCAACATAAAAATAGCATCCAATGAACAATAGCACAACAAGATGCAACAAGCACATGATGCATGAGATGAAAATGAACATGCATCTCTATTCTAGTCACTAGCACAAGCATGAGAAGTAAATACAAGTTCCTGGACAGATCTTTACTCTAAGTTATCTTGACATGCATGAGGATGACATGAACAGATGCGTCATGCGAAAATGATACGAAACCATATAAAAACGTTACAAACGGAGCTACGGATCAACGGGAAACAACGAAACAAGAAATAGAGTCCTACGTGTCAAATCCATCTCATCACACACCAATGGCATACTTCTGGTATTCCTAGGTTGCCAATACAAAAAACAAACCAACATGGATGGGGTGGTGCAGGGAATATCACCACACCATCATCTATGCACTCACAAACATCAAAACATCAAAACTATACCATCTGCCATAAACATCATCATAGCAGTTTGAGGGCTACATACAATGCACCTACAGCCTCCCAAAAATGCCAAGTAAGATATGTGGCAGAAGCTATTCAAAAGCACTACAAGCATGAGCAACAAGATAATTCAAAGGAGTTACACACAAAAAGTTACACACCTGCTAACTTGGCCAAAAATATAAGTTTTCAGGGACTTAGTGAAAATTCCTGAAGCATTTTGACAGCACCCAAAACAATATATACAAGACTCCAAATGGAATGAAAATTTACATAAAGCTAGAGAAACACAAAATCTACAACTTTCCAGTTGATAGCAAAGGCTGATTCACAACACATGGACTTCTACAAGCACAACAACACGAGAAGAAAATATAAGAAGATTCTCAGACTTAGTGAAAATCACAAATTTTCACTAAACTGGAATTTCAGCCACATGCCTACTTTGACTAAGCACCACTTGCACATATGAACTACTAAGCATGAAACAAAACCAACATGCCATAGAGGGGGTCACCCTCTAATGCCACAACAAGGAATCAACCTCTTAGGCTCACCACATCTCATGAAACCAAGCTCCAAACATAGAATAAAACTGAGATATGACTTTCCCAAACAGAGTCCCAAAGGCAAAACTAACTTCACTAATGGATTCCAGGGATTATTCTACCCCAAAAACATATATAATACATGGGCACTTGCATAGAACAAAAGGGCACAAACTAGAAAAGAAAAGCTACATGGAATCACATATAGTGAATAGTGCATCATCACATGTGCTATTCACTAGAACAACACCTACACTATCATATGCACACTCTCACAAGTCCAATGGTGACATGAGGGTTTATACCTCATGCATGTGTGCCATAGCACATCACCATTCCCACACAATACAACAAGCACAAGCATCACAACACCTACATATGGTAATGAGGACACACACACTAGATGACACCACACCATCTATACCCCTACACATATGAACATGCTCAAGTGCTCATCCAAGGCTCACCAAGCCTTGGTCATGTATAGGTCACCACACACTCATGACAAGATCACCTACATAAACACAAGGTAGGTGAGGGGGGAAACCCACACACACACACACTCACATCACAACATGGTGCATGGGTTCATCACCATGCACATGGACACACCCCAAACACATATATATCAAAGGGCACAAGCACATCAGCTCTACATCTTACCACAAATATCACATACAAACACTTGCATAAATATACTAGTGCACACCCACAAGCTAGAACACAACCACACATAGATCTAGCTCACATGGCTCATATGCACAACTTCTAAGCCTTATCATCCATCTACATAAGCTAGCAAAATTCTATCACACATGCTGTTGGAGGCAAGCAAAAAAAAATACCCACATGAAGATCTAATACCCCACTTACATCTATGCAAGCATAGAATGCAAAAACAGAAAAGAATGCAACAAAAATATAAAAGGTTTTGGGGGGGTTTCGAACCCTGGACTCCTGGATCACAACACTGCAACAACACCACCCTACTAGATACCACTTGCTCGACAGTACAGGGGGTGCAACCAAGCTAAGCTGCCTGTGCTGCTGCTAGGCTACTGCCGCAAACAAAAATCAAAAGGGGGGGTGCTCCTCTGGGACTCGAACCCGGCACCACCTGCAACTACACCCACACACAAACCATTAGGCTACACTACGAGGCTTGACAGAACAGAGGGGTACTACTAGGTGATCTACCACGAGCACCAGATTCTCTGCTGTGAACACAGAGACGCCGGCGGCAGAGAACATCACCGGAGCCTGGCCTCGCTACTGCTACTACTACGCGAGGGGGAGATCTACTACGGCTACCACTGCGCTGCGAGGGATGCCCTGAGCCACGACGAGCCCGAGCACAACACACAAAACACACACCAACACATACACTGCATCTGTAGAACTCCTCTCGGTACAGAGGCACGCCGATGAGCCCTTGGCCGATCCAACAAGGGGTTAGGGAGGAGAAGAGCTATCTCACCTAGGGGAAGGAGAAGATACGCCGATCGGGAAGAAGGAGCGCCTGGAGACGATGTAGACGAACTGAAGAAGACAACCTGCTGCAAACCGAAGTAGAGGAAGAAGACCGACGGGAACGCGCCGTTGGCGAGCTCCTTCCCTTCGGTGAGGTCGCTTCCCGGCCTCACCGAGGACGGGAATGGAGCGCGGGCACCTCTCCCGAGCCCCCGGACATGGTGGCCGGTGCCGGAGACGACGGGAGCAGTGTAGACGATGGCGGGTCACTTCTCTCTCTCCGTGCTAGATGGGTTACAGAACTTACCTTGGGGGAGGAAGAGAGATGGGGGAAGGAGTGGCGGTGCAAGGAGGGGAAAGGAGGAACCCTAAGGGAAGGGGGCACGCACACCGAGGCTATATGGGGGGCCTCGACGTCCGTGAGCCCTCACGGCGACTCGCTCTCTCTCGGTTGTCTGACGGAAAGCGGGCACGGGGGTAGACGCCGTCAGGAGGAGGAAGGAGGGACATGCAGGTGGGCTGCCGCGCGGTAGAGAGGAGGGAAGGGCCTGCTAGTGGGAGGGAGCCCACTAGTACCGCCAGATAGAAGGAAAATAATTCCCTGGGGTTTCCCAAACACAAAATTACCAGATAAAGGAAATAAAGCAAAGACAAATCTATTGGGGGTTCAAAACAAAACAGAAATGCCCCTGGTCATAAGAAATTATGACCTATTTGAATAAATTATAAAAGGAATATTTGGAGCAACTAAATATTTACAAAATAGTATTATTGGATCTGTTTTGTAATTATTTTCACCATTGAAACACCTTTTCAAAACAGCTAACCCACATGTCATATCCACCACAAAATAATGCTAACACATAGGCATTTTTGAAACAAGGATGGGACAAGTGAATATAGAGCTTAGGATAAAAGAGAGGGGTGAAGTTTTTGAACCCTAGTAGAATTCCACATAGAGCTTACTACTATCACTTGCATCACTCCACACCATCACAAATGCTAACACATCAAATGACCACATGGCACACCACAACATGGAACACAAGGACAACAAACACAAGACATGGATGAATGGGATCCATGCATGCAAAGGAAGAACAATGCAAGGTGACACATGAAATCATAACACATAGAATAGCTATCATATCAATGAAAAGGTTGGACCCACATAGACAAGGTTCCAAATAGGGAAAGATACACTCTTGGGGCATTACAACTTTTCTCCTCACTTGACCCTAGGCACCTCCTTAGGAAAGGAAAGTTCGTTTACTATTGTTGTGTTACTATCACCACCATGTTGTGTGCTAGTACTCTTAGCTTCCATAAGACTTTTCACTTCTCTGTCCTCATCACACTGCCCTTTGCACTATTCCTTGAGCTAGTGACATCCTTCTTCCACGTGGGGGCATTGTTGCCCGCTCCACCACTCCTATTTACAAAGTTATATAGACTTTCCCCCTCGTGGTTGTGAGCACCTCCTTTCCCCAACCTCCACTAAGATTGATACTCCCACCACTTCCTTTCCCATCATTCCACTCCCCCTTGTTCCTTAAGCTTCCCTCTTATAATCCTCCTATGCTCGCATCCACGGACCAAATTATGGTGCCTCATGCTTTGTCGGATTGGTCCTACATTCTTTATCACTAGGACCAATGATCCCACATGTGTAACAAAATTTAGGTTGTGTTCATACTCAAATCTACCCGACAATAGATTATTCTTCTTTTTCTTGCCATCTATGCCATCCTATGCCATGTTAGTTGTTCTCTCTTCCTCCCTATCCAGCAGGACCCCCCTTATAAGAGGCACTGTAATATTGAGTTTTACATTCACCTGGAGGTACTTTCCCACCTCTTTGCCATCATGTCCCATGCCTACATCAACCAGCCCATGAAAATCCTTGATGATCAGTTCACCACTAGCATGATTCATCGGTCCCAGTGGTAATCCAAACACACAAATCCACATCGGAATGATGTGAAACTCAATTTTCTTCACTACTTTGTCTCGATCAAACTCCTTCATTACAAGCAACTACTTCTTGAACCACCACGACCCCTCCCTTATCCATCACGACGCCTGGTGGAACATGAATAAGAAACCTTTTTCACCTAGTTCCTTGCATCACACACCCTTGATCGGGCCCAAATTCTTAACCGTGTATGTGCAAGATTTGGGCAAAACAAGGGACCGTCCCTCACACACCTTATGCATGTAGTTATATGGTCCATTTTTTTTCTTCATTCATGATGTGGCACATGGTCCAAATAAGTTACATGGGTAACACATTTAATTCGTGATAGATGTGCACTTGCATTTATTTGGGTTTTCAATTTTTTTTAAAGGCATATCTTTCAAACTACGCATCAAAATTCATATCCTTTTTCATTATTAGAATCCTCGCAACGAGATCTTTGAAACTAGATCCTCCATGGCTATGTTTCGAAGATTTTTATGCCAACTTTGATGTTATATGGTGCAACTCTATTAATACATGGTGCAACTTTTAATACTGCATGTGTAACGACTAAGATGCGGTCCTTTCCGATTTTGGGGAACGAGACCCCGAATTGGAAAGAAGTGCATCTAAGTGTTTCACAAGTACGGTAACATAGCACATACATAATAATAGTAGAATGACAATAAGGGATTCAACTGCCATCTCATAAATATACCAGAGTTACATCACGCATCCAAACAAGGTAGTTCTGCTACGGACTACAAAACATGAGAAATGACTACGCTACCCTGCATGCTTGCCCACGATCATGACCACGCCTCAGTCTTCTGGATAGTTCATGTACAGGCGGTCGTTCTCCTCGTCGTACTGCCACGCCAGCTGCATGCCGTCGGGATCACCTGTCTCGGGGGTACCTGAACCAGTTGGTGTTGTGAAGGAATCTGTGAGCCACGCGGACTGAGCAATCTATGACCTCGGTGCCAGAACTACTCAAGTTATTAGGTAAGGAAGGTAGAGTATTTAGGTTGCAGCATCCGAAGCATATATGGTGGCTAACTTACGTAGAACATATACCGAGGGCGGTCTATACTAGCGGTCGATGATTAGCTGATCACTAAGTGAACCTGAACACCTACTTACGTCTATCATAACCCCACTGTGTTCCCGATCGAAGAGAGGTCTTCGAAGGGGACAGTCACGGTTACGCACACAGTTGGCAATTTTAGTAGATTATGTTCAAGTTATCTATAACCGGATGTTAACAAATATTCCAAGTTGCCACATAACCGCGGACATGGCTTTCTAAAAGATTAAACCTTGCAGGGGTGCTCCAACTAGTCCATCACAAACGGTCACGGGCCGCAAAGTAATCCTCTATCACGAATCTCGTGATCTCGTCGGATTCCTTGGAGGAAAACCTCAACTCTAGGGAGAACCAAAGCTTCACCTGGATTCCTATATGCAAGATATATCACTAAGGTAAGACAAGACTAGCAGGACCTCTCGACGTGTCGACGACCCCGATAAGAGCCGCGTATCTCAGTCTCAGGACACGACGGATGGAACTAGCTACCAGAACCAAACCTCAAGTTTCCTTGTGGTGGCCCTGCCGGCAGACCAGGTTGGACCAACACTCATGAGGAGCACTGGCCCGAGTTGTTGATTAAAGATCCTCGGGGTGATCATTCAGTATGCAGATTATTATTAAGTGATTAGCAAATTAACACCAATGTTGGGTCGTGCCGGACAAGTCTTAACTCTACGCGATTTATCAAGGGGGTCCCCATAACAACCCCGAATATGTTAGGAGCGATCAGTTATGGAATCAAATACCAGTAGCCAGTAACTATGGCGGCAATAACGGAACAAAACACCCGGCAAAAGGCTAGGCCTTCCGTTATTTACCAAGTATATAGGTGCATTAAATAAATAACACATCAATATAATGATATCAAACTTATGTTATCACATGAGACAATTGCACCTGCAACTAGCAACGCTAACATTGGAATCTTAGCAAAGCCTACTTAGCCATTCAAGATTTGCTAGGAAGGGATAAGTGTATGGGTTTCATGGCAATATCAGGAGGCAATTATTTCAGTGGTAGGCAGCGAGCATATGACGAAGAAACGTGAATCTAGCATAACAAGTCTAGAGATGGAATCAAGGTCATATCATCTTGCGTGTGATGTCCTCAGCTTGGAACTGCTCTTGTTCGTCCTGCCCGTACTCTCCCGGATCCACGTACTCGTTCTCCATTCCCAGTGCTACCCAACATAAAAATAGCATCCAATGAACAACAACACCTCAAGATGCAACAGGCACATGATGCATGAGATGAAAATGAACATGCATCTCTATTCTACTCACTTGCACATGCATGAGAAGGAAATACAAGTTCCTGGACAGAACTGCACCCTAAGCTATCTTGACATGCATGAGAATGACGTTAACAGATGCGTCACGTGAAAACTATGCAAAAGCATATAAAGAACGTACCGATCAGAGCTACGGATCAACGGGAAACAACGAAACAAGAAACGAAGTCATACGTAACAAGATCATCACAACACGCTCCAATGGCATACTTCTGGTATTCCCAGGTTGCCAAGAAATAAAACAAACAAGTATGGATGGGTTGGTGCAAATAATATCACCACACCATCAACTGTGCACTCACAAGCATCAAAACATCAAAACTACACAATCTGTCGTAAACAGCATCATAGCAGTTTGAGGGCCACCCAAATATGCCAAATAGGATATGTGGCAGAAGCTATTCGAAAGTACTACAAGCACAAGCAAAAAAGATAATGCAAAGGAGTTTCACACAGAAAGTTACACAGCTGCTAACTTGGACGAAAATATCAGTTTTCAGGGACTTTGTGAAAATTCCAGATTCTCACTAGTTGTTTATGCTCTGAAGCATTTTGACAGCACCCAAAACAATATCTACATGACTCCAAATGGAATGAAAATTTACAAGGAGCTAGACAAACACAAAGTCTACAACTTTCCACTTGATAGCAAAGGCCGATTCCCAACACATGGACTTCTACAAGCACAACAACACGAGAAGAAAATATAAGCAGATTCTCAGACTTGGTGAAAATCACAGATTTTCACTAAACTGGAATTTCAGTCACATGCCTACTTTGACTAGGCACAACTTGCACATATGAGTACCTAAGCATGAAACAAAAGCAACGTGTGGTAGAGGGGTTCACCCTCTACTCCCACAACAAAGAATCAACCTCTTGGGCTCATCACGTCACATGGAACCAGCTCTAAACATGGAACAAAACTGAAATATGACATTTCCAGAAAGTGTTCCAAAGGCAAAACTGACTTCACCAATGGATTCCTGGGATGATTCTACCCCAAAAACATATATAGTACCTATGTACTTGCATATAACAAAAGGGCACAAACTTGAAAATAAAATCCACATGGAATCACATATAGTGAATAGTGCATCATCACATGTGCTATTCACAAGAACATCACTTGTACATGCTCTTGCATATGTCCACAACACCAATGGTGCACATGAGGGGTAGACCTCATGCTCATGTGCCTTAGCATACCACCACAGACCACACACATCAAGCACAAGCAAGAAAGCACCTACACATGCTAAATAGAACACACCACTATCTTATACTCACAAAGGCATTCCTACACCTACACATACAACTTGCTCTTGTGCTCTCCAAGGCACTTCATGCCTTGGGCATGTGTGAAACACACACACACACACAAACACACACAACATCATACACACACATCATGCAACATCACAACTTCACATGAGAAGCTATAAAGACCCACACACAAGGCATGCGGGGGGGGGGGGGGGGAACCCACACACACCTCACTCTCACACTTGCACATCAAAGTGCATAAGATCAACACCAAGCATCAGAGTAACCACACCATCATCACACTAGCCTAGTGCAAACCACATGTTAAATACACACAATATACACCATCTAGATCCAATTACACATACATATAAGGCCTACACATGCCATATAACATGGTAGCAATAATATAGAGACCACATGCTGTTTAAGAGCTAAAATAAGTGCCACACATGCTACCTAGTGCACCACAGCAACTACTAGCAGCCAAAGAAAGCAGCACAAGAGAAATACACAGAAAAATAAAAGGATGGTGTCGGTGAATACTCACAACATATGCCATAGGTAGGTTAAAGTCGGTGAGAACCGAAGGGACAAAGGTGGGCGCTGGGAATGAGGTTGGTACACGCATGGGACACACGATATACCCAGGTTCAGGGCTCTCCGTAGAGATAACACCCCTAATCCTGCTTGTGTGTTTGATGTATGGGAACAGAGTACAATGTTGCTCTTGGAGCTGTGTTGGGAGGAGGAAGAGGGGAGCAGCCGGCTCGTCTCTACCTCCCTCTCTGTTGGTTGGTGAGTGTGTAGTGTTGAATGACTAGCAAGTGATCGGCCCCCTTGCATGGGGGGCGGCCGGGGGGTTTTATAGACGAATCTGCCGGCCTACAATATGGATAAAGGGTACATGCGTGGGACCCGGCTGGCTCCTTCGCCGGCTGGCCAGGGGCCCACAAGGGTCTTGTCTTGTCGATGAGGGGCCAGCCGGCTGCATGGTCTCGATTGCTGATGGGACCCGCCGGCTGGCCAATGGGGCTCCCGCGTAAGGTTGACGCTGAGCACGCGTTGTACGTCGAGCGTCACCCCGCGAGATTCTTCATGGGTAGGCAGTACGACCGCCTCCACTGTTCCCCACGCCGAGTGCAGTAATGGAGTGGGAGTGTGGCGGTCCGACATCAGGCTAGGTGATGGATCAGAGCCGGGGTAGGTCAGCAGCGTGGCCGCCGACGCTCGTACCTGTCGGGCGCCCCGATCCAGTACCTTTGCTGACGCGTAGCTACCTTTAATCGTGAAGTCCTTTCCTGACCTACGATCTGATGTGACTGGTGATCCTCGGTCGGCTAGCCTGCATGGTCAGCCGGCTCGAGGGTGGCCACCTCCTCCTTAGTCCGGCTGGCGGGACCAGGCCGGGTCTGAATGGGAGGCCGCGTGGATTCTAGCCGGCAGGGGTTGCCTGGCCGGCTAGAAAGGTGGCCGCCTCGTCTTCCAGCCGGCAGGTGATGCCTAGCCGGTCAGAAGACTTGGGCCTTGAGAATCTCTGCGCCTTCATGCCCATTGGGCCGGAAATGAAGGAACGGGCTGGATGAGCCTACCCCGGGGTTATCCCCCGACAGTAGTCCCCGAAGCTGGCGAGGTCTGCTGCCTGCTGGCGGGCGGCCTCACCGGCTTGTTGATTTGTCTTGATATTTTGGCTGTTGTTCACGGCGAAGGGCGCCGGCTTTGGAGCCGGGTAGCTTCGAAGCGACGCCTCGGTTCAGTCGTAACTGGCCCGGAGAACGCCACATGCCAGGTCCCGCCTGGCGTAATGATGGCGATTACTGCTTGACGGGACCGGGCCTGGGTCCTGGGTCCCACCACGACGCCCCCTCGGCCTCCGCGCGGGAGATCTTCTGCGGATTTACTCCGCGACGGTTGGGATTAGGGTGGCGTTACCGCCCGTAATACACGGAATTAATGGGGCCCGGCGCGCACCGGATCCCCTCCTCACGATGCTTCGTGGGGGTTTAAATGGGACACGAGGGTTTCGAGGAGGCCATTCGCCCCCTCTTCTTGCCCCGCTCCGTGCTTTCTTCCTCCTTGCATCCTGAGAAGATGAGCTCGCGCCCTTCGTCTCCTTCTCCCTCGCCGCCGAGACCTCCGCCGACCGCTTCGAGCTCTTGTCACCCGCAGCCATGGCCGGTGGATCTTCTTCGAGGAAGTCGTCGGCGCGGCAGGCGTACTTGCAGGGGGCCTGGCTGGGCAGCGATGTCGACGAGGAGCTCATCGATGCGCTCTGCCATCATCGACTGCTGCCCCCGGCCTCCCAAGTGTTGGTGCGGCTTCCTGGCTCCGAGGCCTCTCCCGCACCTATCGCGGGAGAGGTTGTGGTCTTCGCCGAGCACTTCTATCGGGGTTTCGGGCTCGCGGCTAGCTCATTCTTCGCCGAGTGGCTCCAGTTCTTCGGCCTGCAGCCGCATCATTTGTCGCCGAACGCCATACTGCACCTGGCCGCCTTCGTGGTCCTGTGCGAGGGCTTCGTGGGAATCGAGCCTCGCGTCGATCTGTGGCGCAACCTGTTCTTTTTTAAGCAGCAATCCATCGCCATGGAGAAATCCGAGGTGGAGAAGTTCAAGGGGCCGCGCCCCATGACGCCGTGCGGGGCCGCGTTGGTGCATCACCGCCCGAAGTCCGGCTTTCCCCAGATGCCTTTGCAAGACTTCGTCAAGCATTGGTAGAAGGTGTTCTTCTACGTGAGGAGCACCGACCCGGCCCAGGACGCCCTCAACATGCCCCCGTTCGCCATCGCCCCTCCGACGCGGCAGAACTGGGACGCGAAGACTCCCAAGCCGCATCCTGAGGTGGCGCCTATTCGCGCCCACCTTGATGTCTTGAGGGAGAGCAGCCTCCTCGGCCGCGACCTTCTCGCCACCATGGTGGTCCGCCGGATTCTGCCTCTGTAGAGGTGGCCGCATTTGGTCTGCCAGATGAGCGGCCGGCTTGATCCATGCCGGCTGTCCATCAAGAGGTTCACCCCCGGTGCTGTGGCGCGAAGGGTGAACCTGATTTCCACCCCCCCGCATGGATGAGGGCGGGGAATGGACATGGGGGATGGCCCCGTTCAACCGGGCTCATCCGCCTCCGAAGGTAGCCTTTCTCCCTTCTTTTCTGTCGTTTTGTTCTGAAGCCGGTGGCGTTTGCTGAGCCTGGTTGAATTTCTTTCTTGTAGATGTTCAAGACCCTGTAGGGGTCCCTTCGTCCGCCTGCTCCGTCCGCCTGCTCCTGACGTGGAGACATCCGGTGCCTCCGAGATGGAGGACGAGGATGCGATGGAGCCCCGCTCAAACTCCTCCTTCGGCTCGAGATATCCCCTGGAGTCGGAAGGGACTGAGCCGTCTGGTGAGTACCCGCGGCACGCCTTAGCAGACTGGACGGACGATGATGAGGAAGCCTCATTCTGCTCTAATGCAGCCTTCGAGGGAGACTCCGGCGAGGTGGAGGAGGTCACCGGCCCACTACCGTCGTGCGGCCGGCGTCAAGGTGGCGGAGCGACCGCCGCTGACGAGGCAGCCGGGAAGAAGGGCAAGGGTGCCACAACTTCCCGGCCGGCCTCTAAGCGACCGGCGCCGGGTCCCCTAGCCGGGCAGCGAGCAGGCGGCGCCAAGAGACGCCGTGGCGGTGGCCGGAGGCAGGTCCCGGTAGTTGTAGGGTATGGTTTCCTCCTCTTCTCCCTTCCATATTTTGAGATGAACCTTGTTCCTGAGAAGCTTGGGTTGACAGGTAGGCGGAGGATGCGGATGAAGACACCGCCTCCGCGGCCGAGCGGGCCGGCTGGGCAGCGGCTGATGCTGCCGATAGGGAGCTCGAGATAGAGTCCAAGCGCTAGTGGGACACGGCTGCAGGGAAGGCCGTCGTGGATCAGTCGTGCCCCAGCCAGGTCGAGAGGCCGGCGGAGAAGCGTGCGAAGGCTAGACAGGATCCCTCTGCACACGCCCGTGTGGAGGGGCCAGCTAGCGAGGCCGCCTCCAGGCCGGCCCCAAGGACCGAAGGGACCCAGCCGCCTGAGTCGGCAGCCCCGGAGCAGGTGGACCTGGAGACTATCCCGGTTTCTCCCTGGGCCGAAGCAGCTCCTGACGCGCCGGTGCTGGATCTGGCCGCGCCGGACGCGGCCCCTGACGCTCCTGGGGTGACCATGGATGCGCCGGACGCGGCTCATCCACCTCCTGCGGAGGAGGTAGCGCCGGCTGGGACGGCGCCCGAGCCGGCCGTCGAGCCGGCACCAGGAGCCGGTGCCATCGTCATCCCCCAGCAGGGCCCTGTTGCGCCAAGGGCAGGGGGCCGGCCTGGGAGCCGGCCTATAAGTCATGGCGGGTGGCGAACGCGGCCCGCCTGCGAATGCCCGCCGGCACCGTTCTTTCCGGCGTGCCGGAGCTGGTGACGCTGTTTGACAGTGGCCGGTCGAAGGTGGAGCAGGCGCCCCGCATGGTATGCAGCGACATGGAGCGCCTGGAAGCCCGCACCCAGGTAGGCCTTGCCTTTTTTGGTTTTTCTTTGCGCTTTTTTCTCTTCTCTTGACGTCAGTGGGGGCGCGACAGTTCACCCACTGGGTGTAGCCCCCGAGAATCGGGCGGGTTGATTGCCAACCGGTCCGAATCTCTTGGAGGCCTTTTTCTTCTGCATAATTTTCTTCAGTGGGGGCGCGCAAGCGCACCCACTGGGTGTAGCCCCCAAGAATCGGGTTGGTTATGCTTTTAACCAGGTCGAATCTTAATCTTGTTCCCTTTCTCTCCCCTTTGGCAGGCGCTTTACGATGCTCAGGTACAGGCGTGCAACGAGCTTCGGGACCAGCACCTGGGGGCTGATAGCCGGATCGCCGAGCTTGAAGTCCGGCTAGGCGAGGCCGCCGCGGAGCGTGATGCCCTTCGCGGAGCCGGCGGCCGGATCCAATAGCAGCTGGACCTTCTTCAGGCGGAGAAGAAGGAGCTCGAGGCGGCCGGCCGGGTCGAGCTGGAGCTGCTGGGGGCCATGCTGTAGGAGAAGGAGGCCTCCTACTCTGCTGACATGGACCGCCTCGCATCGCTCCATCTTGAGGAGGCGAACCTCAAGGACGCCGCCTTGAGGGCGAAGGACGAAGCCCTTACCCAGAAGCAAGCACAGCTGGGTAAGGCGCTGGAGTCCGCCGCGACCCTCCAGGAGGAAATCGCGCGCCTCACTCATGCAAGTGAGGTGCGGGAGTGCGAGGTCCTCGAGGTCTTTCATGAGACCGACGACACCTTCCAGCGTAGGTTTCCTTTCCTTGTTTTTCGTTTGGTTTTTTGGCCGTCTCCTCCTCTTGTTGTGTTCTTACGTCCCGGCTGTCTTTACCCCAGATCTCTTCTCTGATACCCAGGTCGCAGCCGACACCGCCGTTGAGGTGTGTTGCGAGGAGCACCGCGCGGCCGGGCAGGATGTAGATACTACCTCCGGATGGAGCGTCAAGGATATCGGTGTGGGCCTTCGGGCCCGCCTGCACGTCCTGGGCGAGTCTGTGACTCAGCTCCAGGTTGCGGGTTCGTCGATGGTGGCGGCCCTGTGGCCGGAGGGCGTGGAGCCGACGACCATGAGCCTTCTCGCCCGTTGGCTCGCGGCAGGTGGAGAGCGCCTGGACGTCTGGCGAGCCTCCACAACACGGTCTGGGGCTTATATGGTCTTGCGCTTGGCCAAGTCATGGTATCGCAACCTGAACTTGGGCAAGCTGGCTTCCCAGCGCGACGGCTCAGAGGCGGAGCTGCAAGACCTGGAGGAGGAGCTCCGGGTGAGGGCCAGCGCTGTTGCTGAGTACGCAGCCTAGGACGACTTCGTCTTGGAGCGGGGCGAAGATGGCGGTGTGATCACTGAGGATCTGCACGGCCTTCAGCCCTACGACGCCGATGGCAGCTCCGACGAGGCGGCCTGGGCTGCGGAATCTGCAGCCGCCTCCAATGGTGGGGCGTATGACGACTCCGGGATCAGCGGAGCCGGGGGCCACAACGGGGGAGACGGCGCATCCACCTCGGGAGGAGCCGGAGGCGGCGATGCTACCACATCAGGAGCAGCAGCCGAGACGACCCCTGAGGCCGTTGTCCCGTAACCGGCGTCCTTTTGTGTTTTTGGTTCTACCCCTGGAGGGATGTAATGAACGTGGGCCATGGGCCAATGCTTTTTACGAATGTATATATTCAGCATTATATTCGTCACCAAGCGTGTTGTCTTATGATCCCGTCTATTGATTCCTGGTTGACTTCTCTTATCCGAAGCCATCAAGACGTAAAGAACAAGACATAAGCCAATCATAGGCTGACTTGAATGAACCAACTCGAGCCGGTCGTCACTAGTATAGCCGGACTGTGCATGTATTCAACCTGACCCGGCGTCACATCGCGAACCGAGCGACCGGAGCCAGCCCGCAGGTTCAAGCGATGGACCGGGAATCGGCTGGTACACTATGGGCCCGACTACAAGGATTGACCGTCCGAGCGGCTGGCGAGCCCCCGAGCTTGTTTAAAGCTAGCAAGGGGCCGCGCTGCATAGCCTCCGAGCTTGAGCAAGCCAACAAGAGGCGGTACGCGGTGTAGCCCGTACACTGAGTGAAAACTCTTTTAGCAAGAGAAAGCATGGAGCCTACTTTTTTCACCATATTTGTTGTTCCAGGCGGTCAGAGGCCGTCTTGAGTCTCGGCAATCAGAGGCCGTCTTGAGTCTTGAAGGAGATCGTATATACGATCGAGCCGGCCCGAGCCGGTCGTCCCAAGTATAGCCGGACTTTACATGTATTCGACCTTACCTGGCGTCATATCGCGAACCGAGCGACCGGAGTCAGCCCGCAGGTACAAGCAACGGACCAGGGGTTAGCGGGGACACTATGTGTCCGCTATAAGGGTTTGACCGTTCAGGCGGTTGGCGAGCCCCTGAGCTTGTTTTAAGCTAGCAAGGGGCTGCGCTACGTGGCCTCCGAGCTTGGTTAAGCCGGCAAGAGGTGGTACGCTGTGTAGCCCGTACACTTGAGTGAGAACTCTTGATAAAAAGGAACATGGAGCATGTCCTTTTTATTGCCTTCTTTGTTCCCTGAAGAGGGAGGAAGATACATGTGCATGTTCTTTCCTTTGCTTGTCTTCTGCCTTTTAGCAATAGAACGGGCGAAGCAACGCCGCGTTCTATGGGCGCTCCGTTTCTTGGCCGGAGTCGTCCCTCTTGCGCTTCCTGGGCTTCTGGGCGTCAATCAGGTAGTAAGCATTGTTGTGCAGCGCCCTACTGATGATGAAGGGTCCCTCCCAGGGGGTGAGAGCTTGTGCTGGCCGGCAGTGCGTTGGATTCTTCTGAGGACCAAGTCTCCCTCCCTGAAAGAGAGAGGCCTGATCTTTTTGCTGTGGTAGTATCTCAGCTTTTGTTGGTAGATGGCCGTTCGGCTCAAAGCCAAGTCCCTTGCTTCTTTGAGGAGATCCACACCGTCTTCTCTGGCCTCCTTCGCCTCCATTTCTGTGTATAGGGTGACCCGAGGCGAGTCAAATTCGACATCCGTGGGGATGATAGCCTCAGACCCCTATACCAGAAAGAATGGAGTGAAGCCGGTCGACCGGTTGGGCGTGGTGCGGAGGCTCCATAGCATAGCCCGCAGTTCTTCGATCCAGCAGCCGGCTGTGGGGACCCCGACTAGCAAGTCGAGTTCGCCGTGCCCAGTGACCCCAAGGATCAATGTTCACTGAACACAGATACTGAATGATAGAGTCTTACATCCAAGTACCAAATTATTACATCAACTGACCAGAAGGTCGGGTTTAAGAGCAAGGCCTAAAGCCAAATAAAAGGGATACATCGAGTAGCGGAAACTCGTAAGGGCTAAGCGGTGCCCATGCCATCAAGCCTACACCGACAGGCATTCTAACTTGGAAACGTCCTAGATCGCAGGTCCGTCTCCGAGGCGTACTCATCGCCAAACTCCGGTCCTTCCATGTCTGGTCAATAACATAACTAGTGGCAAGCCAATGAGTACTTTGAATGTACTCGCAAACAGCCCATGACATAAAAGGTAATGAATGACATCTACATGCATCTTTAGTGTAACTCATCTGGGTGGGATGATCATGTGTATGCATCAGGTTAAAGAATTACTTTTGAAGAACAGGTTACAGATATTGACATATCCGTAAAGGGTTGAACACACCGGGTTCACCCTAAATGCTAAGTCATCGGACTTGTCATAATCTCAAGGTATTAATGAGGGTTAAACCATCCGGGTTTACCCTATATGTCAAGTCACCGAACTTGATCATATTACTGTGATTAGCATGATTATAGAAAACACCTTTTTACACCACACACACACACACTTGGTTTATGCGGAAACTCAGGACGTAGTTTAAGCAGCACCACCCAACTGTCCTTGACCGTGGACACGGCTATTCGAATAGTTTACACTCAGCAGAGGTAGTACGCTGGACCCACGAGAAACGGAGTACTTACGTGTCATCCACGACTCGCGGTATATCACATATACCCGAGGTAAGTATCCGATCATCATCTTTCCCCTGACGATACTAGACAAAGAGATCCACTCGATTGGTACCCAGCCCACATGTTGTACGTCTTACGAGCACCGACTCTAGACTGTATCAACCATGCAGGGACCAACGGTGTGCCTGGAACTCATAATAATGGCATAGTCGTCCTACCTCGCACGACCCCATCACGAGAGTGACACCGATCACTCCCGCCACTAGTAATGTGGCTCTTTGCTAGCACCGACCAGAGTATTCAACAAAGCCCCATCCCATAAAGGGGTATCGTGGTCGTACTGGGTAAGGTTGGGACGGTCGACACATCATAAATCTAATCCATTTCCGAAACCATACTCACACCAAAATCACCGGTGCATCACTTCACCAAAAGTGATCACCAACTCATCATCACCCTCGGGCATTAGTGGCACCCGACGGGGTTTTCATAAGCTCTTTATTTAGCTCATCATTATGCTCATGATAAAATGCTCTTATATAATTACTTGCCCACATGATATGCCTTAACATTACTTGTCATCATGATAATATCGTGACCTTCACGGTCAAGCTCAATGCAGTGATAATACTCTACTAGTCAACATGAAAGTAGCAAGATCCTCGTAGATGGTAAGATCAAGCTCATCATGTTTGTGCTCCGAGGAGCTATGTGAATATCACTACTATAATGCAAGGGCTTCGAAGAAGCCTTCGGTACCATCACATCGGTGATGAACCGGCATCGTGATTACATGCAACGGAAAATACTTGTTATTCTAGCATGCATCATTTTATTTACTTAAGTCATGGCAAAAGGGCATCCTTGCCTTGGTCAGCTAGGTATCCGGGGTCTTCGAGGTCTTCCGCTCCGGATCCTCCGTCACTCGGTAATTCTACCGTTGAGAAAGGAATAAATAAATACTAGCTTTTACTAAAACAGTCCACAAAGTGCTTTTAAAAATGTTGCAAGGCTTGAATAAATTCAGGTTATTATTTTGAAAAATGTTCCCTACTATTTTATTAGCTAAACATATTTATTTAAAAGCAAACAGAAGCAAACAAGTGCTTTTAATATCATTTTATTATACCAAAATAGTTTCTGTTATTGATAAATGTCAACTATAACAGAATCAAATACTACTCATTTTTAGAAAAATACTGGTGGAAGAATTATATTTTTCTACTTGCTAAATCTTTTTATAAAAATCATTTAGTTTGCCGGAATAAAACAAAAGAAAAAGGCCAGGGAAACAAATCCAGCCGGCCCAGCCAGCAGGCCTGGCCACCAGGCGCGCACGGGCCAGGTTCAAACCTGACCTGCGGGCCCCTGGGGTCAGCGTCAGCGGCTGCGCGCAGGCTGCCCCGGGACACCGACAGGTGGGCTCCACCTGTCGGGTCCTTCTCCTACCTCTGGCCAGAGAGGTGGAGATGGACGCCGGCGAGGCTGCCGTTGTCCTCAGGCCTAGCTAGGAACGGGAACGGGTTCCTCGTGCCTCTGCCTACCTGCTCGTGGTCGGGACGTCACCGGAGGTGGTCTGGGTTGCCGGCGACGAGGTGCTCGTGGCGGAAGGGTTTCGGGTTCGTGTTGAACTAGGGGCTAGGGGTATGGATTTGCTCGGGAGAGTTAGGAGAAATGTTCCTGGTGTCGAGGGGAGTGTAATGGGGGGTCGGGCAGCGCAGGAGCCGACGTGTAGCCGGAGATCGACCGGAGCTCCGAGGCGGAGGGGCCTCGGTCGATCTCGATCACCGGGGCTCTGCGAGCTCGATTGGGCGGCTAGGGAGTGCCTACTGGTGGTGCTGAAGCTGCTTGGAGGGTGCTGGAGTGCCGGGGGGGTCTATTTATAGGCCAACGACGGTGACCCGACTCAGGCATGCCGGTGGCTCACCGGGGTACGCGTGCAAGCACAGTGAGGTTCTGGCCGCGAAACCACGGGTTCGGGACGTGGTTTAGGGCCTCCTGATGCAACGGCCGCAGAGGGAAAGGGAGTGGGGACGAACTGCAGCGACCGTGCATGCTCGGCCGCGTCGGGCGCGCACGGGCATGCGTCGCCTGAGCTCTTGCGCGCGGGGGAGAGGGTCCCTGGGGGAAGCTTTGCACTGAGGGGCTGTCGGGGGAGTGTTTGGACACTACTGGGGAGGCTGGGACCGGTCGGAGCGTCGGTCCCCTTGCGCTGGCTCTCTGCAGCGCGCCCAGAGCGCAGTTTTGGCATGCCACGGCATGCTGACTCGCTCTGGGGCACTTGGGACGTGTCCACCATGTCCTGAGGGTTGCTGGGAGTGTGCCTAGCTGCTGTGGTTTAGTGGGAGCTCGAGCTGGTCAAGGGAGGAAGGAACACTAGTGGAGCCAGTGTTGACCTGCAGCTTAGAATGGAGTCCTTGTCTCTTGTGCTTGGAATTGGGGAGGGGCTGGTTGACTGGGTGCTCAGGGTGTTCTGGTGCTCTAACCCACCAAGTTTGGAGCCTTGACATTGGGTAAAACAGAGGCTAGGAAGGTTTTTACCTTCCTGTCAGTAGGTGTTCGACAGTGACTTGGGGTGCTTCCACCCCACCACTGTAGATGGAACTTAACAGGTTTGGTCTTGGGGTAAAAACATGGGGTTCTACCAAATGTGAGCTCCATTGGACAAGTTTGGCTTTGCAAACTTGAAAAAGTCTCAAAGTGACCAATACTGTCCTTTACAAAGGAAGTGTGGTCAAACAGAGTCTCACAAATCCCATTTTTGGTGTGGAGTCCTTATTTGGGGTGTTAAACACCTCTACAAAGTTTCAGCTCCATTGGAGAAACTTTGCAATGTAGAGTTGTTCCAACTCTACTCTGGACAGAGAGGGTTTTGGGCTCTCTAAGTGCACTTACCCACCTTGGATCAAGGTGAGATTTTAGGTGAGCACCTAATATGGTTTGGGAGGGCTCCTGTAATTTTATGGGAATTTATTGAGATACTTTCCTTTGGAAACATCTCAAAAAGCCAAAACAGACAGAAATGGTTTTCAGGGTTTTACTCAAATAATATTAATATAAAATAGGGTTGAAAATCTTATGTATGGAAAATATATGTCGTTCTGAGCTTCCATGAATTTTCTCAGAATTTTCTAAGGCAGGAAGGTAATTTTCCTTGTGGAAATATCATTACTGGCCTTAGAAATAGACATAGATATAAAATAGAAAAATAATATTTTAAATCACCAAATAGTGTTTTTAATGAATGAAGATGACAATAGGATCATATCACCAACTTTAGTTGGAAGTGACACTTGGCTTCATGAGCTAGTAGTGCATCCCAACATGATGAAGATGATCTTGATGCAATAGAAAAAGGGTTTTGATGAGAGCAAAATAATAGGTTTTTTATGGGTTTGAGTCATCACACAATCAAGCATATATTCAAACAAGGGTTGACATTGCACTCACAACATTATTTGAAAAAGTTTTAACAAGCTCTGATTTTTGCAACATAGAAAACTGGGAATGAAAAACAGGGTGTGACACCGGCTGACCTGACCAGTGGTGTCACCAGCCTTGGCTTGATACCGGCTAGGATCAGGCCGTTGGCCCTCTCCGCTTGGCCGTTTGACTGGGGGTGTGTCACTGAGGCCAGGTCGAGCCGGATGCCTACCTTAGAACAGTAGAGCGCCAGGGCGCCCTTGGCGAAGTTGGTGCCGTTGTCGGTGATGATGCTGTGGGGGACGCCATATCGGACAGAGATGTCTGTGATAAACTTGACAGTAGTGGGGCCGTCAAGCTTCTTGATAGGCCTGGCTTCGATCCACTTGGTGAACTTGTCGACGGCTACCAGAAGATGTGTCATCCCTCCGCGAGCCGTCTTGAAGAGCCCTACCATGTCCAGCCCCCAGACGACGAATGGCCATGATAAGGGAATGGTTTTCAGCGCTGAAGGCGACATATGGCTTTGTGCACTGAAGCGTTGTGTGATAGCCCGAGACCGACGTTCCAGAAGATTCCCCTTCTATTCCGTTTTCGTCGTGTGTTTATTTTTATTTTTCGCATCATCTGCATTCCATCGGCACCCCGTTGCCGCCAGTTTTCAAAACTTGCATCCGTTGCTAGTTGCCGGTTCTCGTCGTTGTTCGTTCTGAGCCCGACCACACACGCACGCGCCCGCAGCATCGTCTAAATCTTGTTTTCAAAAGTGTGTTTAAAACTTTTTCTGATTGGGTTGGAACTTGGCGTGCGGTCGTAATTAGGTGTAGCTAGGCCGCCTGTCAAGTTTCGTCGCAATCGGAGTCCGTCTGGTACCCGAATGGTCGACCGTACCGGCACCGTATTCGGTCTATCGTCGGACATTTTCCGGTATTTTAAATCTCGTTGACGGGCTGCCCGTTTTCCCTCTCATCTCCGCCTAGCCCCTCTGCACAGTGCATCGACCCTACACGCAACCTAGTCCGAAAACCTACCGGAACCGGAATCATGCGTTCGTGACCGTTGGGTCCGGATCGACCCTGTTTTACCACAAACCGTCATCAGTTTGTCCATTGGATCCCTAACCTATTTAACTGCGACCGTTCAATTATGATCGGAGGGTCCTGAACTATTTTCTTTTCCTATACTTTTGGACCAACCCTAGCCTAGGCAGACAACCCTCCTTGTTTTCCTCCCCGCGCCGCCAACCGTGTCTCCAATTTCGTGCCCGACCAATTCACCTCCACCTCTAGAACCCCTCCCGATCCAAATCCATCCAACAAGAGCCCCAGCCGACCACCGTAGCCAGCAGCCCGTTGGCCACCTTGTGCTGCTGTCCTTGGACGTGTCCGGTGACCACTGCCCGCAGCTCCTTCTTCGCGTGCTCCTCGACACACCGCCCATCATCGCCAGCACGCCAGGACCCCGCGTCCCCGGTGCCGAGCAGGAACCGACAGATCTTGCAGCTGCCAAGACCTGTCGTGGATGACCCTCCAGTGCCTCAGATCGGGAACTCGATCCGCCCTTACCCGGATCCGCGCCACCGCCGGTGCCCCTTGCCTCTTTTTTCTTCCCTGGTTCCACTGTCTTCCTCACCTCGCGGTGTCTTCCTCTTTTCTTCAGGATGAGCAGAAAAACTGCCCCACCATGGTGCTCGTGAGGAGCTCGCGCCACCGCCAGGGACGCCTCGTCCGGCCAGCACCTCGCCGGAGGTCGGAACCGGCGGCCCTGCACCGCTGGGAGCCACTCAAGGCCGAGCCTCTCCCGTCCCCATCTCCTTCCTCTCCTTCCCCATTTCTTCTTCTGCTCTCCCTCTCTCTCATGCTCCCCCTTTCTCTGTTTCTCTGAACAACAACTGCAGGTGCAGCCATGAACGCGCCCTGCGAGCTCCATCTCTGCGGATCGAGCCCCAATGCCACCGGGAATGGAGTAGATGCTCCGGGATCCGCCCATCCCGCCGGTGCCCGCTGGATCTAGATGCCCCAACCTGCATCCCCGACCTGCATCCGAACCTGTCAATGGTGTTGTCTCCGTTCGTGTTTCAGTTTCGTTAGGTTCGCCACAGGATATGTTCATTTGAGTAGAAATTCAGTTTATACCACAGTTAGTTCGTAGCCCAACTGGTCAGCCGCGCTAGCACATACAAAGAGGTCTGGGTTTCGAATCCCACTCACCCCAATTTTTCCTTTTGATATATTTATGATTTAGGTTCGCCCACGGTTCAGTTTTAACTAGCCCAGTGCTCATATGTTAGACATAATCACAGCGCTAGCATACTGGCTTGTGTCTTGTAGAGAGACCCACGGTCCTGGGTTCAAATCCCACTTGGCCCATATTATTTCCCTGTGTTTTTTAATCCCTGTCACATTCTTGCTTCAGATTCAGCCCAGTTCTTTCCTTTTTTTCTATGCTCCGGATCGGATAAGTTATATATGAATCTTGACTAGAATTTCGTGTAGATTAATAATTTCCAACTCTCATGCATAATTAGAACTATTTAGTGTGTTGTTTGCTTCGGTTTGCGTGTCGATATGTTAGAAGCGGTTTAGGTCGTAGTTATTTAACCGTGGCTTCGTTGGAGATGTGCCATATATGTAGATGGGCCAGGACGACGAGTAGAATCATGTGAATCACTTTGTTTTACCGTTTAACAAACATAAAATGTGATTAGGACAAATCTGGACAGAATTAGAATTTAACGCATGGGGTCATTTCGGAGATGCTATATGTCGTATCCGGCCTCATTTAAAATGCCTAGATAGGTAGATTAATTACGCTTCACCTCTTGCCATGTTTAATAACATTTAATATTGCCGTGTACCTAATCGGGATAGAACTAAATAATTAAACGTGGAGTTTTATCAATATGCAACTCGTTGCATATTGAACTTCACTTAATGTGTAGTGTTTGTTTGTCGTGAATTGTCATGACATGCCTTGCATCTTTGAACTGATCATGCATCATATTAGGGTGTGCATCATGTCATGCATTTGCCGTGGTGAATATTTGTGTTGATGCTTGTTTCCGGTTTGCCCGTCTCGATAGAGTTTCGCAAGCGTGTCGGAATGTGAGGAGCCGTTCGACTACATCGGTTTGTCTGCTTCACGGAGTCATTCTTCTTCCAAGCGGGATCTCAGGCAAGATGACCATTTCCCAAGATACCATTACTATCATTGCCATGCTAGTTTTACCGTTTCTACCGTTTACGTCTCGTTGCCTACCACTTGTCATATATATGAGCCCCTCAACAATGCCATGATAACCTTCAACCTGTTCAACCTAGCAAACCACTGATTGGCTATGTTACCGCTTGCTTAACCATGTTGTTAGCGTTGCTAGTTGAAGGTGTAGTTGCTTCCATGTGATAACATGGGTTCCTTGTCTTATCACCATATTAAATGCTATTTAATTTAATGCACCTATATACTTGGTAAAAGGTGGAAGGCTCGGCCTTTCTAGCCTGGTGTTTTGTTCCACCTTTGTCCCCTTAGTTTCGGCTACCGGTGTTATGTTCCATAAACGAGCGCTCCTAACACAATCGGGGTTGTTATGGGGACCCCCTTGATAATTCGTTTTAGATTAAAGCTGGTCCGGCAAGGCCCAACATTGGTACTACATGATGGGGTCATAGTCCCAGGGTAGGGTCATAGGCCTGCCCTATAGGTCCTACCCAAGGACTACCCTTCTTAAGGGACAAGGCCCTTAGTCAGTTCCGACTGAATTAAGGACTTCCCATCATCCAGTCGGTAATGATTCCCCCCATCATCCAGTCGGAGATGAGCATTCGGAGAGTATTAAACTGCCGACTGGATTCCACTCTGTATATCGTAACCTCCCTCGAGGGCAACGGTCGTACGTTTTCATACACCATTATTAGCATTTAAGGCATACGTTACCTGTAATGTAGGATTTTATTCGCCACTACACCCCTGTGCACTAGACCGTTGTGAAGGGCATCGCACTCTATATAAGCCGCCCTTCCCCACTTGTGCAGGGGTTAGCTTTTCACTGTAATCCATATTTCACTCGACATTAAGCTCCCAAGAGCACTGAGACGTAGGGCTTTTACCTCCAACGTAGAGGGGCCTATACTCATACAACCTCGCCGTAGCTAAGGCTCTGCCCATCCTTTCATACCCTACACATCTACTGGCAGACTTATACCCACGACAGTTGGCGCCCACCGTGGGGCAGGCGTCTAAGCGACTTCCGGCGATTTTGTGCATGGGTCGTGAGATCCTCTTCGGCGCACTCTCCTTCATCGGTGTACTTGGGTCGCGGGCCTGCAGCCGAAGTTCACATGGCCAATTCCCATGAAATTCCCCGCCAAACTGGTCGGAGCGAGCACGAGGTCGGCGAGTCATCCGGCGCTCGCCGTCAGCCCCGCCGTTCTACCAGTCGACGCACTCGTCAGAGCAACGTGGAGGTGTTCCGCACACCCGTCCTCAACCTGGCCGCCGCCGCCAAGATAGACGATTCCCTCCAGCCGACTGATTCAGAGGCTGGCAGAGGGATTGAGCAGATCCGTGCCCTATTGCACACGGCGCAGCAATAGAATTCAGCGGTCTCCTAGTCGCACAACAGGATCCACAATAGTTCTGTTCACGTGAACACGCATCGGTCAGTTTTCAGCCCCGATTCTCATCAGCGACACAGAGGAGGCAGCCGTTCCATGAACCCCGAAGATCGTCGCCGTTCACGCACCCCTCCACGGGGTGGGCCCTACGGGCCCCAACATCATGATGATCGGCGTTCGGTCGGTGCACTTTTGATCCAAGTCGTGATGCAAGAGGGTATATCGCCCAGAGGAAGGTCGACAGGAGTCGAGCCCACCACGATGGTCATGATAGAGACCGTCCGAGTGGAAGCAGGACCATCGTCTCTGGCCCCGAGTGTTTCAGTCGGGCCATGCGTTCGGCTGACATCCCTCCCAACTTCCGATTGGCGACGGGGATCAGCAAGTTTACAGGAGAATCCAAGCCAGAAACGTGGCTGGACGACTACTGGGTGGCGGTCCAGATCGGTGGTGGTGATGACCAGGTCGCCCTGAAACATCTCCCCCTGATGCTCGACGGCTCGGCACGAGCGTGGCTGAACCAGTTAGCTCCTTCAAGCATCTACAGCTGGGCAGACCTGGCCCGAGTCTTCATCAGGACGTTCGAGGGGACGTGCAAACGCCCTGCTGGTCTCGTGGAGCTCCAGCATTGTGTCCAGAAGCAGAATGAGCCCCTGCGCGATTTCATCCAGCGTTGGACAACCCTCTACCACACGGTGGATAATGTCACAGAGCACCAAGCAGTGTGCGCCTTCAAGGCAGGCGTGCGGTACAGAGATCTGTACCTGAAGTTCGGTCGGACGGGCGACATCTCCATGAGCAAGATGATGGACATAGCGGCATGCTATGCAAATGGCGAAGAAGAGGACCGCATTCGTAGCGGCAAGCATAAAGCAGTCGCCGATGGAGATGGGAACGGCACTCGGAAGCAGAAGCAGAAAGCTCCGTCCACTCCGCAGGCGGAGGCCGCAGCCGTTACCAATGCCAAGTTCAAGGGAAAGGGGAAGGCTCAGTTCACCCCCAAGAAGAAGCAGTTCGGAAACCACATCCTGGATCAGCCATGTCCAATCCACACGAAGATGGATGAAGAAGGCAACGCCATATTCCCGAAGCATACCACTCGGCAATGTCGCCTCCTGATCCAAGGGTTCGGCGAAGGGCAGCCGAGTGAAAAGGACAACGAACAGGATGATGAGGACAAGGAGGATCCGTTCCCCCAAGTCCATGCAACACTGATGATTTTTGCTGACGTGGAAAGCAAGAGTCCTTTGAAGCTGGTGAACACGGAGGTGAACATGGCCACCCCAACCAACCCCACGTTCCTCAAATGGTCTCAGACTACGATCACCTTTGACCAGTCGGATCATCCAGCACACGTGCCCACCCCAGGGAGGTAGGCTCTGGTCGTCGACCCGGTGGTGGAAGGAGTCCGACTGCGCAAAGTCCTCATGGACGGCGGCAGCGGCTTGAACATCATGTACGCCGACACTCTCAAGGGGATGGGCATTCCGATGTCCAAACTTAGCGAGAGCAGCATGCAGTTCCACGGAGTCGTCCCTGGACGAAAGGCCAAGTCACTCGGCCAGATCTCGTTGGACGTCGTTTTCGGCTCCGACAAGAACTTCCGCAAGGAAAAGCTGACATTCGAGGTAGTGGACTTCCAGAGTGCATACCACGCGATTCTGGGTCGTCCGGCGTATGCGCGTTTCATGGCCCGTCCATGTTACGTGTACCTGAAGCTGAAGATCCCAGGTCCCAAAGGTGTGATCACTGTCACAGGCAATCGGCAGCGGGCCGAGGAGTGTCTGCAGCAGGGGTCGAGGATCGCTGATCAGCAGATGGCTATCCTCGAGCTCGACGAGTACAAGAAGACAGCCGACCCCGCTGACTTGATGCGTTCGAAGAAGCCAGCTTCAGAGTCCGCATTCCAGTCGGCGAGAGACACGAAGAAGGTCGGCATCCACCCGACGGACGACACCGCTGCCCCGACGAACATCTCCACCACCCTCGATCCAAAATAGGAAGTCGAGCTCATCCAATTCCCCCGTGAGAACTGGGACGTCTTCGCATGGAAGCCCGCTGACATGCCAGGTCTACCCAGGGAGTTGGCTGAGCACCGACTGCATGTGGATCCCGCTGCTCGGCCTATCCGAGAACGCCTGCGTCGGTCCGCCACGCACAAGAGGAAGGCAATCGGAGAGGAGGTGGCTAAACTTTTGGCAGCTAACTTCATTCGCGAGGTACACCACTCCGAGTGGCTCGCCAATGTCGTTGTGGTGCCCAAGAAGGACAAGTCTCTTCGAATGTACATCGACTTCAAGCATCTCAATAAGGTCTGCTCGAAAGACCATTTCCCGCTCCCCCGCATTGATCAAATTGTCGATTCGACTGCGGGTTGCGAGCGTTTGTCATTCCTTGATGCCTACTCGGGCTATCATCAGATCCGTCTGTATGGCCCCGATGAATTAAAAACAGCCTTCATCACCCCATTCGGGTACTTCTGCTACATCACTATGCTGTTCGGTTTGAAGAATGCAGGAGCAACTTTTATGCGCATGATCCAAAAATGCCTCCTTGACCAGATCGGGCGAAATGTGGAAGCGTATATGGATGATATCGTAGTCAAGTCACGCAAAGGTTCTGACCTGCTGACTGACTTGGCAGAAACATTCGCCAACCTTCGTAGGTACAATATCAAGCTCAACCCTGCCAAGTGTTCATTCGGTGTTCCCAACGGAAAGTTACTCGGTTTGTTCGTTTCCGAACGAGGGATCGAAGTCAAACCCGAAAAGATCGGGACCATCATCCGAATGGAGCGGCCGGTCAGAATACACGATGTTCAAAGGCTCACAGGTTGCCTAGCGGCTTTGAGCAGGTTTATCAGTCGACTCGGCGAGAAAGCGCTACCTCTGTACCGACTCATGAAGAAATCAGATACTTTCGAGTGGACAGACGAAGCCCAAATTGCATTCGACGACCTCAAAGCCATGCTTTCCACCCAGCTGGTTCTTACTACTCCGCTCAGTAAAGAACCCCTTCTTCTGTACATCGCGGCTACAAATCAAGTCGTCAGCACTGTTCTCACAGTCGAACGCGAAGAAGAAGGCAAGGCATTCAAGGTTCAGCGGCCAGTGTATTATGTCTCCAAAGTCCTGACTCCTTCCAAGTAGAGGTATCCCCATTATCAAAAGCTTATTTACGGGATTTACATGACTACGAAGAAGGTGGCTCATTATTTCCAAGACCACTCGGTGACTGTCGTTTCTGATGCTCCGTTGTCGGCAATCCTCCACAATCGGGACGCATCAGGCCGAGTGGTGAAGTGGGCAATGGAGATGTTATACTACGGCATCAAGTTCGAGGCCAAGAAAGCTATAAAGTCTCAAGCCCTGGCTGACTTCATAGCAGAATGGGTAGAACAACAGCAACCGACCCACATCTACTCAGCTCATTGGACAATGTTCTTCGACGGGTCCAAGATGTTGAATGGCTCCGGCGCTGGCGTTGTGATCATATCGCCAAAAGGCGACAAACTCAAGTATGTGTTGCAGATACATTTCGATTCCTCCAACAACGAGGCAGAGTATGAAGCTCTCCTTTATGGATTGCGCATGGCCATCACACTCGGCGTCCGTCGCCTGATGGTCTATGGCGATTCAGATTTGGTGGTTAATCAAGTGATGAAGGAGTGGGACGTAAGGAACCCCACCATGACTACATACTGCAACGCAGTGAGGAAGCTCGAGAAAAAGTTTGAAGGTCTGGAACTCCACCATGTTCCGCGACTGAAAAACCAAGCAGCTGATGAGTTGGCGAAACTTGGGTCCACTCGGAGACCAGTCCCGAATGATGTCTGCCTCGAGCAACTACACCTTCCCTCAGTTAAAGAAGATCCCTTCGTAGAGGAACCAGTACAACCAAAGAGCTCGACAGATCTGACTGAAGTCGAGGTCCCCGCTGTGGTTGATCTGATCATGGAGATTCTTGCTATCATCCCCGATTGGACTGTGTCGTTCATTGCGTACATCCTAAGGCGAGAATTACCAGAAGATGAGGTCAAAGCCAGACAGATCGTCCGCAGGTCGAAGTTGTTCACCGTCATTGATGACCAGTTGTACAAAGAAAGTGTTTCAGGCATCCTTCAACGATGCATCTCCCCTGAGGAGGGGCAGTTAATCCTGGAAGAAATTCACTCGGGAACTTGCGGTCATCATGCCTCCTCAAGAGCAATCGTCGCCAAAGCATTCAGAGCTGGTTTCTTCTGGTTGCAGGCGAATGAAATGGCGAAGGATATGGTCGACCGATGCAAAGGCTGTCAGTTCTACTCGAACAAGTCTCACAAGCCAACGTCTGCGCTGAAGACAATCCCCCTTGTTTGGCCGTTTGCAGTGTGGGGATTAGATACAGTCGGTCCATTCAGGACAGGCCAAAGTGGATTCACACATCTGTTGGTGGCAGTCGACAAGTTCACCAAGTGGATTGAATCCAAGCCCATCAAGAAACTCGACGCCCTTACGGCCATCAAGTTTGTCAGGGACATCATCTCCAGATTCGGGGTACCGCACAACATAATCACTGACAATGGCACAAACTTTGACTCGGACAGATTCAAAGGTTTCTGTACAGGCCAAGGTATCCGAGTGGATTTTGCATCTGTGGCGCATCCCCAAACAAACGGGCAAGCACAGCAGGCGAATGGACTTATTCTTCAAGGGTTGAAGCCTCGACTCCTGCGGGAAGTTGGACATGCTGCCGGCGCATGGGTCACCGAGCTGCCTTCGGTGTTGTGGGGCCTCCACACAACTCCAAATAGATCTATAGGGCGATCCGCATTCTTCCTCGTTTACAGAGCAGAGGCAGTCCTTCCGAGTGACTTGCTTTACAACGCTCCACGAGTCGAACTCTTCTCCGAAGCCGAAGCAGAGCAAGCCAGGCAAGACGGAGTGGATCTTCTAGAAGAGGAGCGCGAGATGGCACTGACTCGCTCAACCATTTATCAACAAGATCTACGGCGATTTCACGCGCGGCACGTCGGGAGTCGTACATTCCAAGCAGGCGACCTGGTGCTCCGAGTCGATCAGCACAGACCTCACAAGTTGGCTCCTGCTTGGGAAGGACCCTTCATCATCTCCAAGGTGGTGAACAACGGAGCATATCGACTCTACAACCTCGACAGGGAAACGGATGAGTCGCGAGCATGGAACGGAGATCTCCTGAAGCGCTTCTACACGTGACCGCCGAATGGGGCAATGTAAAGGACAAGTATCATTGAAGTAATACAAAGCAGATTGAGTTTTTGCAGATTCAAGATTCTTCCGTGTTGGCAGACTCCGGTCTCAAAAAAAAACTTAGCTGCGATCCAGAATCGCCTAAGTACAAACTTTCTCCGAGTGTGCACTAAACGTCACACTCGGGGACTTAGCTGCGATCCAGAATCGCCTAAGTACAAACTCTCTCCGAGTGTGCACTAAAAGTCGCACTCGGGAACTTAGCTGCGATCCAGAATCGCCTAAGTACAAACTTTCTCAGAGTGTGCCCTAAAAGTCGCACTCGGGGACTTAGCTGCGATCCAGAATCGCCTAAGTACAAACTCTCTCCGAATGTGCACTAAAAGTCGCACTCGGGGACTTAGCTGCGACCCAAAATCGCATAAGTAAAACGCTTCCTTCGAGTGTATCCTCGAGATCCACTCGGAGGCTTAGCATACCCTCATCGAGGCTCATGTGGATGTCAAGACAACTGATAACTACATGAGTATCAACTCGCTCCGAGTGCGCACGAGATGCCGCACTCGGGGACTTAGCTGCGATCCAGAATCGCCTAATTAAAAAGCTTCCTTCGAGTGTATCCTCGAGATCCACTCGGAGGCTTAGCAGACCCTCATCGAGGCTCATGTGGATGTCAAGACAACTGACAACTACATGAGTATCAAGTCGCTCCGGGTGCGCACGAGATGCCGCACTCAAGGACTTAGCTGCGATCCAGAATCGCCTAAGTAAAACGCTCCCTTCGAGTGTATCCTCGAGATCCACTCGGAGGCGTAGGAGGCCCTCATCGAGGCTCATGTGGATGTCAAGACAACTGACAACTACATGAGTATCAACTCGCTCCGAGTGCGCACGAGATGCCGCACTCGGGGACTTAGCTGCGATCCAAAATCGCCTAAGTAAAACCCTTCCTTCGAGTGTATCCTCGAGATCCACTCGGAGGCTTAGCGGACCCTCATCGAGGCTCATGTGGATGTCAAGACAACTGACAACTACATGAGTATCAACTCGCTCCGAGTGCGCAAGAGATGCCGCACTCGGGGACTTAGCTGCGATCCAGAATCGCCTAAGTAAAAAAGCTTCCTTCGAGTGTATCCTCGAGATCCACTCGGAGGCATAGCATGGAGACTCATGTGGTTGTCAAAACAACTGACAACTACTTGACTATCAACTCGCTCCGAGTGCGCACGAGATACCGCACTCGGAGACTTAGCTGCGATCCAGAATCGCCTAAGTAAAAAGATTCCTTCGAATGTATCCTCGAGATCCACTCGGAGGCTTAGCAGGCTCTCATCGAGGCTCATGTGGATGTCAAGACAACTGACAACTACATGAGTATCAACTCGCTCCGAGTGCGCACGAGATGCAGCACTCGGGGACTTAGCTGCGATCCAGAATCGCCTAAGTAAAAAGCTTCTTGGTGTCAGAAAACGCCAAACAAAAACCACGGGCTCAA
Source organism: Hordeum vulgare subsp. vulgare (assembly GCF_904849725.1). Classification (NCBI taxonomy): domain Eukaryota; kingdom Viridiplantae; phylum Streptophyta; class Magnoliopsida; order Poales; family Poaceae; genus Hordeum; species Hordeum vulgare. Next base: position 360,053,244 of record NC_058522.1, read on the forward strand.
ATCTTGTCAGAAAATAAACTTGGCGAAAGAACAACAAAATATTCGATTCGAATTCAACGTTTGGATCTACGATAGTCGGCTCGGTGTGGATCAAGCTTACCCACACGAACCACGAATGTGACGGCCAACAGCAGTGGCCCAAGTTTGATACAGATCCCACTCGGCATACCGAGGTAAAGTTTTTCAAGCGTCATCAGGACTGGCACCAGGACTGGCAGGCTCCACAAAAGTGTCAAGGTCGATCCCGTCTGCGATGCGAGTGGCAGTCTCAAGGAAGGTCTCCATGAAATCTTCGAATCAAAGCTTCTTGGTGTTGGCAACCTGCAACGCCTTCAGCTTCTCTTCGCGAGCTTCCTTGCAGTGCACTCGGACCAGCGATAGCGCCACATCCGCACCACAGCGAGCGGCAGATTTCTTCCACGCCTGCACTCGGTTCGGGACATCCTCCAGCCGAGTCATCAGCCCTTCTATTTCCTGCCGGGAATTGTCTTCGGGCCACAGCTCCTTGTCGATCCGGCCGATGACTTACTTCTCTCAGACGGCCGATGAAAGGCCCCACTCTGCCAAGGCGAATATGTGCTCGGACCATGTCCCGATTCGCTTCGTTGCCGAGTGGTACATTCAGAACAACCGACCATTCAATGTCGGCTGCTTCAGCCTCAGCATCCAGACAAAAATCTGAAAAGAAAAGAAGAGCAGAAAGTAAACGCAGAATGAATTACAAAGTCAAGAAGCACTCGGCAAGAAGCTTACCACCGAGCAGTGCATTCATCTTCCTCGCCCAGTCGTTGACATACTTCTCCTGCGAAATGCATCGACGGTTCATCACCTACATTTGACCCATCAGTTCACTTCTTTGCTTGCCCATTTTTTCAATTTCGGCCACCAATGCCTTGTTGGTCTCCCGGGACTCCTCCAAAGACTTCTCTCAGTCAGCAAGTGCCACCTTCGCACCAGCTAAGTCATTCACAGCTGCCTCAAATTCCGCAGCAAGCTGAATATTTTCAGCCTTCAGAGCATTGTACGCTGATCCCATTTCGCAAGTCTTCTGCAAATCAACGCGAAGAAGAGATCAGACACATTCAACAAGGAAAACAATAAAAGTTCAAAATTCTTCACACCCCTGCCGACGCAAGCAGTCGACAGCGGTCTCGAGGACTACACCCAGTGGGTTCACTGAGAGTGACCCCACTGGCATGAAGCTCGAACAGGTCCGCCCTATTGAGCTACATAACAAAAACAAGCCTACGAGGCTACTACTACCCGACCTGAGTAAAATTACTCTCGGGGACTACTTCCAGTGGGTGCACTAGGAGTGCCCCCACTGGTATCATTCAGACAGATTAGTTCTGATCCAATTACGTCAAGGAAAATGTGTATAAAGACAACTGCCGGTGCAAGCACTCGACAGAAGTCTCGGGGACTACACCCACTAGGTTCACTCGGAGTGAACCCACTGCAAAATAATCCTACTGTATCCGAGTATATCGCTTAAACCCCCAGTGGGTTACAAGAGCAAAGCAAATACTTACTAGCGCACTTACTCGGATATTATCCCGGAGCTCCAAGCTTCTCTTGTACAAAGATGCGATGGAGTCGTACGCCCCCTTGGCATCACCCGACATCAACTCCACCTGCACCATGGCCGCCTTGGCGGCTCCCACTTGGTCTTCCGGGAGGTGTTGGCGTTGTACTCGACGGTCGATGGACCCGGCATGACAGGAGACTCCTTGGGCATCCCAAGTCCTGCTACAGTCGGTTCAGCCGCGATGAGCATCGTCTCAGTCAACGACATCATCTCGGTCGGCAGCGCGTCCATGGCGGGGGCGGTAGCAGATGGGACAACCTCAAGGACAGGCACCGAAGCTTGCCCGGACCTCTTCTGGTCATCCTCCTCCAGATGAATCACCTCTGAAGGAAGCTCGACTAAACGACGTGAGACCACGGAAAAAGGGCAAGATTAAAGACAGAATTCACGAAACAATAATGCAAACTCTCAGAGTCGTCACGATGTACCTTGCTGGGATGTGTGTCACGCCCAAGATGCGACCCTATCCTCAATTTGGCACAGGGGCCTCGTCAGGGATAGAAGCGCATCTCGTCGTGTCGCAAGAATGGATATCGTTACAAGTACATGTACTGAAAAGAAGAGAAATATAAAGAATTGGCTTACACTCGCCACAAGCTACATCAGAGTCACATCAGTACATTACATAAACATCAAGAGGAAGAGCAGGGTCCGACTACGGACGAAAAAAAACGAGAAAAATAAGAACGACGTCCATCCTTGCTATCCCGGGCTGCCGGCCTGGAACCCATCCTAGATCGAAGAAGAAGAAGAAGAAGAAGCAACTCCAAATGATCAATCAACGCGCTCGCGTCAAATAACCTTTACCTGTACCTGCAACTGGTGTTGTAGTAATCTGTGAGCCACAGGAGACTCAACAATCTCATTTCCAAAGGTATCAAGACTAGCAAAGCTTAATGGGTGAGGTATGGTTAAGTGGTGAGGTTGCAGCAGTGACTAAGCATATATTTGGTGGCTAACTTACGAGTACCAGAAATAAGAGGGGGAAGATCTACGCATAGCGGACGTGAACTACAGATGATCAAATGAATGATCGTGAATACCTACCTACGTCAGACATAACCCCACCGTGTCCTCGACCGGAGAAGGAACTCACGAAAGAGACGACCACGGTTACGCACACAGTTGGCAAGTTTTAATTAAGTTAATTTCAAGTTATCTAGAACCAGTGTTAAACAAAGTTTCCACGTTGCCACATCACCGCGGGCACGGCTTTCCGAAAAGATTTAACCCTGCAGGGGTGCTCCAACTAGTCCATCACAAATTACCACAAGCCGCATACAAATCCTCAATCACGAAGCTCGCGATCTCATCGGATTCCCTAGTGGAAAACCTCAACTCTGAGATTACCCAAAGCATCACCGGAATCCCGATGCACAAGATATCTCGTCAAAGGTAAAACTAATCCAGCAAGGCCACCCGGTGTGTCGACGAACCTGATAGGAGCCGCGTATCTCGTTCTCAGGACACACCGTCTATGCAAAGTGGACGGTAGCCAAACCTCGAGTTGCCCCGAGGTGGCACCGCCGACTGCTAGGTGGGTGGAGCAACACTCATGCGGAGCACTGGCCCGGGGGGGTTGATTAAATTATCCTCGGGGTCCGGAAAGTCCCTATGCAATTTTATTAGGTGATTAGGCAAATGTAGTACCAATGTTGGGCCTTGCTGGACCACCTTTAATCTAAAACGAATTATCAAGGGTTCCCCATAACAACCCCGATCGTGTTAGGAGCGCTCAATTATGGAACATAACACCGGTAGCCGGAAACTAAGGGGCAAAGGTGGAACAAAACACCAGGCTAGAAAGGCCGAGCCTTCCACCTTTTACCAAGTATATAGGTGCATTAAATTAAATAGCATTAATATGGTGATATAACAAGGAACCCATGTTTTCACATGGAAGCAACTGCACCTGCAACTAGCAACGCTAACAACAGGGTTAAGCAAGCAGTAACACATAGCCAATCAGTGGTTTGCTAGGTCGAACAGGTTGAAGGTTAACGTGGCTTTGTTGAGAGGCTGATATTTAACATGTGGTAGGCAACGAGACATAAACGGTAGCAACGGTAAAACTAGCATGGCAATGATAGCAATGGTATCTGGGGAAATGATCATCTTGCCTGAGATCCCGCTTGGAAGAAGAATGCCTCCGTGAAGCAGACGAACCGACGTAGTCGAACGGGTCCTCACATCCGACACGCTTGCGGAACTCTATCGAGACGAAGCAAACCGGAAACACAAATCATCACACGGAATTCACCACACGATTAACAACACAAATGATGCATGAGCAGCTGAATACATGCAAGTCACGGCATGACAATTCACACAATCAAACACTACACATTAAGTGAAGTTCAATATGCAATGAGTTGCATATTGACGAAAACTCCACATTAATTATTTAGTTCTATCCCGATTAGGTACACGGCAATATTAAATGTGGTTAAACATGGCAAGAGGTGAGGCGTAATTAACCTACCTATCTAGGCATTTTAAATGAGGTTGGAAATGATATATAGCACCTCCGAGAGGACCTCACATGTTAATTTACAATTCTGACCAGATCTGAACTGACACATTTAATTGGTTGTTAAACAGCAAAACAAATAGGTTCACGTGATTCTACGCGTCATGTCAAGCAAACTACACATAAAGAACATCTCCAACGGAGCTACGGATCAAAAGATACAAGCACCGCAAGATATGATGGCATGAATGCAATATGTGTGCAACGACAGCTACGAGCACTTCAAAACATCCAACCAGCAAGATAAAATGAAACTACACGAGATTCTAAGCAAGTTTCATGTAGGACACGATCAAATCGGAGCTACGGTTCAACTACTACGAACAAAACAAGAATTGACTACAATCTGCCAAAATCAGCCACATAGCATTTTCTACGCCCCACAACTACGATCTACCAACTCCGATAAACTCAAGCAAGGCATGGCACGAAAGAGGGCAAGAAGCACTACTAGAAACAACTAACAACAACTAACATGGCATCGTGGAGCACTAGGAAAAGAAGTCACAAAATGACATCCCACTCACTATTTCAGACTTAGTGAAAATAACACCTCATGAAAGTGCAGTTTTCGGTCTGAAGGCATGTTGACAGCAGCAAAACCTATAGCTACAGGACTCCAAATGGCATGAAAATTTACATCAAGCAAGAGAAACACAAGGGGTACAACTAACTCCATTGGACCAACCTCAAAAGAGCTACAGATCAAAAGATAGAAGCAAGACAAGACATCAACAAAATATAACAGATTCCAGACTTAGAAATATTTCAGCTCCTCCAAATCAGCACTATTTCTAGCAACTTGAGAGCTAGCAACACACACCTAAACATGCATTTCTATTGCAACCAAAAATACGAGGGGATAGACTAAACACCCAAGAACAACTTCCAAGTTGACAACTCCGTCACACGACGCACGGAATAAATCCTACGAAATAAACAAAAGGGCTTCACGGCAAAATATCGCGCGAACTAACTTGCTCAAAAGCTAAAACTAATTGCACAAAAAAATCCCATGGATTTTTCTACCCCGGAAACATATAAGATATGTGGGGTTGCGCAACAAAATATTGCCACACGAAAAATGCGAGATAATAACCTAGACACGGAAAATTAAACTAGCGGCAATTCCCTACACGCAAAATACAAATGACTGTTCTAAAATACATGGGAAAATGGTTCCTAAAACATGAACATTTTATCTAAGGCATTCGGGCAAACCGGACACGCGCGAAAAATAAACTACGGGCAAAACGTAATAGGACAGTACATGTTTCTAGGCATACGGCACGCTAAACGAAGTCAAACAATTATGCAAGTTACCAATTCGGATTCTACGTGTAATTATACACCAAAACTATATAAAATACGCCTCGATCCGACTTACGGAATAAAAACTACACGCGTTCTAATATCGTCTATTTCCTGGAATTAAATTAAAATCCCAAAACCTAAAAAAAAGGTTAACGGGCTTAATCTGTCTACCGGGCCGAATAGTGCACGGGCGCAGGATAACTAATACACACCAAGGCGAGGGATAGAGGAAGGGGGGAGAGCTCACCTTGTGGGCTTCGGGCCCATGAGGGGAGGCTGGTGGAGGGGCCACCCTGGCCTGGGCCGGCTCGGCCTCGTGGCCAGCTGGGCCGGTCGGGGCAGTGGAGGCCCAGGCGGGGTCGCTGGGGATCGGGGCGACGCCCTCCTCGTGCCCTCGACCTGAGGCGCAGCCGGTGGAGGTGCAGGCTCCCGCGGCGGCAGGCGGCGGAGGGACTCGGAGCGGCCGGGAACGGGACGGACGGCGCGGCCAGCTGCGGATCTGGGCGGCGGGGTCGCTGGAGGCGGGATCTGGCGCGGCGGCGCGTGGCTGCAGTGCATCTGGCGGCGGGGCAGCTCCTGCTGACGGCTCGAGACGAGGTGGGGGCCGACGCGGTAGCACTCCGGCGACCGGCGGTGCAGGCAAGCGAGCCAGCGCGGCGAACGGCAACGAGCAGGCTGGCCGAAGGCGTCGGCACGGCTACTGGTGCTCGGCACGAGCAGGCTCGGGGGCTCCTCCCCTTGAGCTGCCGGCTGGCGGCGGCGGTGCTGGCCCGGATCGGGCCCGGGCGGGCCAGATCTGGGTTCAGCGGGCCCTGGTGGCGGCTGGGGCACTGGGAGACGACCAGGTGGTGGCTAGGGTTAGGAGGGCGTGGAAATCGAGGGAGAGAGAGGGTTAGGGTCCAGATTAGGAAGGGGAGGTGTTTAAATAGGGAAGGGGGGCTAGGTTTAGCACTTTTTCGCCCCGGTTTCAACTGCGCGGTCGGAATCGTACAATTCCAAACGCGGGAACGGTTAAATGACCGCGTAGAGTAGGCTAGACGGGGAAGAGAGGGCAATGGTGCGGCGCGGCAACGATTTTTAAAACACCGGCAAACGTCCGACGGTAGACCGAATACGGTGCCGCTACGGTCGACCGTTCGGGTACTAGACGATCTCCGATCGCGACGAAATTCGACAGGCGGCCTAGCTATATTAAAATAACACCGCACGTCAAATCTCAACCAAATCACAGAATGTTTTACGCACACTTTAAAAACAGGGTTTCGACGGTGCCGCGGGCGCGTGCGTGTGCGGTCGGGCTCAGAACGGACAACGACGCGAACCGGCAACTAACAACGGACGCAAGTTTTGAAAACTGGCGGGAACGGAGATGCCGATCCAATGCAGATGATGTGAATGATGCTATGATGATGCGACAAAAGAAAATAGACACACGACGAAAACGGAAAGAACGGGGAATCTTCTGGCACGTCGGCATCGGACTGTCACAATGTGGCAACGTTATCCGTATCCATGGGATCGTCTTCCTGGCGTGGCAGTGAGGTGGCGGAGGTAGCAGCTCTGTCGAGTAAAATCCACTCGACCGATAAGCATGAGTTCAGTCAAATACTAAAAGAAGATAGGAGAACAAGACACTTACGCTGAGGCAACGGGAACAGCGATCCTCATCCGAGGCAAAGCTTTCTAAGGCTTGTATCCGCTCGGTTTGGCCACCTTGGAAGGTTGGTCCGTGGGCTCGGCAGCAGCGTCCCTGGTCCTCTTTGTGCTCCGAGCACTCGGAGCCACGGGAGTAGCTGGCAAGGCACTCGGAACCACGGGAGGAGCTGGCGAGGCACTCGGGGCCGCTGGAGGAGCCGATGGATTCACGGGTTCGTGACGGCGCTTGGTTCTAGGCTCTGGTGGTGGGGGTGGCGAGCTCTGCTCCCCAACTTCCCCCTCCTCCTCTTCGGTCTCCTCCTCCGTCTCCCCACTATCGGAGACATACTCGACGCTGTCCACGCTGCCCTCCTAGCTGCCTTCCTCTTCAACAGTCGGATTCCTGTTCGAGACGGGAGAATACCAGTTGGTCCACGCCTGCACAAGATACAGTTGACAACATCAGACGTCAGACGGTGATGCAAGAAAAAGCGGCAAATCTAAGGGAATTGTAAGCACTCAGCAAGATATGCTCACCTCATTCGGAGGAGGGTTGTCAGCGCGGAAGGGCTTCACTCGCCGGGCTCCTCTAGGGTTATCGCAGGCGCCTGTGATGCCGCGGACCCACGCCGTCACAACCTCCCCGGTCACGCATTCGGGATGAGTCCAAGTGGAGTCCCTAGGCCCCGCGTAGTGCCACATGGCGTGGTGTCGAGCTTGCAGAGGCTGGATGCGCCGACCCAGAAAAGTCTCCAGCAGATCCGTGCCGGTGACTCCCTTGCGGACGACATCTATCAGCGCTTCGACCAGAGGTTGGATCTGGATCTTTTCCATCTTCGTGAGCGCAAGCTTCCTGGGCGGAGCCGGTCAGTCAAGACTAAAGGGCGACAACCCAGTTGCAGCATTCGGACAAGTTATGTCCTGGCAGTAGAACCAGGTCGACTGCCAGTTCCTAACTGACTCGGACAACTGGAGAGGGGGGTAGCTACTCTTCGTTTTCTTTTGGAAGCCTAAGCCCCCAGAGAGCTGGAGGAGATGGGTTTTATCATCCGACTGGCTAAGCTTTTTGACAGTCTGGGATCTAGCGGAGAAGATGTACTTAAAGAGCCCCCAATGGGGAGGACAACCGATAAAGCACTCGCAAAGCACTACGAACGCAGAGAGATGAGCTATCGCGTTGGGAGGAAAATGATGGAGCTGCGCTCCGAAGTGGTTCATGATACCTCTGAAGAAGGGATGAGGAGGCAGAGAGAAGCCCCGGTACACGTGACTGAGCAGCAAGACACGCTCTCCCTCCTGCGGCTCCGGCTCCATCTCGCCCTCCGTCGACAACCTCCATGACTTGTCGGCAATCATGCCTTGTTCCACCAGCTCCAGCATGTCATCCTTCATCACCGTGGAGGGGAGGAAATCCCCCTGGATCCAACCCGCCGGCAGAGCACGCTGTCGCCGCTGAGCAGGAGCCGTCGCCTTCTTCTTCTTCTTCTGCGACTCGAGCTTGCTCGTCTGCCCCTTCGTCATGGTGGAGGCTACAGATCCACAGGGGATGAGAGGAAGAAGGAGGCGTGGAGTGCGCAGAGAGCTACGGGAGAAGCGGGGCGAGTGCGAGTAATCAGGACAGCACAACGAGAAACCCTCGCTGGGGAGGTTTAAATAAGCTTCCGACTGGGTCACTAACAGGTGGCCCCGAAATCTTATCCCCCGACCGGCTGCTGCGATATTAGTGGAGGAGATGAAGGCGCGGTAATCGAGGCGACAGAAATTACTCGATGACGATGCCGTCATCCCCGCTGAGCGCGCGGCAACCAAAATTTGAGGATCCCGGAAAATCCGCCGCTGTCAGTTGACCAGTCACGTCGAAAGATTCCGCGGAAGCACTCGGTCTCTGACGGTTCATTTCACAGATATATCCACTCGGATCACTGGTCAAGAGGATAAAATGGATCGAGTCAAACCATGCCAAAGTCTCATCCATACCAGTCGGATCTGCATTCCAGGCATCACTTCGTCGTTCCAACCCCGATCCATTCGGGGACTAATGATGGGGTCATAGTCCCACGGTAGGGTCATAGGTCTGCCCTATAGGTCCTACCCAAGGACTACCCTTCTTAAGGGACAAGGCCTTAGTCAGTTCTGACTGAATTAAGGACTTCCCATCATCCAGTCGGTAATGATTCCCCCCATCATCCAGTCGGAGGTGAGCATTCGGAGCGTATTAAACTGCCGACTGGATTCCACTTTGTATATCGTAACCTCCCTGGAGGGCAACGTTCGTACGTTTTCATACACCATTATTAGCATTTAAGGCATACGTTACCTATAACGTAGGCTTTTATTCGCCACTACTCCACCCCTGTGCAGTAGACCGTTGTGAAGGGCAGCGCACTATATATAAGCCGCCCTTCCCCACTGGTGCAGGGGTTAGCTTTTCACTGTAATCCATATTTCACTCGACATTAAGCTCCCAAGAGCACTGAGACGTAGGGCTTTTACCTCCACCGTAGAGGGGCCTGAACTCATACAACCTCACCATAGCTAAGGCTCTGCCCATCCTTTCGTACCCTACACATCTACTGTCAGACTTATACCCACGACACTACATTTGCCCAACATAATAACTTGTTAATACTGAAAGCATAGGGCGTCATGAACCCGAGGAGTAATTTCACATAATACAGGGGGGCCAGTGTTGTTGGTGCTGGTCCAAAACTAGAGTCGTTTGCGGGGCCAACCCGGGGCAACTCAGGAGATTTCTATCAGGCCACCGTACGCTGTGCTTATCCGTCGTGTCCTGAGAACGAGATACGGGGCTCCTATCGGGATCGTCAACACGCCGGGCGGCCTTGCTGGATTAGTTTTACCTTTGACGAGATATCTTGTGCATCGGGATTCCGGTGATGCTTTGGGTAATCTCAGAGTTGAGGTTTTCCACTAGGGAATCCGACGAGATCGCGAGTTTCGTGATTGAGGATTTCTATGCGGCTTGTGGTAATTTGTGATGGACTAGTTGGAGCACCCCTACAGGGTTAAATCTTTCGGAAAGTCGTGCCCGCGGTTATGTGGCAATGTGGAAACTTTGTTTAGCACTGGTTCTAGATAACTTGAAGTTAATTAATTAAAGTATGCCAACTGTGTGCGTAACCGTGACTGTGTCTTTCGTGAGCTCCTTCTCCGATCGAGGACACGGTGGGGTTATGTCTAACGTAGGTAGGTGTTCAAGATCATTCATTTGATCATCAGTAGTTCACGTCTGTTATGCGTAGATCATCCCCCTCTTATTTCTTGTACTCGTAAGTTTAGCCACCAAATATATGCTTAGCCACTGCTGCAACCTCACCACTTAACCTTACCTCACCTAATAAGCTTTGCTAGTCTTGATACCTTTGGAAATGAGATTGTTGAGTCCCCTGTGGCTCACAGATTACTACAACACCAGTTGCAGGTACAGGTAAAGGTTATTTGACGCGAGCGCGTTGATTGTTCATTTGGAGTTGCTTCTTCTTCTTCTTCTTCTTCATCGATCTAGGATGGGTTCCAGGCCAGCAGCCTGGGATAGCAAGGATGGACGTCGGTCTTCTTTTGTCGTTTGTTTTCGTCCGTAGTCGGACCCTGTTCTTACTCTTGATGATTATGTAATGTACTTATGTGACTCCGATGTAGCTTGTGGCGAGTGTAAGCCAATTCTATTATATAACTCTTCTTTTCAGTACATGTACTTGTAACGATATCCATTCTTGCGACACGACGAGATGCGCTTCTATCCCTGACGAGGCCCCGTGCCAAATTGAGGATAGGGTCGCATCTTGGGCGTGACAAGTTGGTATCAGAGCAGTACCGACCTAGGAGCCCCCTTGATTGATTGAATTTGGCCGAGTCGAGTCTAGTGAAAAAACTGCTTTGAGTCGTAGTTATATATCGGAGAGTAGGATTTTTTTCTCTTTTTCTATTCTCTGGTGAGGAATCTTGACGTAATAATTTATACTACTCCTCTTCTCAGTCAAAAAAAAATTAGGATCATGCGGATATTTTTGGAATCTATATGATGCCGATGTGACGGAGTTCTGTCTTGGTGCCTCCTATCTGCTTTGAGTTTCAGGGGAGTTGAGCGCCAGGGGATTCTTGAGCACATCGTTATCATTCAGATTTCTTAGTATCTCAGGACGAAGGATGTTTGTAATTGCTTCAATACTAGTAGTGGCGAGATAACCCCGATGTCCCCAGTACTGGTGCAGATTGTTCGGGAGTACTGCCATACTTTGTATCGTTGTGATCACGAGGGTCTGTTGTAGATGAAGGTCCGAGATTCTGGTTGTGTGTTGACGGATGTGATACAGGTGACGGGTTAGTATAGGATTTGTGTGATATTACTCCTTGTATCCGTGTACCAGATTGCACGACCAGATATTTCGGGAATTCATAGGTGGGAATTCAAGTAGTTACTTATAGGATAATCTTCCAACAAATGCATGATGTTAGGTTGGGGTTCGACATCTAGTGGATTCCTGTCCACGAAAATATCGGACGAAATCTTTCTCATGAGTTGGTTCTGGCTTGTTTCATAAGCCTCATCCTTTGTTTTCTTGAATATGGCAATTCAAGTTGCTTCGATGTCAAGTGGTGATTTCATATTTTTTCTAAGAGGTGTTCTCATATTTTTATGAGAGTATTAATTCTTTTGCTCTATCAATTGTCTTATCAATTCCTTTCAACCGGAGTCATCGTATCAATTCCATTCAACCGGTGTGCTTCTCTGCAACTGAATTCAATCTTCTCCAGTTTTTGCAGATCATTCTCTCAATTCTTTCCGTAGCTCGTCTCATCTGTCTCAAGTTGTCTTTGTTTTTCCCTCCCTCCCACCCTTTTTCTCAGTGATTCAATTTTCATCCAAGAGTTTTCTTTTCATTGTGCTTCCGCTGTCTGTTCTTTTCTCTCTTACCCGGTGTTTCATTGTGAAGATTCTCAGGAGCTTCGTGTTCATCCTTATTCAGTCGTGTTATCTTTTCCGGTGAATTAATTCAGTTGTCCGTGTTCATCATATCCTATTCTTCCTTGTGATTCTTTCCCATATTGGAGATTCTTTTCAGCCTATGTTGTTCATTTATTCCTCTCTTTTCGATCCGGAGCGTTGAGGTTATCTCAGTAATTCTTGTTTTTAATCTTTTCAATTATTTCGAGGTGCTCAACCTCATCTAGTTTTTCTTTTTACCGGTGTTATATCAATCCTTCTAGCAATCTTTTCAACGCTGGTTTCTTTGAGTGGGCCCATAACCCACAGGTTTTCCCACGATCTTATCTGGCTCTTGTAATCTTTTCCGAAGATCTCTAAATCTTTTCAACTATGACGTAAGTATGATTTCATCAATCATATCCCTTCTTCAAGATCTATTTGAATTAATTCTCATATTGGCTCAACATTTCATTCTTCTTTATTCCGGAGTGTCTCATTAATTCTTGGTGGTGTTCTTCTCATCATTCTCTTCTTTCAAGACCGAAGGAGTGTTTCTCTCGAATCTTGGTCCATTCTCTTGCAGATTCTTCATTTCAGCTTCGTGTTATCATCTTGAATTTGTTTTCAATCATGAGTATCCCTTTCTTGCGATCCGGTGCATTTCTGAGTTGTTTTCATTCTCGTTCCTCCGAAGGCCATCATTTTAGAAGATTCTTCGTTCTCAGCTTTCAGCTTTGATCCTCAATTCTTCTCAATTGTTGTCTATTCGTTCGTCTCTTGATTGTCCGGTGCCTTGTTTAAGTTGTCTTCTCTCAGGTGGCATATGATCTATTCATTCTCTTGTATCTCCATTAATTTGTGGCGTTCCCATTTATTTGCGAATTCTTACCGGTGCGTCCGTCAATTTTGCTTCAAGTGGTGCTTATCTCTCTATCTCTTCAAGGTTCCTTCAAGAATAATAAGTTGTATGCTAAATCTGTTGCTTGTCATCATTTAAACATGATGGAGGATAAGCATAACATAATTCTTATTCTTGTTCTTCCTTCTTCCAAGAGATTTCAATTCTTCTTCCGGAGTGACTCATGATATCGATTCTTTTCAAAGGTGCTTATCTTTCTTTTTCGGAGTTCTAAGTTATTTTAAGTATCTCTTTGTGATGCTTCATCTAAATCTTGGCAAGGTCATAATCTTATTCTTTTTTACCTTCATATCTTTGCATCATTCATTTTGAGAAGGAGCCTCGTCATGGTGGTTCTTCAAGGATGTGATTCATTCTCATGTGTTCTTCAAGATTCCTGTTGGAGTACCTCAAGTATTCTTTCTCTTGCATTTCCAATGCGTTTGTTCTCCTTTATCATTTGAGGTTGTATTATAACATTCTTGTTAGTGTAGGAGTCTCGAAGAGATTTCCTTTCAAGTATGAGATAATGAAACCACCAATTCTATAATCATGAGATAATTGCAACCCATGATTTCTTCATTGAGCTTTCTTGCTTTGGATTTCACCTAAAGCTTTTCCTATGGATTATGCTATCATGGTGCTTGTCATTAATCCCAGTTCTCAATGTACCCTCTTGGTGTAAGAAGTGTCCATTTCTTGTTGCTCCCAAGCTATCCTTGTTTCTTTTAGTGGTTGGTTGTCACCTCATATTTGTTGAGATGATTTTCATAAGCCCGCTACTATCTTGTTCTTGTCGTTGTTCGTTTTCCAACTACTACGTCAATTCTCTGTCCGAAGGCTCGTCAATTCTATTGCGATCATAGTTGGCATTTTTTTCTTCATTCTGTTCTTCTCTATGAGCTAGTTCATATTATCTTGTTCCGGAGGATTTGTGATGTTGCTCTTTTCGGTCTATTATGTTGTTCTATCAAGATCATGGTGTTCCCTAGCTCTACTTAGTTGTTTGTTGTGCATATTGTATAATTCTCTCTTCTTATTGAATTTTTTGTCCCATTTTCCTACCGAAGTGCTGCCGAAATTTTCCGTGAGTTCTTGCTTCCTTCTCATATCAGTCCTCATCTCTTTCCAACCTTCAAGGATTGTTTGTGTCACTCGTTTGTCAAAGAAGTGGCTGATTTTTACCTCTTGTGCTTTCTCATCCTCTCCCTCCTTTCATTCTTGGTTCTCGGGGCAAGATCCTCTTGTAGTGTAGGAGAGTTGTGACAGCCCAAGACCGACGTTCCAGAAGATTCCCCTTCTATTCCGTTTTCATCGTGTGTTTATTTTTATTTGTTGCATCATGTGCATCATCTGCATTGCATAGGCACCCGTTGCCGCCAGTTTTCAAAACTTGCATCTGTTGTTAGTTGCCGGTTCTCGTCGTTGTCCGTTCTGAGCCCGACCACACACGCACGCGCCCGCGGCATCGTCTAAATCTTGTTTTCAAAAGTGTCTTTAAAACTTTTTCTGATTGGGTTGGAACTTGGCGTGCGGTCGTAATTAGTTGTAGCTAGGCCGCCTGTCAAGTTTCGTCGCAATCGGAGTCCGTCTAGTACCCGAACGGTCGACCATAGCGGCACCATATTCGGTCTATCGTCGGACGTTTTCTGGTATTTTAAATCTCGTTGCCGGGCTGCCCGTTTTCCCTCTCATCTCCACCTAGCCCCTCTGCACAGTGCACCGACCCTACACGCAACCTAGTCCGAAAAACTACCGGAACCGGAATCATGTGTTCGTGACCGTTGGGTCCGGATCGACCCAGTTTTACCGCAAACCGTCATCGGTTTGTCCATTGGATCCCTAACCTATTTAACTGCAACCGTTCAATTACGATCGGAGGGTCCTGAACTATTTTCTTTTCCTATACTTTTGGACCAACCCTAGCCTAGGCAGACAACCCTCTTTGTTTTCCTCCCCGTGCCGCCAACCGTGTCTCCAATTTCGTGCCCGACCAATTCCCCTCCACCTCTGGAACCCCTCCCGATCCAAATCCATCCAACAAGAGCCCCAGCCGACCACCGTAGCCAGCAGCCCGTTGGACACCTTGTGCTACTGTCCTAGGACGTGTCCGGTGACCAGTGCCCGCAGCTCCTTCTTCGCGTGCTCCTGGACACACCGCCCGTCATCGCCAGCACGCCAGGACCCCGCGTCGCCGGTGCCGAGCAGGAACCGACAGATCTTGCAGCCGCTAAGACCTGTCGTGGATGACCCTCCAGTGCCTCGGATCGGGAGCTCGAGCCGCCCTTGCCCGGATCCGCGCCACCGCCGGTGCCCATTGCCTCTTTTTTTTTCCCTGGTTCCACTGTCTTCCTCACCTCGCGGTGTCTTCCTCTTTTCTTCAGGATGAGCAGAAAACTGCCCCACCATGGTGCTCGTGAGGAGCTCGCGCCACAGCCAGGGACGCCTCGTCTGGCCAGCACCTTGCTCGAGGTCAGAACCGGCGGCCCTGCACCGCTAGGATCCACTCAAGGCCGAGCCTCTCCCATCCCCATCTCCTTCCTCTCCTTCCCCATTTCTTCTTCTGCTCTCCCTCTCTCTCATGCTCCCCCTTTCTCTGTTTCTCTGAACAACAACTGCAGGTGCAGCCATGAACGCGCCATGCGAGCTCATCGAGCCCCAATGCCACCGGGAATGGAGTAGGTGCTTCGGGATCCGCCCATCCCGCTGGTGCCCGCTGGATCTAGATGCCCCGACCTGCATCCGAACCTGTCAATGGTGTTGTCTCCGTTCGTGTTTCAGTTTCGTCAGGTTCGCCAGAGGATATGTTCATTTGAGTAGAAATTCAGTTTATACCGCAGTTAGTTCGTAGCCCAACTGGTCAGCCGCGCTAGCACATACAAAGAGGTATGGGGTTCGAATCCCACTCACCCCAATTTTTCCTTTTGATATATTTTTGATTTAGGTTCGCCCACGGTTCAGTTTTAACTAGCCCAGTGCTCATATGTTGGACATAATCACAGCGCTAGCATACTGGCTTGTGTCTTGTAGAGAGACCCACGGTCTTGGGTTCAAATCCCACTTGGCCCATATTATTTCCCTGAGTTTTTTTTAATCCCTGTCACATTCTTGCTTCACATTCAGCCCAGTTCTTTCCTTTTTTTCTATGCTCCGGATTGGAATAAGTTATATATGAATCTTGACTAGAATTTCGTGTAGATTAATAATTTCCAACTCTCATGCATAATTAGAACTGTTTAGTGTGTTGTTTGCTTCGGTTTGCGTGTCGATATGTTAGAAGCGGTTTAGGTCATAGTTATTTAATCGTGGCTTCGTTGGAGATGTGCCATATATGTAGATGGGCCAGGACGACGAGTAGAATCATGTGAATCACTTTGTTTTACCGTTTTGTCAATATGCAACTCGTTGCATATTGAACTTCACTTAATGTGTAGTGTTTGTTTGTCGTGAATTGTCATGCCATGCCTTGCATCTTTGAACTAATCATGCATCATATTAGGGTGTGCATCATTTTCATGCATTTGCCATGGTGAATATTTGTGTTGATGCTTGTTTCCGGTTTGCCCGTCTCGATAGAGTTCCGCAAGCGTGTCGGAATATGAGGACTCGTTCGACTACATCGGTTCGTCTGCTTCACGGAGTCATTCTTCTTCCAAGCGAGATCTCAGGCAAGATGACCATTTCCCCAGATACCATTACTATCATTGCCATGCTAGTTTTACCGTTTCTACCATTTACGTCTCATTGCCTACCACTTGTCATATATATGAGCCCCTCAACAATGCCATGATAACCTTCAACCTGTTCAACCTAGCAAACCAGTGATTGGCTATGTTACCGCTTGCTTAACCATGTTGTTAGCGTTTCTAGTTGCAGGTGTAGTTGCTTCCATGTGATAACATGGGTTCCTTGTCTTATCACCATATTAAATGCTATTTAATTTAATGCACCTATATACTTGGTAAAAGGTGGAAGGCTCGGCCTTTCTAGCCTGGTTTTTTGTTCCACCTTTGCCCCCATAGTTTCGGCTACCGGTGTTATGTTACATAAACGAGCGCTCCTAACACGATCGGGGTTGTTACGGGGACCCCCTTGATAATTCGTTTTAGATTAAAGCTGGTCCGGCAAGGCCCAACATTGGTACTACATTTGCCCAACATAATAACTTGTTAATACTGAAAGCATAGGGCGTCATGAACCCAAGGAGTAATTTCACATAATACAGGGGGGGCAGTGTTGTTCCAAAACTAGAGCCGTTTGCGTGGCCAACCTGGGGCAACTCGGGAGATTTCTATCAGGCCACCGTACGCTGTGCTTATCCGTCGTGTCCTGAAAACGAGATACGCGGCTCCTATCGGGATCGTCGACACGCCGGGCGGCCTTGCTGGATTAGTTTTACCTTTGACGAGATATCTTGTGCATCGGTATTCCGGTGATGCTTTGGGTAATCTCAGAGTTGAGGTTTTCCACTAGGGAACCCGACGAGATCGCAAGTTTCGTGATTGAGGATTTCTATGCGGCTTGTAGTAATTTGTGATGGACTAGTTGGAGCACCCCTGCAGGGTTAAATATTTTGGAAAGTCGTGCGTAACCGTGACTGTCTCTTTCATGATAACCGCGGTTATGTGGCAACGTGGAAACTTTGTTTAACACTCGTTCTAGATAACTTGAAGTTAATTAATTAAAGTATGCCAACTGTGTGCGTAACCGTGACTGTCTCTTTCATGAGTTCCTTCTCCGATCGAGGACACGGTGGGGTTATGTCTGACGTAGGTAGGTGTTCAGGATCATTCATTTGATCATCAGTAGTTCGCGTCCGTTATGCGTAGATCATCCCCCTCTTATTTTTTGTACGCGTAAGTTTAGCCACCAAATATATGCTTAGCCGCTGCTGCAACCTCACCACTTAACCTTACCTCACCTAATAAGCTTTGCTAGTCTTGATACCTTTGGAAATGAGATTGTTGAGTCCCGTGTGGCTCACGGATTACTACAACACCACTTGCAGGTACAGGTAAAGGTTATTTGACGCGAGCGCGTTGATTGTTCATTTGGAGTTGCTTCTACTTCTTCTTCTTCTCCATCGATCTAGGATGGGTTCCAGGCCGGCAGCCTAGGATAGCAAGGATGGACGTTGTTCTTCTTTTGTCGTTTGTTTTCGTCCGTAGTCGGACCCTACTCTTACTCTTGATGATCATGTAATGTACTGATGTGACTTTGATGTAGCTTGTTGCGAGTGTAAGCCAATTCTATTATATAACTCTTCTTTTTCAATACATGTACTTGTAACGATATCCATTCTTGCGACACGACGAGATGCGCTTCTATCCCTGACGAGGCCCCGTGCCAAATTGAGGATAGGGTCGCATCTTGGGCGTGACATGTTGGCAGCCTTCACATTTGTCCACCAGATCCACAGCCTCCTTGAGGGTCGTGGGCCAGTAGAATCCATGGCGGAATGCTTTGGCCACCAGGGTTCTGGAGGCGGCGTGATGCCCACACTCCCCCTGGTGGATGTCTTTGAGGATCTCCTGCCCTTTTTCTGATTCGACGCAGCGTTGAAACACGCCGGTCGTGCTGCGTCGCACCATCTCGCGATTGATGATGGTGTAAGCGGCGGACCTATGCTGGGTGTGTCTCACCTCCGCCTCATTCTGAGGAAGTTCACCGCGAAGAAGGAAGGCCAGAATGGCCTGAGCCCATGATGGAGCCGACACAAGGGTCACCTCCGCTTCGTCTTGACTGTTGGGGGCTTCTGTAGCCCCCGAGCTTGATGGCGTCTCTGGTGCTATTGCTGCAGCCAGCTCATCGTCTATCTCCATGACATCCACCAACTGGGAGGGTTCGAGCCCGGGCAGAGCCGGGGTTGTCATTGTAGCTGGTGCCGTTGTTGGAGTCGGGTGGACCAATGGAGCCAGATTGGGATCCGAAGCCGACGACGCTTGCACCGTAGACTCAGTCGGTGCCGCATTTGGAGCCAGTGCTGCCCGTGCAGCCGGCGTGGGGTCCACAGCCGGCATTACTGGCGGAGCCGGCGGCGCTTGTATCATAGCGTCGGCCGGTACGAAGATTGATGCCGACTCAGGAGACAGCTTGATAGACGGCTTGTGGAGTTGCTCGAGGGAGACGCCGGCTGGGATGGCCTGCCTCGTGGAGCCGATCTTTGCCAACGTATCGGCCGCCTCATTTTCTGCCCTGGGAACATGGTGGAACTCACAACCCTCGAAGGGGCCGCTGAGTTCCTGGATGAGGAAACGGTAGCTTTCCATGTTGGCGTCCCTGGCGTCCCATTCGCTAGAGACCTGATGCACCACGAAGTCTAAATCGCCGAAGCATATGAGCCGCCGGATGTCAATCTCCTAGGCAAGCCGGAGGCCGTGAGCCAGTGCTTCGTACTCGGCGACGTTGTTGGAGGCAGCGAAATGGATCTAGAGAGCGTACTTGAGCTGGTCCCCTTTCGGAGACGTCAAGATAATGCCGGCTCCCAGTCCTGTCCGCATCTTCGAGCCGTCTAAGTGCATCCGCCAATGCGTGGAGTCTGGAGCCGGTGGCTCGAACTGGGTTTCAGCCCAGTCGACTAAGAAGTCGGCCACCACTTGTGATTTGATGGCGGTGCGAGGCTCGTACCGAATGTCATGGTCCGCCATGGCGATGGACCATTTGGCAATTCTGCCCGTGGCATCACGGTTGCCCATGATCTCTGAGAGCGGAGCAGTGCTCACCACAGTGATGGCATGCTCTTGGAAGTATTCTTTTAATTTCTTTGCAGCAAGGTAAACACCATAACACATTTTTTCATAATGAGGGTAGTTCTGCTTAGAGGCGGACAAGACCTCGCTAAGGTAGTAGACAGGGCGCTGTACTGGCAGGGCCTTGCCTTCCTCTTTGCGCTGAACTACCAACACTACGCTGACCACGCGAGTGGTCTCCACGATATATATGAGTATGGGTTCCCTTTCAGATGGGGCTGCCAAGATTGGCAGGCTCGAGATTACCCGCTTGAGGTCGCGGAAGGCTTCGTCTGCCTAGTCGTTCCACTCGAACTTCGTCGTCTTCTTCATGAGCTGGAAGAGTGGAAGGGCCTTCTCACCAACCCGGCTGACGAACCAGCTGAGGGATGCCAAGCAGCTGGCAAACTTCTGGACGTCGAGGATCGAGCCGGCCGCACCATCCGCTCGATGGTGCTGATCTTCTCAGGGTTCGCTTCGATGCCACCGGCGGATACGAAGAACCCCAAGAGTTTGTCGCCTAGGACCCCGAAGACGCACTTCTCCGGGTTGAGCTGGATCTTGTATTCGCGCAGATTGGCGAATGTCTCCCGCAGGTCGTCGAGGAGGCTGAAGTGCTGCTTCGTCTTGACGACGATGTCATCCACATAGACGTGGATGTTTCTGCCAATCTGTGGCAGCAGGCACTGCTGCATGCAGCGTTGGAACGTCGCACCTGCGTTCTTCAGACCGAACGTCATGGTGGTGTAGCAGTAGGCCCTGAAGGGCGTGATGAAGGAGGTCTTCAGGCGATCAGCTGGATCTAGCTTGATTTGATGGTAGCCTGAATAGGCATCCAGAAATGACAGCAGTTCGCAGCCTGCAGTGGAGTCGATCACTTGATCTATCCTAGGCAACGCGAAAGGGTCTTTCGGACAGGCCTTATTCAGGCTAGTGTAGTTGATGCACATTCTCCATGTGTTGTTCTTCTTCAGCACGAGGACTGGGTTCGCCAGCCAGTCCGGGTGGAAAACCTCCATGATGAAGCCGGCTCCAAGGAGCCGGGTGATCTCTTCTCCGATTGTGCGCCGCTTCCCCTCGGCGAAGTGGCACAAAGGTTGTTTCACCGGCGTTGCATCTGGCCGCACGTGAAGTTTGTGCTCGGCGTACTTCCTCGGAACACCCGGCATGTCCTTGGGGGACCATGCAAAGATGTCCCGATTCTCACGGAGGAAGTCGACGAGCTCGCCTTCCTATTTGGGGCTGAGGCCAGCCCCGATGGTGATGCACTGTTTTGGGTTGGCAGGGTCGAGTGGGACCTGCTTGGTCTATTTAGCCGGCTTGAAAGAGCCCTCGTCGGCCGATTGGGATGGAGGAGAAGGAATCGTCGGCTGCTCGGTAGCCTGGGCCACGAGCCGTTCGATCTGCCGCTTCTCCTCGGCGATCACCAAGGCGTCGGCGAGGCGGCTGCTATCTTGGGCACACTCGAGCAACTTCTTGTAGTCGCCAACAACAGTGATGATGCCCTTGGGACCCGGCATCTTCATCTTCAGGTAGGCGTAGTGCGGAATAGCCATGAACTTGGCCAGAGCCGGTCTCCCCAGCAGCGCGTGGTACGGGCTACTGAGGTCCGCTACCTCGAACCATATGGACTCTTGGCGGAAGTGAGCCTTTTCGCCGAAGAGGACGTCTAGCTGGATCTTGCCAATGGGCGAGCAGGACTGCCCAGACACGATGCCATGGAAAACAGTGTTGGTTGGTAGGACGTCCGTCTCCTTGAGCCCGAGCTTGCGGAGAGTGTCGAGGTAGAGGATGTTGATGCTGCTGCCGCCATCGACCAGCACCCGGGAGAATCGGCAGGTGAGCCTCTTGGAGGCGAACGTGGGGTCGAGGACAAGTGTGTATGACCCCGGATTGGGCATCACCGCAGGGTGGTCCACCCGGCTCCATGTAATTGGTTTGTCAGACCAATGCATGTACTGGGGAACCGGGGGGACAGTGGCGTTTACCTCGCGCCGCCTTTGGCGCATGTTGTGCTTGTCGTCGCCTTCACTGGTGAAGACGACGAATGCTCCGTCTTGATGTGGATAGTCGTCAGGGTGAGGACCGTCATCGTGAGGCGGCGGTGGCGGAAGCGGAGCGTGATGGGGAGCCGGTGCACGGGGCGCCGCCTGTGCACCCGGAGGAGCCGGCATGCCCTCTCCTTGCGACAGCCCGCGTGCGACGCTGCACTGTCGAAGGGTATGGGTAGATGGCGCCGCCCCCGAATGTATCTTGCAGGGGACGTCGAGCAGCTGCTCGAGAGACTGCTTGGGCAGCCAGTTGGGGTTGCCCTGATTGCGACGCTTTTGTGGAGGGGCGGCTTGGGAAGCCGACGCCTCGTCCTCCACGCTGGCCACTAGCTTGTTGATGGCCATCTGATCCGCCTTGCGCTTGTAGTTGTTCTGGCCGCCTTGCGCTTGTAGTTGTTCTGGCCGCCTTGCGCTTGTAGTTGTTCTGGCCGCCTTGGTTGGCCGGGAGGCTGTTAAGCCAGGTCCGGGGCGAGCCGGACAGCATGAGTGGCACGTAGCGAACCGCTACGCGCTTGTTGCCCCTGGCGATGCCTACGACCGTGGTGTCGTCGATCAGCCAGTCTTCTGGCTTGGCCGTGCCGTTGTATTTCGGCGTATCTCGAGGCAGGGTGAAACCTCGGGGGAACGGCTCCCCTCGAATCCGGGGGCCGAAGCAAACCGGACAGACGGGTCCGTCTTCCTCTAGGAGGGCCGAATGGGCCAGGGCGATGATAGGCCGGCGGGCGTCCCGCTCGTCCTGGGAGGCGGGGGCGCCAGCCCCGATGGCGAGAGGGGAGGCTCCTCGGGAGCCGGTTGCGCGAGTTCTTCACGGGGGAAGGTCCCCGCACTCCGAGTCGCCCTCGTCACCTCCGCGACGTAGGCCCGAAGTGTGCTCGCTCTGGTGCTGCGAGCGCCGTCCTTGGCTTCCCTCGCCCCTCCAGCCGGAAGGGCGATGCGAGGAAGATCCTTCAGCGTGGTGCTGGCCGCTAGGGTTGTGGCGAGCCCCCGAGTTCTGTCCCGAGGACTCTGAATGAGCCTGGCCGGGGTCGAACCGAGCATGCTGTTGGGTAGCGGCGTCAAGGAGATCCTTGACACGCTTCTCCTAGAAGGCGCGCTCCTCTCCTTCCAGGCTTGCCATCTCCTCCATGGCCGCCTACACCGCCCGCATGTTGGCCGCAGGAGTCTCGTAGGTGGGCAGGTTCCCGCCTAGAACCTCGGCGACGAACCGTCCGCGGCTGCGGACCGATCCAAGCCGGATGGGGGCCTCGGAAATCATAGTAAGACCGTATGTGGAGTTATACTCACGATGTGTAGCCTCCAACCGACGTTTTGCCGAGGCCACGGCGATGCCCTCCTCCAAGATACGCTTGCAAGCCTCCTCCAGTGAGGCCCGAGTGTCTGCAGGGTCGGCGGAAGCGGTGACCGGTGTCTTCAGGCCGGCGATGGCGTCCCGAAGAGTGTCGGCGGCGGCTGCAGCAGGCTCGCCAGCGCCTGCGGAGGCCTTGCCGGGAGCCGTGCTGGTGCCGGTGCCAATAACCATCACCTCCACGGCGTTGGAGACGGCAGCGACGTGGTATGGGGTGAAGAACCCCACCGACGGTGGAGGGCCGTCAAAGATGAGGACGTTACTGGGGTAAACGTCGTGGGCAGGCATCTCAGTGATAGAGAGCCTACTGAAGCTGGCGCAGAGCGCCTCAACGTCGTAGTCCTCGCCGAAGTAGCGTGGGCCGTCATTGAGGCGAAGGTCGCTAAAGAGAACGCTGAGGTTCTCCATAGCAGCGACGACAACGCTAGGAAGTGCCTCGTCATCAGAATCTTCGTCCGAATCCGTATGGCGGACGGGGACATCGATCATCATGGGCGTCGCCTCGTCGAAAGTGAGCTCCACGGGCAAGCAAACTGATCCGGACGCGATGCATCCGGTGGTGTAGGTGCGGGGCCCCGCCCAGCGCGTGAAGCCAGCCGATGCCGCGATCGGCCCCACGGTGGGCGCTGGGAAAGAGGTCGGTACACACATGGGACGCACGATGTACCCAGGTTCAGGGCTCTCCGTAGAGATAACACCCCTAATCCTGCTTGTGTGTTTGATGTATGGGAACAGAGTACAATGTTGCTCCTGGAGCTGTGTTGGGAGGAGGAAGAGGGGAGCAGCCGGCTCGTCTCTACCTCCCTCTGTGTTGGTTGGTGAGTGTGTAGTGTTGAATGACTAGCAAGTGATCGGACCCCTTGCATGGGGGGCGGCCGGGGGATTTTATAGACGAACCCGCCGGCCTACAATATGGATAAAGGGTACATGCGTGGGACTCGGCTAGCTGCTTCGCCGGCTGGCCAGGGGGGCACAAGGGTCTTGTCTTGTCGATGAGGGGCCCACCGGCTGCATGGTCTCGATTGCTGATGGGACCCGCCGGCTGGCCAATGGGGCTCTCGTGTAAGGTTGACGCTGAGCACGCGCTGTACGTCGAGCGTCGCCCTGCGAGATTCTTCATGGGCACGCAGTACGACCGCCTCCACTGTTCCCCATGCCGAGTGCAGTAATGGAGTGGGAGTGTGACGGTCCGACATCAGGCTAGGTCATGCATCAGAGCCGGGGTAGGTCAGAGGCGTGGCCGCCGACGCTCGTACCTGTCGGGCGCCCCGATCTAGTACCTTTGTTGACGCGTAGCTACCTTTAATCGTGAAGTCCTTTCCTGACCTACGATCTGATGTGACTGGTGATCCTCGGCTAGCTAGCCTGCGTTGTCAGCCGGCTCGAGGGTGGCCGCCTCCTCCTTAGTCCGGCTGGCGGGACCAGGCCGGGTCTGAATGGGAGGCCGCCTAGATTCTAGCCGGCAGGGGTTGCCTGGCCGGCCAGAAAGATGGCCGCCTCGTCTTCCAGCCGATAGGTGATGCCTAGCCGGTCAGAAGACTTGGGCCTTGAGAATCTCTGCGCCTTCATGCCCATTGGGCAGGAAATGAAGGAACAGGCTGGATGAGCCTACCCCGGGGTTATCCCCCCGATAGATGGGGAGAGGGATCGAATCCTGGACTCCCTGGATCTACAACACGTTGGCCACCACTCTGCTACTGCCCAAGCGCTTGACAGAATAGGGATGCTAACAAGTTAAGCAGCTACTGAATCCACTGCATGCTACTGTTGCCGAGAGAAAAACACAAAAAAGGGGGTGGCGCCTGTGGGACTCAAACCCACGCCCTCACATCAACACACACACGGTCTGAACCACTACGCTATGCTTCGGGAACTTGACACAGAGGGGGAAAAGAACAAGGTATAGCACACAGTTAGGGCGCCATGTTCTGCTACACAGGGACGGCGACAACAGCGACGATCGCCGGCGCTTGGCCTCTACTACCACTACTGCCACGCCAGTGAAGGGATCCTCTACGCCACCTACACATACTGCGCCGAGGGAGGCCCTGAGCCACGACGAGCCCGAGCACCACATCAAGAGACCGTCACACATCTGCACCCGGCCGCTCTCTTCTCTGATCAAAGAAGCACGGCGACTCACTTCGGTGGATCTAATCGAGGGGGAAGGGAGGAGGAGAGCTAGCTCACCTAGGGGAAGTAAGAAGAGGGCGATCAAGGAAGCAGCCTGACGAAGACGAAGAAGATCTGAAGGAGCCCTGCTGTAGAACCGAAGTAGAGGAACAGGGAGGAAGTTCGCCGGGAACGCGCCGTTGACGAGGACCTTCCCGTCGGTGAGGTCGCTCCCTGGCCTCACCGAGGACGAGAATGGAGCACGGGCACCTTTCCCGAGCCCCCGGACATGGTGGCCGGCGCCGGAGACGACGGGAGCAGGGTGGACGTCAGGGCTCCTTCTCTGCACTCTCTCTGCTTTCGATCTACAAAGCCTTACCACGGGAGGAAGAAGAAGGAGGGAGATGGTGGTGGCGCATAGAGGGGAAAGGGAGGAAACCTAGGGAAAGGAGGCATGCACGCCGAGGCTATAAGAGGGCCTCGACGTCCATGAACCCTCACGGCGTGCTCGCTCTCTCTCTGTTGCTGGCGAAAAGCGTGCGCACTAGGGGACGGCGTCAGGAAGGAGGAGGGACGCGCAAGGTGGGCTCCTGCGCCACATAGAGAGGGAGTTTGGGCCTTTCTATTTAGAAAACAACAGAGAAAGGAAAAATAAAACCCTAGGCAATCTGATCATGCTAAAAATAAAACAAACACACCCCTGGTCATAAGGAATTATGACCTATTTAACTAAAACAGAAAAGGGGTTTTTGGAGCAACTAAATATTTACAAAACAGCATTAAGTTGAGCTGTTTTGTGAATATTTGCACCCTCACAACATAGTTTCAAAACAGCAAAATCACATATTCATATCCACCACAAAATATACAAAAACATGGACATTTTAAAACAGGGAAGAAGTAAAAGAATATTAGGGCTTGAGATAAAAGAGAGGGAGATGGTTTTGAAACCCTAGTGCAAACCAACTTAGATACTTACTACTACAAGCAACACCCACTTCATTACACACTTCCAACATCACACCACCACATCACATGGATCACACCATCACATAAGATCACAAGGAAACAACACAGGGACATGAAATGATAGTGATGCATGCATGCAAAGGAAGAACAATACAAGGTGACACACATGAAATCATATGCATTGAGCTCCCAAATCAATGACAAGTTGGACCCACATAGAGAAGGTTCCAAATAGGGAAAGATACACTCTTGGGGCACTACAAACTCTACCACACTACAAAAAGATCTCGCCCCGAGAACTACGCCTGAAAGAACTCCGGACATTCAGAACGGAGGTGATCCTCGCGTTCCCAAGTAGCCTCTTTATCGGAATGGTGTGACCACTGCACTTTAAGAAATTTGACAGTCTTGTTGCGGGTCTTGCGCTCAGTCGCCTCGAGAACCGCAACTGGATGCTCACGATAAGATAGGTCGTGTTGAAGGTCGATGTCTTGAAGATGAACAGAGCGCTCGGGGGTCTTGAAGCACCTCTAGAGCTGAGAGACATGGAACACATCATGCACATTTACAAAGTTTGACGGGAGCTCAAGCTGATACGCAAGGTCGCCTCTCTTGCCAACAATTCTGAACGGGCCCACGAAACGAGGCGCAAGCTTGCCTTTGATGCCAAAGCGTTGTGTACCCTTCATAGGCGACACCTTGAGATAGACGAAGTCATCGAGCTCATAAGACATGTCATGATGCTTGCTATCATAATATCTCTTCTGACGGGACTGAGCTACTCTGAGATTGTTCCGAAGGACCCAACACATCTCCTCAGCATCTTCTATCAAGTCATTCTCAAGAATCTGACGCTCGCCGGTCTCGGACCAGTTGACCGGGTACGGCACTTCCTGCCATAGAAAATTTCAAACAGAGCTTTGCCAGAACTAGCTTGATAATTGTTGTTATACGAGAACTCAGCGAAAGGCAGGCAATCCTCCCACTTCATGCCAAAATATATAACACAGGCTCTCAGCATATCCTCAAGAACTTGATTGACTCGCTCCACTTGACCACTAGTCTGAGGATGAAAAGTTGTGCTGAAGCGTATCTTCATGCCCATCGTAGACTGAAAAGAATCCCAGAACTTGGAAGTTAAGATACTTCCGTGATTCGAAGAGATCACCATAGGCACGCCGTGCAAAGACACTATCCTGGAAGTGTACAACTGTGCAAGCTGAGCTGCCGAAATGGATTCCTTGACTGGAAGAAAATGAGCCACTTTACTCAACTTGTCGATGACGACGAAGATGGCATCATTACCCTTCTTGGACTTCGGAAACCCGGTGACGAAATCCATCTCAATATGATCAAACTTCCAGTCGGGAATGGGCAAAGGATGCAAAAGACCTGCTGGACGTTGATGCTCTGCTTGCACCCTTCGACAAACATCACATTCATTTACGAACTCAGCAATCTCACGCTTCATGCAAGTCCACCAGAAGGTCCGTTTCAAGTCCTGATACATCTTGGAGCTTCCTGGATGTATAGAGAGCAGAGAGTCATGAGCTTCTTCCATGATTACCTTTCTGAGATCACCTTTCAAAATGACAAGACGATCCTCAAAGAACAACGTGTCTCTGGCATCAACACTGAAGCACTTACATTTGGGAAGACTCTTTGCCACTCCAATCTTGACTTTCTTCACCATTGCATCAATAAGTTGTGCTACTCGGACCTGATCTTCCAAGGTAGGAGAGATCTGAAGGTTTGCAAGAAATCCCTGAGGTACTAACTGAAGGTTGAGCTTTGTGAAAGACTCACAAAGGTCAGGCTGGAGAGGTTTCAGAATGAGACTGTTGCAGTACGCCTTCCTGCTCAAGGCATCTGCCACGACATTAGCTTTTCCTGGCATGTACTCAACACTCGAATTAAAATCTTGGAGCATTTCCACCCAACGAGTTTGCCGGAGATTCAGGTTAGGCTAAGTGAAGATGTACTTGAGACTCTTGTGATCGGTGAACACTTCAACCTTTCGTTCCAACAAGAGGTGTCTCCAAGTCATCAGAGCGTGTACCACAGCTGCTAGCTCAAGATCATGCACAGGATAATTCTTCTCCGCTGGCTTCAACTGCCTGGAGGTATAAGCAACCACCTTCTTCTCTTGCATCAGAACTGCACCAAGACCCTGGAGAGAAGTGTCGCAGAACACCTGGTAAGGCTTGGAATCATCCGGAGGAACCAAGACTGGAGTAGAGGTGAGCTTCTCTTTGAGTGTGTCGAAGGCCAACTGACACTCTGGAGACCAAGCATACTTCACACCCTTCTGAAGAAGACTTGAGAGTGGCTTAGCAATCTTGGAGAAGTTCTCAACGAACCTTCTACAATAGCTTGCGAGCTAGAGAAAGCTTCGAAGCTGCTTCACATTCTACGGAGGCTCCCATTCAACAATGGCCTGCACCTTGGACAGATCAACTTTGATGCCCTCGGCAGAGATAGACGACTTCTTTCATCCAGAACTCACACTTGGAAAACTTGGCACACAATTTGTACTCCCTCGGCTTATCAAGCACCAATCTGAGATGTTCTTCATGTTCTTCCTCAGTTTCAGAACAGACCAGAATGTCGTCGAGATAGAGCAAGACGAAGTCATTCTTGAACGGAGAGAATATGTAGTTCATCAATCGACAAAATGTTGGAGGAGCATTTGCCAGACCAAAAGACATGACCGTATACTCATACAAGCCAAAACTAGTCCTCAAAACAGTCTTCGGAATATCCTCTTCGCGAATGTGAATTTGATGATAGCCCATTCTGAGATCGAGCTTGGAGAAGATCTTAGCCCCTTTCAACTGTTCGACAACTCAGTTATGTTCGGAAGTGGATACTTGTTCCTGATTGTCTTCTTGTTCAATGGACAGTAATAGACACACAACCGGCCCGTGCCATCCTTCTTCTTGACAAATAGAACTCCATAGCCCCATGGAGACGAGCTCGGTCTGATCAAACCCAAACGCTCCTGCTCATCGAGTTGCCTCTTAAGTTCCTTCAACTCTTCTGGACCCAATTTGTACGGCCGTTTGCACACAGGCTCAGTACCTGGTTCAAGCTCAATGACAAATTCAACTTCTCGGTGCAGAGGCATTCCTGGCAGGTCTTCTGGAAACACATCTTCATATTCGCAGACCACTGGGACTTGCAAAATAGGATTAATCTCACCCTTTTCATTCAACGAGAATAGACGGATTGTATCATCGCGCGCCGCGAATATAATCACGTCCTCCGAAGAGTGAGTAAGCTTCACTTCTTTAGCTTCACAATCAATCGATGCCTTGTTCATGGCCAACCAGTCCATACCAAGGATCAAATCAATGTTGGAATTGCCCAAGACAATAGGAGACGCCAGAAAAGAATAACTGTCTATCTTGACAGAAGCACCCGGAACGAACAACTGAGAGCTCATCCGCATACCGGGAGACACAACTTGCAATGACTTTGGCAAAAACTCGATCGCAATATTATTACCAGATGCAAAGGGATATGACATGAAAGAATGCGATGCGCCAAAATCGAACAACACTTTAGCAGGAATAACATTAACGAGGAGCTTACCCATGATCACATCTGACGAGTTTTCTGCCTCAGCCGCATTCACCATGTTGACTCGAGCTGACCCGGGGTTGAACTTCATGAGAGCATTGCTTGGAGGTTTGCCTGGAGGAGGAGGCAGCAGACAGAGCTGAGAAGTGCACTTGTTGGCATAGTGACCTTTCTGCCCAAACTTGTGACAAGTAACCTCTGCTGGCTGACGGTACTGTGTCTGAGGAGGCCCTTGCTTCTGATGTTGGAAACTCTGTTGAAAGACTGGGTTGGGTGGGTGGGAAGAATCACGGCCACCAGAATGCTTGAACTGCTGCGTGTGCCGAGGAGGAGGAGGAGACACCCAAAACTTATGTTGCTTCTGAACCACCTGAGCAGAAGACGAGTTGGAATCTCTGAAGCGCTTCTTAGAATTCTCCACCCTGAGCAAGGCTGCCTCTGCCCTGAGAGCTAAGTTGTAGAACTTATCGAACTCCTCAGGATCGTGCAAAGAAAGAGCTAACTGCAAATCTTCTTTCAAGCCACCTTTGAACTGATAAATCTTGCTCTTCTGATCAGGGATATCCTGCAAGGCGTATCGGGCTAGCTCGTGGAACTCGACGTTGTACTTGTACACAGAGTTACCACACTGCTTCAAGCGCCTGAACTTCTCACGCATTTCCTCCATGAAGCTGGATGGAATGTAGTGGGATCTCAAGTGACGGCAAAACTCATCCCAAGTGATTACTCTAGCGCCCCTGGAATCCTTCAACTATTGCCACCAGATAGATGCTTGCCCCTTCAGCTGGAATGTAGCAAACTTGACGAAATCCTCAGGACGAACATTGTTGCATTCAAAGTGCTTGTTCATGTCGCGGATCCAATCCTCAACATCAAACGGCTGGTCACAGGAAGTGAAAGTCTTCGGCTGATTCGACAAGAACTGACTCAGATTAGCAAACTGATTGCCACCATGCTGGAAATTGCCTTGCTGCTGATTAGCCCTCTCTTGAAACAACTGTACCAGCATTTGAGTGTTTGCATTTGTAGCAGCCATCACCGCTTGCCAAGCCTCTGCAGGAGGAGGCGGCGGCGGAGGAGGATTCTCAGGAGGAGGAGGTGGTGGCGGCACATCCTCACGCCCTGGATTCTGACGAGTTGGTGGAGCCATCCTGAAGACGGACAACACATTAGCCCACAGAATAAATTGAAGATATAGCTGAGTCAAAATAACACGAATAACTGAAAAGGAATATAGCAATTGCACTCGAACAAAATAGTAAGAATGCTTCCTCAAAGTGACGGTTGACAAAATTCTGACTAAGACCACTTGCAAACAAGTATGAGCTAGAACTGCTCGAAACAAACATATGATCGAGATTTCATCCGATATCTTCGTGGATAAGATCGCACGGGCTCGAATTTACAGTAGCCATCCTGTGCAAGGTAGTGCACACGACTTACGAAGTATCCCCGAGTCGTAGCGAGCTACAATGACTCTTTAAGACACAACGAGAACCGTTGTAAGACGACCGTGAACAAACACACCCACTGAATATCGAATCCCAACCTCACATCATGCATCTGTAGGAAGATTGTCCTATAAGTTACTACTTGATATCCCACCTATGAATTCCCGAAATATCTGGTCATGCAATCTGGTACACGGATACAAGGAGTAATAATCACACAACTCCTCTACTAACCCGTCACGTGTATCACATCCGTCAACACATAACCAGAACCTCGGACCTTCATCTACAACAGACCCTCGTGATCACAACGATACCAAGTATTGCACTACTCCCGAACAATCTGCACCAGTACTGGGGACATCGGGGTTATCTCGCCACTACTAGTATTGAAGCAATTACGAACATCCTTCGTTCTTAGATACTCAGAAATCTGAATGATGGTGATGTGCGCAAGAATCCCTTGGATCTCAACTCCCTAGAAGAAATCAAGGCAGACTGGAGGCACCAAGACAGAACTCCGTCACATCGAAATCATATAGATTTCAAAATACCCGCGTGATCCTAAAAAAAATTGAGCGAGAAGAATTAAGATTTCCTAAGACGAGAACCTCACCAGAGCATGGAAGAGGAGAAAAAAGAATCCTACTCTCCGATATAACTAAGACTCAAAACATTTTACTAGACTCGACTCGGCCAAGTACGATCACACAAAGGCTCCTATGGTCGTAAGGCTGTGATTACCAACTTGTAACGACTAAGATGCGGTCCTTTACAATTTTGGGGAACGAGGCCCCGAATTGGAAAGGAGCGCATCTAAGCGTTTTGCAAGCACGGTAACATAACACATACATAATAATAGTAGAATGACAATAAGGGATTCAACTGCCATCTCATAAATATATCAGAGTTACATCACGCATCCAAACAAGGTAGTTCCGCTATGGACTACAAAACATGAGAAATGACTATGCCACCCTGCATGCTTGCCCACGATCACGACCACGCCTCGGTCTTCTGGATAGTTCACATACAGGCGGTCGTTCTCCTCATCATACTGCCACGCCAGCTGCGTGCCATCGGGATCACCTGCCTCGGGGGTACCTGAACCTGTTGGTGTTGTGAAGGAATCTCCAGGCCATGGGGACTCAGCAATCTATGACCTCGGTGCCAGAACTAGTCAAGTTATTAGGTAAGGAAGGTGGAGTATTTAGGTTGCAGCATCCTGATACGTCCATTTTGCATCATGTTTTCATGTTGATATTTATCGTTTCTTTGGCTGTTATTTCACTTCACGGTACTATTCTTATGCCTTTTCTCTCTTATTTTGCAAGGTTTACATGAAGAGGGAGAATACCGGCAACTGGAATTCTGGCCTGAAAGTGGAGCAAAGTTGAGATACCTATTCTGCGCAACTCCAAACGCCGTGAAAATCAACTGAGATTTTTTCCGAATATATAAAAAATACTGGGCCGAAGAAGTACCAGAGGAGGGCCAGGGGGTGGCCACAAGCCTGCACGGCGCGGCCACCGCCCAGGTCGCGTCGTGGGGGCTTGTGGGCACCCTGTTGGCCCACTTACCCCCCTCTTTTGCTGTATGGAGGGTTTCGTCCAGAAAAAAAATCAGAGGGGAGCTTTTTCATGGTTTCGCCGCCGCCACGAGGTGGAACTTGAGCAGAACTAATCTAGAGCTCCGGCAGGACGATCCTGCCGGGGAAACTTCCCTCCCGGAGGGGGAAATCATCGCCATCGTCATCACCAACACTCCTCTCATCGGAGGGGACTCCTCACCATCAACATCTTCATCAGCACCATCTCATCTCCAAACCCTAGTTCATCTCTTGTAACCAAACTCCGTCTCGCGACTCCGATTGGTACTTGTAAGGTTGCTAGTAGTGTTGATTACTCTTTCTAGTTGATGCTAGTTGGATTACTTGGTGGAAGAGTTTATGTTCAGATACTTGATGCTACTCATTACACCTCTGATCATGATTATGATTATGCTTTGTGAGTTGTTACTTTTGTTCCTGAGGACATGGGATAAGTCATGCTAATAGTAGTCATGTGAATTTGGTATTCGTTCGGTATTTTGATATGTTGTATGTTGTTTTTCCTCTAGTGGTGTTATGTGAACGTCGACTACATAACACTTCACCATTATTTGGGCCTAGAGGAAGGCATTGGGAAGTAGTAAGTAGATGATGGGTTGCTAGAGTGACAGAAGCTTAAACCCTAGTTTATGCGTTGCTTCGTAAGGGGCTGATTTGGATCCACTAGTTTAATGCTACGGTTAGACTTTGTATTAATTCTTCTTTCGTAGTTGCGGATGCTTACGAGAGGGGTTAATCATAAGTGGGATGCTTGTCCAAGTAAGGGCAGTACCCATGCGCCAGTCCACCCACATATCAAACTATCAAAGTAACGAACGCAAATCATATAAACATGATGAAACTAGCATGACAGAAATTCCCGTGTGTCCTCGGGAGCGTTTTTCCTCTTGTAAGACTTTGTCCAGGCTTGTCCCTTGCTACAAAAGGGATTGGGCCACTCTGCTGCATCATTGCTACTTTTGTTACTTGTTGCTTGCTACGAATCATCTCACCACACAATCACTTGTTACCGACAATTTCAGTGCTTGCAGATTTTTCCTTGCTGAAAACCACTTGTCAGATCCTTGTGCTCCTCGTTGGGTTCGACACTCTTATTTATCGAAAGGACTATGATTGATCCCCCGTACTTGTGGGTCATCACATCCTAAGCATATATGGTGGCTAACTTACGTAGAACATACATTGAGGGTGGTCTATACTAGCGGTCGATGATTAACTGATCACTAAGTGATCCTGAACACCTACTTACGTCATTCATAACCCCACCGTGTTCCCGATCGAAGAGAGGTCATCGAAGGGGACAGTCACGGTTAGGCACACAGTTGGCAATTTTATTAGATTATGTTCAACCGGATGTTAACAAATATTCCAAGTTGCCACATAACCGCGGGCACGACTTTATGAAATATTAAACCCTGCAGGGGAGCTCCAAATAGTCCATCACAAACGGTCACGGGCCGCAAAGTAATCCTCTATCACGAATCTCGTGATCTCGTCGGATTCCTTAGAGGAAAACCTCAACTCTGGGGAGAACCAAAGCTTCACCAGGATTCCTATACGCAAGATATATCGCTAAGGTAAGACAAGACAAGCAGGACCTCCCATCGTGTCGACGACCCCGATAAGAGCCGTGTATCTCAGTCTCAGGACACGACGGATGGAACTAGCTACGAGAACCAAACCTCAAGTTTCCTTGTGGTGGCCCCGCAGGCAGACCAGGTTGGACCAACACTCATGAGGAGCACTAGCTCGGGTTGTTGATTAAAGATCCTCGGGTGATCATTCTGTATGCAGATTATTATTAAGTGATTAGCAAATTAACACCAATGTTGGGTCCTGCCGGACAAGTCTTAACTCTACGCGATTTATCAAGGGGGTCCCCATAACAACCCCGAACGTGTTAGGAGTGATCAGTTATGGAATCAAACACTGGTAGCCGGTAACTATGGCGGCAATAACGGAACAAAACACCCGGCAAAAGGCTAGGCCTTCCGTTATTTACCAAGTATATAGGTGCATTAAATAAATAACAGATTAATATAATGATATCAAACTCATGTTATCACATGAGACAATTGCACCTGCAACTAGCAACGCTAACATTAGAAGCTTAGCAAAGCCTACTTAGCCATTCAAGATTTGCTAGGAAGGGATAAGTGTATGGGTTGCATGGCAATATCAGGAGGCAATTATTTCAGTGGTAGGCAGCGAGCATATGACGAAGAAACGTGAATCTAGCATAACAAGTCTAGAGATGGAATCAAGGTCATATCATCTTGCATGTGATGTCCTCAGCTTGGAACTGCTCTTGTTCGTCCTGCCCGCACTCTCCCGGATCCACGTACTCGTTCTCCGATCCCGGTGCTACCCAACATAAAAATAGCATCCAATGAACAACAGCACCTCAAGATGCAACAAGCACATGATGCATGAGATGAAAATTAACATGCATCTCTATTCTACTCACTTGCACATGCATGAGAAGGAAATACCAGTTCCTGGACAGTAATGCACCCTAAGCTATCTTGACATGCATGAGAATGACATGAACAAATGCGTCACGCGAAAACGATGCAAAAGCATATAAAGAACGTAAGATCGGAGCTATGGATCAACGGGAAACAACGAAACAAGAAACGAAGTCCTACGTAACAAGATCATCACAACACACTCCAATGGCATACTTATGGTATTCCCAGGTTGCCAAGACATAAAACAAACAAGTATGGATGGGGTGGTGCAAATAATATCACAACACCATCAACTATGCACTCACAAGCATCAAAACATTAAAACTACACAATCTGTCATAAACAGCATCATAGCAGCTTAAGGGCTACATGCCAAGCACCTACAACCACCCAAATATGCCAAATAGCATATGTGGCAGAAGCTATTCGAATGTACTACAAGCACAAACAAAAATATAATGCAAAGGAGTTTCACACAGAAAGTTACACAGCTGCTAACTTGGACAAAAATATCAGTTTTCAGGGACTTAGTGAAAATTCCAGATTCTCAATAGTTGTTTATGCTCTGAAGCATTTTGACAGCACCCAAAACAATATCTACAGGACTCCAAATGGAATGAAAATTTACAGGGAGCTATACAAACACAAAGGCTGCAACTTTCCAGTTGATAGCAAAGGCTGATTCCCAATACATGGACTTCTACAAGCACAACAACAGGAGAAGAAAATATAAGCAGATTCTCAAACTTAGTGAAAATCACATATTTTCACTAAACTGGAATTTCAGTCACATGCCTACTTTGACTAGGCACAACTTGCACATATGAGTTCCTAAGCATGAAACAAAAGCAACATGTGGTAGAGGGGTTCACCCTGTACTGCCACAACAAAGAATCAACCTCTTGGGCTCATCACATCACATGGAACCAAGCTCTAAACATGGAACAAAACTGAAATATGACATTTCCAGAAAGTGTTCCAAAGGCAAAACTGACTTCACCAATGGATTCCTGGGATGATTCTACCCCCAAAGACATATATAATACCTATGTACTTGCATAGAACAAAAGGGCACAAATTGATGTGCCTTAGCACACCACCACACACCACACACATCAAGCACAAGCAAGAAAGCACCTACACATGCTAAATAGAACACACCACTATCTTATACTCACAAAGGCATTCCTACACCTACACATACAACTTGCTCATGTGCTCTCGAAGGCACTTCATGCCTTGGGCATGTGTGAAACACACACATACACACACACACACACACAACATCATACACACACATCATGCAACATCACAACATCACATGAGAAGCTATAAAGACCCACACACAAGGTATGTGGGGGTGAACCCACACACACCTCACTCTCACACTTGCACATCAAAGTGCATGAGATCAACACCAAGCATGAGAGTAACCACACCATCATCACACTAGCCTAGTGCAAACCACATGTTAAATAAACACAATATACACCATCTATCTCCACCTACACATACATATAAGGCCTACACATGCCATATAACATGGTAGCAATAATCTAGGGACCACATGCTGTTTGTGAGCTAAAATAAATGCCACACATGCTCCCTAGTGCACCACAGCAAC
This sequence comes from Hordeum vulgare subsp. vulgare, assembly GCF_904849725.1. Taxonomy (NCBI): domain Eukaryota; kingdom Viridiplantae; phylum Streptophyta; class Magnoliopsida; order Poales; family Poaceae; genus Hordeum; species Hordeum vulgare. The sequence goes on from NC_058522.1 coordinate 360,090,099, forward strand.
TACAAGCATGAGAGTAACCACACCATCATCACACTAGCCTAGTGCAAACCACATGTTAAATAAACACAATATACACCATCTAGCTCCACCTACACATACATATAAGGCCTACACATGCCATCTAACATGGTAGCAATAATCTAGAGACCACATGTTGTTTGTGAGCTAAAATAAATGCCACACATGCTACCTAGTGCACCACAACAACTACAAGCAGTCAAAGAAAACAGCACAAGAGAAATACACAGAAAAATAAAAGGATGGGGAGAGGGATCGAACCCTAGACCCCCTGGATCTACAACACGTTGGCCACCACTCTGCTACTGCCCAAGCGCTTGACACAACAGGGATGCTAACAAGTTAAGCAGCTACTGAATCCACTGCCTGCTACTGTTGCCGAGAGAAAAACACAAAAAAGGGGGTGGCGCCTGCGGTACTCGAACCCACGCCCTCACATCAACACACACACGGTCTGAACCACTACGCTGCGCTTTGGGAACTTGAAAGAGAGGGGGGAAAGAACAAGGGATAGCACACAGTTGGGGCGCCCTGCTCTGCTACACAGGGATGGCGACAACAGCGACGATCGCCGGCGCTTGGCCTCTACTACCGCTACTGCCACGCCAGTGAAGGGATCCTCTACGCCACCTACACATACTGCACCGAGGGAGGCCCTGAGCCACGACGAGCCCGAGCACCACATCAAGAGACCGTCACACATCTGCATCCGGCCGCTCTCTTCTCTGATCAAAGAAGCACGGCGACTCACTTCGGCGGATCTAATCGAGGGGGAAGGGAGGAGGAGAGCTAGCTCACCTAGGGGAAGGAAGAAGAGGGCGATCGAGGAAGCAGCCTGACGAAGACGAAGAAGATATGAAGGAGCCCGGCTGTAGCACCGAAGTAGAGGAACAGGGAGGAAGTTCGCCGGGAACGCGCCATTGACGAGGAGCTGCCCGTCGGTGAGGTCGCTCCCCGGCCTCACCGAGGACGGGAATGGAGCGCGGGCACCTCTCCCGAGCCCCAGGACATGGTAGCCGGCGCCGGAGACGACGGGAGCAGGGTGGACGTCGGCGGCTACTTCTCTGCACTCTCTCTGCTTTCGATCCACACAACCTTACCAGGGGAGGAAGAAGAAGGAGGGAGATGGTGGCGGCACAGAGAGGGGAAAGGGAGGAAACCTAGGGAAAGGAGGCACACACGCAGAGGCTATAAGAGGGCCTCGACGTCCGTGAACCCTGATGACCCACAAGTATAGGGGATCAATCGTAGTCCTTTCGATAAGTAAGAGTGTCGAACCCAACGAGGAGCAGAAGGATCTGACAAGTGGTTTTCAGCAAGGAAATATCTGCAAGTACTGAAATTATCGGTAACAAGTGATTGTGTGGTGAGATGATTCGTAGCGAGCAACACGTAACAAAAGTAGCAACGGTGCAGAAAAGTGGCACAATCCCTTTTGTAGCAAGGGACAAGCCTGGACAAAGTCTTATAGGAGGAAAAACGCTCCCGAGGACACACGGGAATTTCTGTCATGCTAGTTTCATCATGTTCATATGATTCGCGTTCGTTACTTTGATAGTTTGATATGTTGGTGGGCCGGCACTTGGGTACTGCCCTTACTTGGACAAGCATCCCACTTATGACTAAGCCCTCTCGCAAGCATCCACAACTACGGAAGAAGAATTAAGACAAAGTATAACCATAGCATTAAACTAGTGGATCCAAATCGGCCCCTTACGAAGCAACGCATAAACTAGGGTTTAAGCTTCTGTCACTCTAGCAACCCATCATCTACTTACTATTTCCCAATGCCTTCCTCTAGGCCCAAATAATGGTGAAGTGTTATGTAGCCGACGTTCACATAACACCACTAGAGGAAAAACAACATACAACATATCAAATTACCGAACGAATACCAAATTCACATGACTACTATTAGCATGACTTATCCCATGTCCTCAGGAACAAAAGTAACAACTCACAAAGCATAATCATATTCATGACCAGAGAGGTAATGAGTAGCATCAAGGATCTGAACATAAACTCTTCCACCAAATAATCCAACTAGCATCAACTACAAAGAGTAATCAACACTACTAGCAACCTTACAAGTACCAATCGGAGTCGCGAGACAGAGATTGGTTACAAGTGATGAACTAGGGTTTGGAGATAAGATGGTGCTGATGAAGATGTTGATGGTGACGAGTCCCCTCCGATGAGAGGAGTGTTGGTGATGACGATGGTGACAATTTCCCCCTCCGGGAGGGAAGTTTCCCCGGCAGGATCGTCCTGCCGGAGCTCTAGATTGGTTTTGCTCAAGTTCCGCCTCGTGGCGGCGGCGAAACCACGAAAAAGCTCCTCCTTGATTTTTTTTCCTGGACGAAACCCTCCATATAGCAAAAGAGGGAGGCAAGTGGGCCAGCAGGTGGCCCACAAGCCCTCATGGCGCGGCCTGGGGGGTGGCCGCACCGTGCAGGCTTGTGGCCAACCCCTCGCGCCCCTCTGGCACTTCTTCGGCCCAGTATTTTTTATAAATCCGGAAAAAAATCCTCGTTGATTTTCACGGCGTTTGGAGTTGCGCAGAATAGGTATCTCAACTTTGCACCACTTTCAGGCCAGAATTCTAGTTGTCGGCATTCTCCCTCTTCATGTAAACCTTGCAAAATAAGAGAGAAAAGGCATAAGAATTGTACCGTGAAGTGAAATAACAGCCCAAGAAGCAATAAATATCAACATGAAAACATGATGCAAAATGGACGTATCAACTCCCCCAAGCTTAGACCTCGCTTGTCCTCAAGCGAAAACCTAGCTCAATAAATATGTCCACATGATTAGGGAGAGAGGTGTCGACAAAACAAGATACGAACATGCATTCATCATGATCAAGATCAGAACGGCAATACCAACATATAATCTCTCATGCTTAAGTGATAATTCCTTCACAAAGTAAAGCATGGATCAAGAACCTTACCGAGAAGTAACAACCGATAGCCTTTAGTCATTGAAGCAATTGCAATTTATCACAACATCAGAAAGAGTCAAATAAGAGCTTGTAAAGCAAATCCACATACTCAATCATTCTTTCGTTCTCTACAATTGCTGCAACTCACGTGGTACTCATGAGATCAAAGTTTCAGCTGGACACAGAGAAAGATAGGGGCTTACAGTTTTGCCTCCCAACTGCTTACCTCAAGCGTAATGTCAACAATAATAATTCATGAATGCCTACCTCCAAGTTGACATATGAATATAGATCTTTCCCAAGCATATGACGTTAGCCAAGATAAAGGCGAAATAAGGAATTGGTGAAGATCACCATGACTCTTTCAGGGACAAAAAGTAAAGGTACAAGATAGGCCCTTAGCAGAGGGAAGCAGAGGTTGTCATGCGCTTTTGAGGTTTGTATGTGTGTCCTCTTAGTGCGGAGGAACGTCACTTTATATTGCCTCCTCTGATAAGGAACTTTATTATGCAGTCTGTCGCTTTTATGTCTTCCTCATCACACGTTCGTACAAAGCTTATTTTCCACACACTAATAGATCATACATATTAGAGAGCAATTTTTATTGCTTGCACCGATGACAACTTACTTGAGGGATCTTATTCAATCCATAGGTAGGTATGGTGGACTCACTGTTGGAAATATGCCCTAGAGGAAATAATAATTAGTTATTATTATATTTCTTTGTTCATGATAATCGTTTATTATCCATGCTATAATTGTATTGATTGGAAACACAATACTTGTGTGGATACATAGACAAAACACTGTCCCTAGTAAGCCTCTAGTTGACTAGCTCGTTGATCAAAGATGGTCAAGGTTTCCTGGCCATAGGCAAGTGTTGTTACTTGATAACGGGATCACATCATTAGGAGAATCATGTGATGGACTAGACCCAAACTAATAGACGTAGCATGTTGATCGTGTCATTTTGTTGCTACTGTTTTCTGCGTGTCAAGTATTTGTTCCTATGACCATGAGATCATATAACTCACTGACACCGGAGGAATGCTTTTTGTGTATCAAACATCGCAACGTAACTGGGTGACTATAAAGATGCTCTACAGGTATCTCCGAAGGTGTTCGTTGAGTTAGTATGGATCAAGACTGGGATTTGTCACTCCGTATGACGGAGAGGTATCTCGGGGCCCACTCGGTAATACAACATCACACACAAGCCTTGCAAGCAATGTGACTTAGTGTAAGTTGCGGGATCTTGTATTACAGAACAAGTAAAGAGACTTTCCGGTAAACGAGATTGAAATAGGTATGCGGATACTGACGATCGAATCTCAGGCAAGTAACATACCGAAGGACAAAGGGAATGACATACGGTATTATATGAATCCTTGGCACTGAGGTTCAAACGGTAAGATCTTCGTAGAATATGTAGGATCCAATATGGGCATCCAGGTCCCGCTATTGGATATTGACCGAGGAGTCTCTCGGGTCATGTCTACATAGTTCTCGAACCCGCAGGGTCTGCACACTTAAGGTTCGACGTTGTTTTATGTGTATTTGAGTTATATGGTTGGTTACCGAATGTTGTTCGGAGTCCCGGATGAGATCAAGGATGTCACGAGGGATTCCGGAATGGTCACCGTAGCATTATGAGGTGATCTCTCACTAAAATTTCAAGACGAAATTGTGTTCTCCCCGACTGTGCACCGTTGCGACAGTTCTTCGTTTCGAAACACCACGTGATGATCGGGTGTGATAGACTCAACGTTCACATACAACGGGTGCAAAACAGTTGCACACGCGGAACACTCGGGTTAAGCTTGACGAGCCTAGCATGTGCAGACATGGCCTCGGAACACATGAGACCGAAAGGTCGAGCATGAATCGTATAGTTGATATGATTAGCATAGAGATGCTTACCACTAAAACTATTCTAGACTCACGTGATGATCGGACTTGACATATTGGATTTGGATCATGTACCATTCAAATGACTAGACAGATGTACTTTTTGAGTGGGAGTTCTTAAGTAATATGATTAATTGAACTAATTGTCATGAACATAGTCTAATGGTCTTTGCGAATTACGATGTAGCTTGCGCTATAGCTCTACTGTTTTTAATATGTTCCTAGAGAAAAATTTAGTTGAAAGTTGATAGTAGCAAACTTTGCGGACTGAGTCTGTAAAACCGAGGATTGTCCTCGTTGCTGCGCAAAAGGCTTATGTCCTTAATGCACCACTCGGTGTGCTGCACCTCAAGCGTCGTCTGTAGATGTTGTGAACATCCGACATACACGTTTCTGATGACTACACGATAGTTCAGTACAAAATACTTAATGGCTTAGAAGCAAGGCGCCGAAGACGTTTTGAAACGTCACGGAACATAAGAGATGTTCTAAAGAGATGAAATTGTGATTTCATGCTTGTGCCCCTGTTAAGAGGTATGAGACCTCCGACAAAATTCTTTGTCCATGAAGTAAAGGAGAAAATCTCAATCGTTGAGCGTGTGCTCAGATTATCTGAGTACGACAATCGCTTGAATCAAGTGGGAGTTGATCTTCCAGATAAGGTAGTGATGGTTCTCCAAAGTCACTGCCAGCAAGCTGTGAGAGCTTCATGATGAACTATAACATATCAAGGATAGATACAATGATCCTTGAGAGATTCGTGATGTTTGACACTGCGAGAGTAGAAATCAAGAAGGAGCATCAATAGTTGAGGGTTAGTAAAACCACTAAGTTTCGAGAAAGGCAATGGCTAGAAGGGATACTTCGTGAAACGGCAAAGCAGTTGCTGCACTAATGAAGAGACCCCAGATTAAACCCAAGCCTGGGACTAAGTGCTTCTGTTATGAGGGGAACGGTCACTGAGGCGGAGCAACTCTAGATACTTGGTAGATAAGAAGGCTGGCAAAAGTCGAAAGAACTATATTTGATATACATGATGTTCATGTGTACTTTACTAGTACTCCTAGTAGCACGAGGGTATTGGATACCGGTTCGGTTGCTAAGTGATTAGTAACACGAAATGAAAGCTACGGCATAAACGGAGACTAGCTAAAGGCGAGGTGACGATATGTGTTGGAAGTGTTTCCAAGGTTGATATGATCAAACGTCGCACGCTCCCTCTACCATCGGGATTGGTGTTAAACCTAAATAATTGTTATTTGGTGCTTGCGTTAAGCATGAACATGATTGGATCGTGTTTATTGCAATACGATTATTCATTTAAAGAGAATAATGGTTACTCTATTTGCTTGAATAATCACCTTCAATGGTTTATTGAATCTCGATCGTAGTGTTACACATGTTCATGATATTGGTGCCAAAAGATACGAGGTAATGATGATAGTACCACTTACTTGTGGCACTGCCGCTTGAGTCATGTTGGTATAAATTGCATGAAGAGGCTCCATGCTGATGGATCTTTATACTCACTTGATTTTGAATCACTAGTGACATGCAAATCATACCACATGAGCAAGGCCTTGTTTTCATTGAGATGAAACAAGTTAGTAACTTGTTGGAAGTGATACATTTTGATGTATGTAGTCCAATGGGTGCTGAAGCACGCAGTGGGTATCATTATGTTCTTACTTCAATGATGATTTGAGTAGATACAAGAGTATTTACTTAATGAATCACAAGTCTGAAATATTGAAAACTTCAATTATTTTTCGGAGTGAAGTTCGTCGTAACAAGAGGATAAACTGTCTACGATATGATCATAGAAATGAATATCTGAGTTACGAGTTTTGGTACGCAGTTAAGACAATGTGGAAATTGTTTCGCAGTTCATGCCACCTGGAACATCATGGTGTGATGATATGTCTGAACGGCATAGCCACGCACTATTTGGTATGGTGCATGCTATGATGTCTCTTATCGAATTACCACTATCGTTTATGGGTTATGCATTAGAGACAACCGCATTCACTTTAAATAGGGCACCGCGTATTTCCGTTGAGATGACACAGTATAGACTGAGGTTTAGAGAAATCTAAACTGTCGTTTCTTGAAAGTTTGGGGCTTCGACACTTATGTGAAAAAGTTTCAGTCTGATAAGCTCAAACCCAAAGCGGATAAATGCATCTTCATAGGATATCCAAAACAGTTGGGTACATCTCCTATCTCAGATCCGAAAGCAAAGTGTTTGTTTCTAGAAACGGATCCTTTCTCGAGGAAAGGTTTCTCTCGAAAGAATTGAGTGGGAGGGTGGTAGAACTTGATGAGGTTATTGAACCATCACTTCAACCAGTGTGTGGCAGGGCGCAGGAAGTTGTTCCTGTGGCGCCTACACCAATTGAAGTGAAAGCTGATGATGGTGATCATCGAGCATCGGATCAAGTTACTACAAACCTCGTAGGTTGACAAGGTCGCGTACTACTGCAGAGTGGTACGGTAACCCTGTCTTGGAGGTCATGTTGCTGAGCAACAGTGAACCTACGAGTTATGGAGAAAGCAATGGTGGGCCCGGATTTCGACAAATGGCTGGAGGCCATGAAATCCGAGAGAGGATCCATGTATGAAAACAAAGTGTAGACTTTGGAAGAACTACTTGATGGTCGTAGGACTATTGAGTAAAGATGGATCTTTAAAAGGAAGACAGACGACGATGGTGGTAAGTCACTATTAAGAAAAGCTCGACTTGTCGCAAAGATGTTTCCGACATGATCAAACAGTTGACTATGGTGAGACTTTCTCACTCGTAGCGATGCTAAAAGTCTGTTAGAATTATGTTAGTAGTTGATGCATTATTTATGAAATATTGCACATAGGATGTCAAAACATTGTTTCCTCGACGGTTTCCTTGAGCAAACATTGTATGTGATACAACCAGGAGGTTTTGTCGATCCTAAAGATACTAGCAAGTATGCAGGCTCCAGCGATCCTTCAATGGACTGGTGCAAGCATCTCGGAGTTGGAATATACACTTTGATGAGATGATCAAAGATTTTGGGTTTGTACAAGGTTTATGAGAAACTTGTATTTCCAAAGAAGTGAGTGGGAGCACTATAGAATTTCTGATAAGTATATGTGGTTGACATATTGTTGATCAGTAGTAATGTAGAATTTCTGTGAAGCATAAAAGGTTGTTTGAAAGGAGTTTTTCAAAGGAATACCTGGATTGAGCTACTTGAACGTTGAGCATCAAGATCTATGGAGATAGATCAAAACGCTTAATAGAAGTTTCAACAAGATGCATGCCTTGACAAGTTTTTGAAGGAATTCGAAATAGATCAGCAAAGAAGGAGTTCTTGACTGTGTTGTAAGGTGTGAATTTGAGTAAGACTCAAAACCCGACCACGGCATAATAAAGAGAATAGATGAAGGTCGTCTTCTATGCCTTAGCCATAGACTCTAAAGTATGCCATGCTGAGTACTGCACCTGATGTGTGCCTTGCAGCAAGTCTGTTAAGAGGTACACACAGTGATCCAGGATCGAATCACTGATCAGCGGTCAAAGTTATCCTTAGTAACTAAATAGACTAAGGAATTTTTCTCGATTATGGAGGTGGTTAAAGAGTTAGTCGTAAAGGGTTACGTCGATGCAAGCTTTGACACTAATCCGAATAACTGTGAGTAGTGAAACAGATTCGTATAGTAGAGTAGATATTTGGAGCATTTCCGAATAGCACGTAGTAGCAGCATCTATAAGATGACATCAAGATTTGTAAAGAACGCACAGATCTGAAAGTTTCAGAACCGTTGACTAAAACCTCTCTCACGAGCAAGACGTGATCAGACCCCAGAACTATATGGGTCTTGGATTCGTTGAAATCACATGGTGATGTGAACTAGATTATTGACTCTAGTGCAAGTGGGAGACTGTTGGAAATATGCCCTAGAGGCAATAATAATTAGTTATTATTATATTTCTTTGTTCATGATAATCGTTCATTATCCATGCTATAATTGTATTGATTGGAAACACAATACTTGTGTGGATACATAGACAAAACACTGTCCCTAGTAAGCCTCTAGTTGACTAGCTCGTTGATCAAAGATGGTCAAGGTTTCCTGGCCATAGGCAAGTGTTGTTACTTGATAACGGGATCACATCATTAGGAGAATCATGTGATGGACTAGACCCAAACTAATAGACGTAGCATGTTGATCGTGTCATTTTGTTGCTA